>NC_044330.1:48456353-48759384 GCF_007399415.2 Gopherus evgoodei
CCCCAAGTCTAGCTTCCCATACAGAGATCTCCAGTGCCCTTTTAAACGGCCAAAAGCACACTCCACAGTCATTCTGCACTGGCTCAGCCTGTAGTTGAACCGGTCCTTGCTCCTGTCAAGCTTCCCTGTATACGGTTTCATGAGCCAAGGCATTAACGGGTAAGCAGGGTCTCCAAGGATCCCAATGGGCATTTTGATGTCCTCTACTGTGATCTTCTGGTCTGGGAAAAAAGTCCCTGCCTGCAGCTTCCTGAACAGGCCACAGTTCCAAAAGATGCGTGCATCTTGCACCTTTCCAGGCCAGCCTGTGTTAATGTCAATGAAACGCCCACGGTGATCCACAAGTGCCTGGAGAACTATAGAGAAATACCCCTTCTGATTAATATGCTCGGATGCTAGGTGGGGTGATGCCAGAATAGGAATATGCATCCCATCTATCGTGCCTCCACAGTTAGGGAAACCCATTTGTGCAAAGCCATCCAGAATGTTCTGCACGTTCCCCAGAGTCACGGTTCTTCTTAGCAGGATGCGATTAATGGCCTTGCAAACTTGCATCAACACGATTCCAACGGTCGACTTTCCCACTCCAAACTGGTTTGTGACCGATCAGTAGCTGTCTGGAGTTGTCAGCTTCCAGACTGCAATAGCCACCTGCTTCTCCACTGGCAGGGCAGCTCTCAATCTCGTGTCCCTGCGCCGCAGGGTGGGGGCGAGCTCCTCACACAGTCCCATGAAAGTGGCTTTTCTCATCTGAAAGTTCTGCAGCCACTGCTCGTCATCCCAGACTTCCATGATGATGTGATCCCATCACTCAGTGCTTGTTTCCCAAGCCCAAAAGCGGCGTTCCATGGTGCTGAGCATTTCCATGAATGCCACAAGCAATTTAGTGTCATACGCGTCAGGCGAATCGATATCGTCTTCGGACTCCTCACTGTCACTTTGGAGCTTAAGGAATAGCTCAACTGCCAAATGTGATGTGCTGGCAACACTCATTAGCAAAGTCCTCAGCAGCTCGAGCTCCATTTACCACAGAAATTGCGCTACACAGAAACTGTTGGGAGAGTCACAATGGCGCCAAACATATACGGAAAAACAGTGACTGCTGGGATGTTAAGCCATGCATCACAGGGCTTTGGGACAGGAAGCGGAATGACCGACACCCTTCCGTCCCCTTCCCACAACCCACAGCGCCAAAATGGGATGAGGTGCTCTGTGGGATAGCTGCCCACAATGCACTACTCCCAACAGCGCTGCAAATGTGGCCACACTGCAGCACTGGTAGCTGTCAGTGTGGCCACACTGCAGCACTTTCCCTACACAGCTGTACGAAGATAGCTGTAACTCCCAGTACTGTACAGCTGTAAGTGTAGCCATACCCTTAGACTTGAAGCTCTGTGGGGCAGGGGCAGGCTTTTGTTACGTCTGTGCAGGGTGTAACTATGAGGGGCTCTGAGGCGTTCAGATGCTACCCCTCTAGCAGGGCTTTAATCTCAGCAAAGATGCCAACAACAAGCCTCAACTGAACATGGTGACTGTGGTAATCTCATTTGAATGATGGCCCCTGGCAGATGGCATCAAAGCACTTTGGGGCATTTTGGAGACGTCTGCTGCTGCTGTAGTCTTCACTGAATCTGTCCTAACAAGGGACTTCAGCCTACAGAGCTATCAATCCAGCACCTTTCATAACCACTGCACTTGAATTTAAGGTTTAAAAATGAATTTAAGGTATAAAAATTTTAAGGTTATTAAAAGAGAATCCTAAATAAAAGGACACTTCAGGTGTTGCAGGAGTAGCTTATTCTCTCGTGTAAGAATTATAGCACTTATCAGATCAGCTGATCCGTTGTACATCAGTATGTCTCAGTATTATTGATAAATTGAAATCTCTTTGAAGCTTGGTGTCTTTGGAAGCTCTCCCTAGGCTGTCGGGGTGCCAGTGCTGTGGAGATAATCTGCCATGATTGCGGGAGTTAGGGCATGGTGTGACATAGAGGCAGAATCCTTTTGAGAGTCATTGGGCACACCAGGGATCCACTAAGGGGGAGTGGGAGGAGTCTTTTATAAATGGTCTCTTAGCTGTATATTAGGAAAATATTCTCTGCTAGGTGTTTTACAGATGAATATATAGACAGGATCAGTCATTCTTAAGGCCCTACCAAATTCACAGCCATGAAAAATGCATCACGGACAATGAAATCTGGTCCTCCCCCATGAAATCTGTATAGTATAGGGTAAAAGTACACAAAAGACCAGATTTCACTAGGGAAACCAGCCTTTCTCAAACTAGGGGTCCCAAACCAAAAGAGTGTGTGTGGGGGGGTTGTGAGTTATTGTAGAGGGGGTACGGTATTGCTACTCTTACTTCTGCACTGCTGCCTTCAGAGCTGCGTGGCTGGAGAGTTGTGGCTGCTGGCCAGGCTCCCCATTCTGAAGGCAGTGCCCCACCAGCAGCAATGCAGAGGTAAGGGTAGCAATACCATACTATGCCACCCTTACTTCTGTGCTGCTGCCTTCAGAGTTGGGTTAGGACCCCTGCAGTTATCAACACATGAAATTTCCAGTTTAAATATCTGAAATCATGAAATTTACTATTTTAAAAATCCTATGCCTATGAAATAGACCAAAATGGGCTGTGAATTTGGTAGAGCCCTAGTTGTTCTATATAGGCATTGTTCAGATTCCATTGCAATGGGCAAGTATATGAAAATAGATCATGAAGCAAAGGGACTGGGGGGGTAGGATGCAGCTATAAGCAAGGATTTGACTAATGAAAGTGGGCACACAGTGTTTCCTTCCAGCTGTCCCCTCCTGTTTTTCTTGTCTCCTGTTTAACACTTCTTTAAAGTTAGGAATCTGGCTGTATAGGCCTCCTGGCTGAAACAAGAGTGTTCTAAGTAGGGAATGAAGGTAAGTTGTGTGGGGACTGAGAGGTAGAAGAGGGAAGCATCCCCACTGGTAAAGTAGTCAGAAGGAAGGATTAAACTTCAGTATATCAAACTGTTCCCATTCCCCCTCACACCAACTGCTTGCTCAACCTAATAGAATAGGGTATTTCATGCAGGGTTATGTTTTCATTTGCCAATACCATGTAAGGGCTATGACTGGGTACTACTTTATGGGACGAAATAAGTGTCAGTCTCTTGTTTTTAAGCTTCAGCAGTTAACACCTCTGTATTAAGCCTGGAAGCCATGTCACACTTCACGGTTGCTAAACAAGGGAGGCTTTCACTGCCCAGTGGCAGTGGGATGCCTGAGGCAGAAGGATGGAAAGCTGGTGCAAAGAGAGCTCCTGGCAGGAATAGAAGCACTTATGGGTAGCCTGCACTGAAGAATGGAGAAGGCTATTGGGTCAATGAGTAGCATATCATGGAGGCTTTGCAGTATAGAAGGGACTGAGGCTGTCTGACTGGGAGTGCTTGAACTAGCAGTAGGAGACAGCTGTAAAGGGGAGAGGGAATCCAAAGGCAGCAATCGGACAAAATTTTGCTGATGGAACAGTACAGTTGTGGGCGATCTGTGTGTTTTGCCAGCTGACTGGGAGGAGTGCATCCAGCCCCCACAACAATCCTTGTTAGAAGTCCACACGCACACACAGCAACAGGGGTCAACTGAAATCCGGGACCTGGGGGGACAACGCCTTGGATTAATGGAATGCTTGCAGGAAAGTCTGAAATATGATGCATGATTTTTCATTAAGAAAAGTAACTAGCAGCCCTTTCTCTCCACCCCACCATCCCTCCCCACCCTCCCATTGTTTCCTCTTGCACTTCAAGGCAAGACTAAAATAGAGATACAAGCCCATGCTTCTTCAAACTGTTATTTCATTCACTTTTCATCCTGTCTTTCTCAGCCTTTGTTATCCATGCTATCATATAGAGAGGACAGAAATTTTCTGTGGGTTCTGTCTGCACTGCAACACAGAGGGCAGTTTTGTTTACCCTTCCAATAACAGCTACTGAAAGTGCTCTTTTTAAAATCATTCTCAGAAGTTTTGAAGGTGGTGGTAAGGTGCTCAGGAGCATGAGGAGAGGAGAAAAGAAGGCACTGGCATCTGTTGCCTGGTAAGCCAATTAATTGAAAACAAAATACTGCTGGTGCCAGAATGAACAGCCCTGCTCCTAATTAAACTTGGGGAAGCAATGTGCTGGTTTTAATTGAGAACAGCGTCCCTCTTAATGGGGCCAGCAGCTAAAAAACGCAAATAGATTCAAAGCATGAAGTACATGCAAGACAGTAGTAACTCTTCATTATGGGTTAGAGTCACCGTGCCACATCTCAAAATCCCAACATGTAGCTTTGAGGAATAATTGGATCCCCATTACAGGCAGAGTCTGTATGTCCTGAGTTTAGGGAGCTGGCTATTGAGACAGTTTAACAGCCATGCCTTCCAGGAATGGTCCAGGGGGAAAAGGGGGTTCCCAGTGCCTTTAGGGGCAAGAGGACAAGCTGGAGTGCTTTGCCTATGGCAGTATGGTTCCAATTAGCCTGGCTTTCATATTTGAAATGCTTTCTGTCCAGGTTGCACAGAAGTTCAGATTTCTGGTGTGAGCAGAAAGCATTTCAAATTTCAAAGTTCCATTAATTATCCATACTTCTCAAAATAATAAAAAAGAAATCTTTGCATTGAAATACTCAGAAACCACAAGGCTTTGGGGAAAAAAAAACCCAACAAACCCTACATCGCAGGGTTTCTGCATCAAATTTTGCCTTGTTCATGCTGAAAAAAATCATTTAATTTCCTCAAACCTGTAGTCATGAGGTTTGTCATCTGCCCAGCCTTCTATTTCTGCACCCAATGAGAAGTTATGGCAACTGTACCCACCTTCTGTTCTCTTGTAGCTCGTCTGTCTTTCAGCGCAACTGCCAGTGTCAGCCCCTGGGCAGTGTGTGGTGTTCGTCCCCTTCTGTACCTGATCCACAGGAGATATGAGTCTTTTATAGCCCCTGCCTCCAGAGCAGAGGTGGGCAGACTATGGCCCGTGGGCTACATCTGGCCTGCGGGATCATCCTGTCCGTCCCCCGAGCTCCTGGCCTGGGAGGCTACCCCAGGCTCCTCCCTGCTGTTCCCCCTCCCCCCGCAGCCTCAGCTCGCTCTGCCTCCAGCGCAGTGCTCTGGGCAACGGGGCTGAGAGTTTCTGGGGCAGCGCAGCTGCAGAGCCCAACTGATCTGGTGCTCTGTGCTGCGCAGTGGTGCTGGCGGCGTGGCCTGGCTCCAGCTGGGCCGTGCAGCTGTAGTGCCGCCAGCCGCCAGTGCTCCAGGCAGTGCAGTAAGGGAGCAGGGGGGCTTGGATAGAGGACTGGGGAGTTTGGAGTGGTAGTCAGGGGCAAGGGTGTGGATAGGGGTTGGGGTGGGAACAGGGGGTTGAATGGGGGCAGGGGTTCTGTGGGGCGTAGTCAGGAAGGAGAGGGGGTGGATGGGTAGGTCCGGGGCACTCAGGGGACAGGGAGAAGGGGTGGTTGGATGGGGCAGGAGTCCTGGGGGCTGTAAGGAATGAGAGGAGGGGTTGGATGGGGTGGCAGGAGTCCAGGGGCAGTCGGAGTGGGGATGTGTGGATGGGACAGGGATCCTGCGGGGGCCATCAGGGCACAGGGGGTGTTGGATGGGGCAGGAGTTGGGGAAGGCAGATAGGAGGTGGGGGCCGGCCCTCCATACAATGTACGAAACCCAATGCGGCTCTCAGGCCAAAAAGTTTGCCTGCCCGTGCTCCAGAGCTGAGTTCTTTATCTCAAGCTGTAGACAGATTCCTGCTTTCTGCTCTGGAGGTCCCGGGTTCAATCCCTGGTGTTAGTCAGAAAAGTAGTTGTCACAGTTACAAGTTTCACTTCACTTCTTCACCCTCCATGGTCTGCTCAAGGATGCTGCTTTAGGTCGCAGGCCTCCAGCTATTAATGTCCCTCTCCCTACAGACTATGAATCGAGGCTTGCCGTTCCCCTGCAATTTGCAGCACAAGGCAGTGCTCACCTAGTACTGCTTTCCAGCAGTGTAGCGTAGGGGGCAGCCCTGGGTACCTGAGATGAGCTTACACTGATCTGCTACTGGTAAAGAATCATCCGATAACTAGGTGACCCCATACTCTGCTGGCTGAATCATTCTTATGAGTTTGTAATGCATAGCAATGCCTTGTTTGAAATTACATTTGATTCTGTCTGTGGCATTTTTGTTGGAGTGAAGCACTCTGGGATGCTCACAGGGAAGGGTGCTGGAAAGAGTGGAAATGATTCATTAAATAATGCAATAAATTAAAATGAAATTAGTGCCTCTGGTAACATTGACTTTTAATTTTCAGCATTATCTAAATTACCTCCCTAAACACACAACCATTGACAGGTTGTAAAGTGAGGAAAAAAGTAAGTATGGGCATTGACGGAGAATTTTCCCTTCTTTATGTGTATATATATTCTTTATATTCCTTCTTCATCTGTAAAATAAAAATAAATTCAGGGGAGGTGGTGTGATCTGTGGATAGAGAAAAGGACTGGCACTCAAGAGACAGGAGTCCTATTCCTTGCTCTGCCACTGACCTGCTGAGTGACCTTGGGGAATCACTTCACTTCTGTGCCTCAGTTCCCCCTCTCACCCTTTGTCTTGTCTAATTAGAATGAAAGCTCTATGGGAGAGGGACTGTCTCGTACTGTGTACAGTGGCTAGCACAGTGGGGCCCTGATCTCAGTTGGAGTTTCTAGGTTCTACTGAAATCACAATAATTGTAAAACGTAATATAAAAAGTCTTTGGCATGCTTTCAAGCCTATGACTGGCATTGTAGCAAACAACATTGCAAGGCGTAACCATTCTGTGTGTGAGAACCTAGATTGCACAGCATCGTCCCTTTCAGTCGCATTCTGTTTGTTTCTAGTTGACCCAGGGCAACGCACTCTTTTAAGACAGGCCGTGATGCTGAACTGAAAATCTGCTAGCCCATAATCGTCTGGTATGTTGCAACAAGATCAGGGCAGTCCCTTTGTTGTCCGTTCTCATTTTTCTTCTGTTCCCCAAGGCAAAACCACACCTCTCTGTTCCTCAACCTTTCTCTCCTCTCTTCCCCAGCTAATACACCTGAGCTGTTTGTTCAGATGCACTGTATGAAATGACTATAACCCAGTCACCACCACTGCCAAATCTCCCAGCCCACCAGTGTGCTTTTTAATGGAGTTCTCAGAAAGTGAATTCTTTCTGTTTGGGGCTTGGATGGACAATAGGCTTTCTGCACTCTCCTCAAGGGGACAAGCTGTCAGTCACACTGTCACAGACAATAATTACCCCTGCTTTATTCTCTCTGTCTGTCTTCAGAGCAGTCAATTAGGGCTATTGATACAGACAAGCTATTCTTACCAAGTTAGTTTTCAGCCTAATTAAAAGGACCCTGTCACTGCTTTTCCCCTACCCCTCAGGCCTCTAATGGCTTCTTTTTGTTTACAGAATGTGAGGGACTAAAATTCAGACTCAGCCTTGGAGAGACAGTGCTCCGTTAAAGAGGATACTTTCATCATGTAGACATTGTTCCGGAGTTATGTTTAAGTGGAGTGGGAGAAGTGGGGCTCTAGTACAGATATTCCCTACAGTGGTTTTATCCAGTGTTTAAAGTGAGTGCCATTTGGGGAAATGCAGCAGGTGTTACAAATAATTCTTTCCTTGGGATAGTGGATGCTCTAGCGACACTGAAAGTTATTTTCATCCTAGTTCCACACAGCATTCACGATGACGTAAACATCAATTTTGTTCCCCCACCATTGGGGTGGTGCTCCAAAGGCGGTCTCACTGCTGCCTCAGGGCTTCCCGGGGGGTGGCAAGTGGGGCAATTTGCCCCAGGCCCTGAGTCTCGCAGGCGCCCCCACAAGAATATAGTATTCTATAGTATTGCAACTTTTTTTTTATGGAAGGGGCCCCCTGAATCCTCTGGGTGGCCCTGTACTGCCTTCGTTATCACTGCTCACAGTACCACTGTTTCTATTAGTCATGATTACTTACAAGGAGGATTCCATCTCCTTTGATCTTGTTTGAGTTAAAATACCTGGTTAATAAAATGCTGTAAAACCGAACAGCAGCCCAGACATTGAAAAATTCTGGTTTTAACAGCTCTATAGCCACTGAAGTGAGGAACTGTGCAAAGGTTAAATACACATGTAAAATGCATTTATGTAAACTCTCATTACATTGTGTGTGTTACCATTTTTAAAAGCACAAAGGTTAGCAAAATACAATCAGTGCAGCATAGAAAGCATGTTACAGGTCCAACTATCCCAGCTATAACTCTGAAGTATTCCTGTACACTGTATTGGGATCATGTAATGGCAGGATTTGTATTGGTCCGTGCGGGGGCGGGGGAGCATAGTCTTAAATTAAAAACTACATTAAACTGGTGTTGCGGTTAAGTACATATCAGCAACATAAAGGTACAGGGATGTTGTAACTATCCCAGAAACAAGCATTACAAAGGCTAAGGTTAAATGTAAAAGAAATGTAGGCATGCTGTGATCTGAAGATGCAGAGCTAAGGCACCTAAGTAATCCTAGCTCTGCCTTCTAGTGATCACCTCTAATTGCTTCGTTCCCCATCTGCTTCATCCAGCCATGTGGTTCATAAAGGCTCCCTTTCTGCATATCTCCTTAGCCTCTCAGCAGCAGAACTCCTGGGCTAGAGTGCAGTAAAGCTGCAGTGGTTGTATAAGTTCACTTTATGGAGTACATTTAGAATTACTTCCATGTCACCAAAGGTATTCAAAAGAATTTGTAATCATTGCTGCATAATTCAGAGCAGCTCTGCCCCCACCAAGCTTGGAGGCCTTCTCCTGCCTCATAGAGCTATCCGAGGGTTCTTGCTGTAAGATGGCTGCTTCCCCTTTCTGCTGGTTGTCAAATGTAATATTACTAACCTAGCTCCTGCAGTATCTTTTGAAGGTGAAAGAGATCTGTATCCTTTTTTTCCTAAGTTTTATATGGATCATTTGATTTCTCTGTCTATATCAGAGTCTTGGTAGCTACAAATTACTTATGTGACATCAGAAGTGAATCTCATTGGAATGTCCCCTGGAGGTCCTTTCCCATGCAACAGGGGTGTTGTAAACCCTAGTTTGGTCATACCATGCCAGTAGTTATCAAACATATAGCCCATGTGAACAGCTGTCTTCAGCTGCTATGCCAACCATGCCATCGCTTTTTCTTATAAAAAAAAAAAAAGCTATATTAGTTTTGAAATAACTTATTTCAGACTGACCCTATTGTCATGACACTTTCTGTACCACATCCCCTCTTGTTACAAATTGTAGCATTGCAAAACATGGTTAAAGGCAGATGTTCAGTTAAGTCTCAAGAGTAGAGTGGAAATTCCAGTATAAGGACTTCTGAGAAAGTGGAAGAATTGGGCAAGTAAAGTCAGAAATCTCTCTCGCCCCCTCCTTTTCTATATGTGTCTTATCTCACATGGGCTTTGCCTTCTCTCTGCCAGGTCACAGTGGAGATTGCTGATTTACATGGCACTTCCTGAAAAGCAGATATTTTTTCTTTCAATTTAATTCTGCTTGAAAATGAAAAGGATAGTGTTTCAGATGGAGTTGTTTAGAGACTTACTCTTGTACAGGCAGAGTTCACTTAATGGTGGGTGCAGGAAGGCTTCTCTCAGAGAAGAGGAAAAGAGAAACTCAGATCCTTCGGGTGTGGGAGAAGTGAGTTAATGTTGATGGTACCATACTTCCCCTTACAAAACACACGCACATATTGAAACCCGGGACCTTCTAGTTGACATTTGAATTCAAATTTGTGTCAAGTTGTATAATGAGATATGAACTCTTTATTGTCCAGCCTGGCCTAATGTACTGCTCAAAGGACTTCCAGAATTCTGTACGCCATTTTTGGCAAACTCTGCCTTTGGGATCTTAGTAGTCACCGGCTGTCATATACAATAATTGTCCTATTTGGAATGAAAAGTCCACCTTTTTAGCAAAAATGTGCAGGTTTTCCCCGTTCTGCCTCACCAAAAATCCATTTGCTCCTCCATATTTTTAAGGATTTTAAAGGCATCTCCCTCTGTCTTCTCCTTCATTTGTTGCTCTTCAGCCTTCAGCAGCTGGCACCCAACACACATGAAGCCAAATTTAATTGAAGCAAACTTGCCTGTGCCTCTGTAAAGTAGTACCCTATGCAATAGAGCAGTAGTTCTCAAACATTTGTACTGGTGACCCCTTTCACATAGCAAGCTTCTGAGTGCGACCCCCCCTTATATAAAAAAGGGTCAAAATTCAAAATGATCTGGACAAATTGGAGAAATGATCTGAGGTAAACCGGATGAAGTTCAATAAAGACAAATGCAAAGTGCTCCACTTAGGAAGGAACAATCAATTTTACACATACAGAATGGGAAGAGACTGTCTAGGAAGGAGTATGGCAGAAAGAGATCTAGGGGTCATAGTGGACCACAAGCTTAATATGAGTCAACAGTGTGATACTGTTGCAAAAAAAGCAAACGTGATTCTGGGATGCATTAACAGGTGTGTTGTAAACAAGACACGAGAAGTCATTCTTCTGCTCTACTCTGCACTGGTTAGGCCTCAACTGGAGTATTGTGTCCAGTTCTGGGCACTGCATTTCAAGAAAGATGTGGAGAAATTGGAGAGGGTCCAGAGAAGAGCAGCAAGAATGATTAAAGGTCTTGAGAACATGACCTATGAAGGAAGGCTGAAAGAATTGGGTTTGTTTAGTTTGGAAAAGAGAAGACTGAGAGGGGACATGATAGCAGTTTTCAGGTATCTAAAAGGGTGTCGTCAGGAGGAGGGAGAAAACTTGTTCACCTTAGCCTCTTATGATAGAACCAGAAGCAATGGGCTTAAACTGCAGCATGGGAGATTTAGGTTGGACATTAGGAAAAAGTTCCTATCTGTCAGGGTAGTTAAACACTGGAATAAATTGCTTAGGGAAGTTGTGGAATCTCCATCTCTGGAGATATTTAAGAGTAGTTTAGATAAATGTCTATCAGGGATGGTCTAGACAGTATTTGGTCCTGCCATGAGGGCAGGAGACTGGACTGGATGACCTCTCGAGGTCCCTTCCAGTCCTAGAGTCTATGAATCTATGAAAAAAAGTGTTTTTAATTTATATTTAATACCATTATAAATCCTGGATGCAACGTGGGGTTTGAGGTGGAGGCTGACAGCTCATGACCCCCCATGTAATAATCTTGTGACCCCCGATGGGTCCCGACCCCCGGTTTGAGAATCCCTGCATAGAGGGACTATGGTCCTTCAGATGTGTAAAAGCCACAGATGCTGACACACACTGGGGTGGGAAGAGATGGGGTGGGAAAGGTGGGTGGTAGCAGGAAATTAAGTCAGATTTAGCAAGATGAGCTGAGCAAGGCCTGTCTGAGTCCTGTGGATCTGAGTTAAATTTAGCATAAAAGACAGGGATAAAATAGATCAAAGATGTTTACTCCCTGCTTTATTTATTTAACTTTTCATTTTTCTTCTTTTGTTCTAAGCAATTCTAGTCTCCCCCCTCTATCATCTTACTTTATTGAGATTTAGAGTGCATTTGCTACAGTAATACAGGAGCACAGTATCATCTGTCTTGGTTTTAAGGCATATCAAAAGGTACTGACATCTCTTTGAAGTGAAATACTTGACTTACCAGCTCACATGCTAAACTGTGTGTGTCTGTGTGTGTTAAGTACCTCAAAAAATAGTTTATAACTTTTCACATGAAAATTTGAGTTACAGTTTTCTTTTTATATTCCCTTGTATATGTCTGATGTTAAACCTGGTTGATGATAAACTTGAAAGATAAACTGAATATTCTATGGCGTGTCAAGTTATTTTAGCATAGCTGCTTTAAGTTTCTGGGTAGATGTAAAGTAGTAAGGGGAAAGAGTCTGACAATTAAAGAGGAACATCAGATTCTCTTCAAGTCCTGGTTTCTTTCTTTCTTTTGCTTTTTTCTCCCCCTTTACTCAAAAGCTATATAAAAGTTCTGCATACAACATTCCATACTGATTTTTGGGAGTGACTAGTCATGCCATCTTTACGTTTTCTAACTTTTTTTTTTCACTTTGATTGGAATAACAGTTTCCATGTTCAATAATTAAGGCTGAGCTTTTCAAAAATGCCAAAGGGTTTTAAACACACAGTTCCCATTAAATTAATGCAAACTGAGCATCCAGACTCTGAATCTTTGAAAATCTCTGCATACAACCATTTGGAATTTTAATTTTGCTTCACTAGAAACTACATGTCACTGTATCAGAGGAATTCTCTTTAAGTGGGTTCCACTATACTCTGCCTCAGTGCCTCAGGATTTGTGTGTCATTCCTTTTATGTTTGAGATGACAGTATATCATTAATAATAGGGTTTCTTCTGAGCTTAGTCCAGTGTGCTTATCTGCTGATTATATATCCTAAATTCAGAGTGCTGAAATGTATGTGGTGAGTGGTCTGTAGGAGAGAAATATGTTTCTACAATGGTTATGTTCTAAGTTTCAGTGCAACAGAATATTGCTTTGTGCACTAACTAACTGAATTGGCATATTTTTACTTGAAGATGTCAGTCATCTCCATGTCAGAAGTAATGGGTTTCTCCCTGATGTCTTGGTTCTTGTAGCAGAAGAGGCTTAAAACTTGCTCCTGCCCTGAGAGACTTAAAACAGCCCTAGGAAAGGGCTGTGATAGGAGAAAATAGCCACTGGGTTGATTGGGGGAAGCAGGCAGAGCCCAACTGGCCCCTATAAAAGGCTTGAGCCAGGAGTAAGGGACACAGTCTCTCTCTAGCTGTAGAGGAAGACGGGCCTGGCTGTAGGGACCTAGAGACAAGGTACCGGGAGTGGAGCAAGGCTAGAGGAAGGCTGGGGTGGTAGGGGACAGCCCGAGGCTAGACAGAGGCAGCAGGCCCGAACCCCCTTGCCTATGATGAGTGTCTTTTACACTGCAGTCTGCCCCAGGGAGCAGAGGCTTAATGATGACTGGCAGTAGCCCAGATAGAGGCACAGTGGGGATAGAGGGTTGGGGGTTCACCAGAGAGGGGAGACCCCGAGCGAGACTGCGGGGTACTGCAGGGGGCAGCACCCTGGTCTGAAAGGGGGACCGGGGTCCAAGAGGGACTCGGGACCCAGTGGGAAGCAGGACACCGGCCTGCAGAGGGCGCTCCTGGGTCAAAGAGCTAATTCCCAGGACGACCAACAGGAGGCGCCACAGTGGTGAGTCCCGCACCTTTACAGTTCTATATAGCATTCTTGTGACGAGCAACTGAAGGGTTCTGCTTTTAGTCACTTGAATGAAAATAAAATTGCCAATGTTTGGCTCCTTGGAAAACAAACTTATGTAGAAGTTAACATTCTTCCTCTTTTTGTTTTTAAAGAAGATGAATGGGTTATAATCCTCATGCCTGCTTAAGATTGAAAGACACAAATGGATCAGCTTCATTTGGGAGGCTATCTGACCATAAAAAAAGGAAACCCTTTAAATTAATGGTTCCTGTTATTTTCAGGCAACTTGCACCCATTGGAACAATCAGGAGGAGAAAAAAAAACAATAAAACGATCTGTATACAGTACTTGCCGAGAAGCTGAGGCAGAATATCTTTAGTTTCTCTGCAGCTGTTCCATGAATTCAAATGATAAAGGAATTGGAGGATTGGTTTCTCTTTCTCTTTCACACTGTTATCCCCTTCCTTGTCCTCTTCCCCATAGGGAAATATCAGAGTCTTTCCACTGATTTCCTTGTGCTTTGGATCAAGCCCCTGATGACAGTAGGTTAGACACACTTCCTCCTAGCTCAGTTTTTTTTCCCTCCATGGTAAATAAATTGTAGCCCTTTCTGAAATAAAATGTAACACTAGAGAAAGTGTGTGAGGAATAGAAACGTAGGACGCGGGGGCTATAGGATGGAAAAGGCTGTTCTGCATTAGAGAGACAGGGACCTTATTTTCCTCATTTTTTAATCCTTTCTTCCAGTGTTTGCTGTTGCTACAAGCTGCAGAGATAACACACACAGAAGCAAACAGCCTTGCAGTTTTGTTGCTTGAGAAGTGGGGGGAGAGGGAGATAATTAAATCTGTTGAACAGATGCTTAAATAAACAGAATAAGCTTTCTTTATAAGCCTATTTCTCTTAGGAGCTGAGTGGCTCAATATGGTTCCAGAGACACCGGGCAAATCACCCCTCCAGTTTTGCCAGCAGACAAGGTGTTTAGCTGGAGGACTTTGGTCCTTTCTTCCTCATAATGTAGTAGCAGGAGGGAAGTAGGAAGGGTTTCATCCCCTCTGAATGTTTTGGCATATGTTTGAAATATACCGTGTAAAAACAGCATGGTGTGTTTTGCTTTGTAATTACATAACACAAATGCTTTATTAGGTCAAATGAAAATTGTGACACTGCAAAGTAACTAGTAACTACTAGTAGTTACTGCTAGGCAACTGTAGCTTCTGTTTAGTTTTTCCAGGCTGCCCTACTTTTAGTTCAGTGCTTGTAGCCCTTGCATAGAGTAGCACTTTGTCCCTCTTGCTGGAGACCGGTGCATGCCCACACAGTAGCATAAAAGGGGAGAACCATGTGGTCTGTGTATTGGGTTATCTTTTTGTCTCTCCAAAATGAGGCTGCTCTGTTTCCACAAACCAGATTGTGGAAAGTTTTAAAATCTTAGAAAGTGCAAGCTGAATAAAGCTGCCTAGTTATAGATCAGTGATGTGGTTCTGCCCTTCCTCCACAAGCACTTCCTGGTGAAGATATCATGCAAAACCTTGAAAGTTCAACCCCTTGGAGGGTTTTGTACTGTCTTGGAAGGCCCAGTTTAAACATAAAGCACTAATTCATCATCCAAAACTCCAAGCTATCCCAATGCTAAGGTAACTTTGTCTTTGGGAATATTTATTTTGTGAACCAAAAGTGCTACCCACAAGCCAGGTTAAGTCTCAGTGGATGAAGGATTAGACAACACATAACACTGTGGTTACCATGCTGTGTTATTGTTCAGTACTTAAAGACATTGCCCTGGGTGAAGAAGGGAAAGGATGTAGTTCATCCTGTTTTCTTCCTCCTCATTTCTCGTCAGATCCCAAACTCAACAAAAGGAGACTTGAGGCTCACCCTAGGTCAGAGAAATTAATTGTATCCATGGACAAAAATACAGAATGAAAACCGCTCAGACTTCCATCAGCGAATTTGCTAGTCCTTAATAACAGATGAAAGAGCAATGGGCTTAAATGACTCGGGCTTACATTTACCTCCTAGAGAGAAACTTGCAGAACCAGAATCTCATTTCCAGTTTAAATTGAAATCGTCCCCATTCTATGTTTTTGTGGTCCTAAAGGTGGTGGCTGAGATCAGGAAGCTCTTGACAGCATAGTGGCTAGAAGAGAAAATCCACATCTGGTCATATTTAAACTATTCTTGATACCTCTAGAATTTTTTTATTTTTATTTTTATTTTTTTGCACAAATCGATGTTCCAAGCCTAAATTAGGGCAATCAAATGGGTGTATTTTTATGCAACAGATTCAATACTTTGTTCAGCTGTTTATAGTATTTCTTCCAAAGCGCGAATGTCTGGCAAGCGTCCTCTTCAGATTTAGGACTCTACTGTCTCAGCAAGCGCGCAAGCAAAATTATTACACACAGGTGTTCAGTTCACGATGTAGCCTGATTTAGGGTGTAGTGATAATATTAATTTGGATAATATGGGAATTTAGTTTATTAATGTCCTTTTATTTGATCTTAATAATAATTAATATTAATAATAATTAGTATGGGTTTAGGCTCGCCAATCTGTTTAATCAAAAGATACAAGTTCTTGTCCTGAATCAGGCTCCACAGAATTTATAAAGAATATGATAGGAAGCTCACACTGAGACAGATGTAGCCTTAAAGACTTTTTATTAAAATCAATAATATTAAGTAAAAGGTAAAATACTCAAGAGTTACAAAGTTACAATTGCATTACTGCTATTCAAAAGATACATATGAGAATATAGTATTGTATGCAACAAAGCTTTGATTAATTTATTCACACCCTTCCTTGATAGCCTGGTGGTAAGAGACACAGGACTAGTCTTGCAGTTCAGGTTTCTCAGTTCTTGAGTGAGGGATGCAGTGCTTAGAAAATGCTAAGTGCTGTTAAAGCTGACTAGGGTTTACTTGACTATCTTAAACTTAAATCAAAACCTAATAAACAAAGAATAAAACTTAGGGAAACCAAGCTTAGCCTAGTTCCCTTGAAACTTAAAGTTTAAGACGAACAAGTTTAGCCTACAAATAGTAGCAGTCATCATATATAGACTGGAAGAAGTAAGTCAGAAATGGAGGTAAATAGAAAAATGGAGATCTAAAGCTAGTAAGAAAATGGAGATACTCTGTTGAGGTGGCTACCTCTTTTATAGGGCAAATGCTGGACCTCCTTTCTCTTATGCCCAAATTTCATTCCTCACCCAATGTTAGGGTACACTTATCCCATTGGCTAGTATGTATGTGCGTGTTGATGACAGGTATGTATGCACATCAGTCTCTTGTGGTGTACTTGTTAAGTCTGTGGGAAAACCGCCCTATGCCATTCATCATTGTCTATCAATATAAATAAAAGGTCATAGACATAGGCATGGGTACTCATCTATTTAGGTAACAAAATGTAAGTCACTTTGCTTTCTGAATAAAAGGTCTTAATATAGATATGCTAACTTTGCTTTTAGCTTAACATACAGGATATAGCCTGTAGGTCTCTTGCATTACAGCCAAACTTACTTTAATATAAATTTATAAACCTAATACAGTACATCAAATATATATATATATATATATATATATATATATAGATATATATATATATATATATATAATATATATATATATATATATATATATATATATATACACACACACGCAAGCAGGTTAGTCCTATAGGCTACAACCAATATGGAATGCAATCTCCCAAAATTGCAATGGCGGATCCCACTGGGCAGCCAAGTAGTGGCCAGTCTTTCCCCATCACTTTCTCTTGCTCAAAAAATATATAACACAGAGTCTGGAGTTTCTGCCCAGACTTATTGGCAGCTCAAAAAATGTCCAGAACAGAAGTAAGGATCAATATAAACCATCCACATTAAAATTAATGGGCCTGATTCTCTGCTCATTACACCAGTGTAACTCCATTGACTTTAACTGAGTTACGCTGTGTAAAGCTGTTGTAACACGGTGGAGAATGACACCCATTACTTTTAATTCTGGAAGGCTTATACTGGTCTGATATTGGGTGTTTCTAGCACATGCATTCTCCTCTGGGGATCGTGACTCCCAGAGGGTGCCAAGCAGATGTCAGGAGGTCACTCACCCTACCCTTTCCATACTGCTAAACGAAAGGAGATGCCCAGCTGTTTAGCAAATGTTTAGCACCAATGCGTTAAATTCTCACACTGATCAGATTCTAACATATGCTTTTTCAATCATGTAATCCTCTAGTCTCTTGTAAAGCTTCCTTTTCTCTTCCTATTGCAGCCATCATAATCAGGCAAATAAAACCAAGCCATGTTTCTGCAATTTTCAAAGCCCCATACGGCAAGAAGATTGTAATTTGACCTGGTTCACCTTGCTCCAGAGACCCAGGATCACCTCCTCTCCTCTCCTCACCCTCTTTCCTGAAGTGTTTACTGCATATGGGTGGATGGCTAATGTGAATTAATGAAAAGAGGAATGCTATACCTTACCAACTATCCTTAGTAGCAAACATGGCCGACACGACAATGAGTCTTTATGGTTCTATTTATCTGTATTCTACAGTGGTTAGGTCTATCAGTAAAGGCTGGAAGTTTGAAAATGAGTAAAACCATCCAGTGAGTTATTCTTTTGAATTTACTGTATGTTGCAGTTCCGTGGAGGCTGGTAGTTACAAGCTTGGCTGGGTGAAACGGACACAGATAAAGATAATCTGGAAGATACAGAAGTCCATTCAGTACAGAAGGAGATTTACTATGTGGCCTGAAATTGTTCTGGGAGCTGTTACCACACCTTATAGACTAGTACAATTGACAGATATTAAAATTGTTGTTGTGTGTTTTTTAAGGAAGGAAAACCTGATTAGCTAAAACTACCAAGACCTTTTTACATCTTTGGCAGAAGTCGAATTTGGCAGTTTTGCCAGCAGTTCCTGTTTTGCAGGGAATTTCTATTTAATGTCTTAGTTAAGACACTACTCAATGTGGGTGCAAATGGCCTTGCCTGCAGCACTTATGTCTGCAATTTTATATCCTTTTATTGAATCCTGACCTTTTTATGATAAGGTCAAATAGTTCTTGCATCCAATCTGTTCTGTTCTCCTGGGCAACTCCTAATTTAAGCATATTTCATAGATGATCTAACCAGGTATAAGCCTCTTTCAGCACTTATTAACTAGGAGACAATAACAGTGTCAGTTCACAGCATATTTGTCAGGAGTCTGGCTCCAGAGTTTAGATCAGCCTACATTTACAATGAGTCTAATGATGAGCTGCATTTTGTTCAGGTCACCATTTTGGCCTTAGGAGAATAGCTCCATGCCCACTGAAAGCATGAACATTTCCTCTTTAAAAATTACAAATTAGTGTGGACCAAATCTTATCTGACAAAAAGAGAGAATTATGAAACTTAATTCCTGTGGCTGATTGGGTGAAAGATTCTCTACTTTGTACTGAATTGCTTTCTGTTCTCTGAGATGCAAAACTGTTGCACTGGAACTATCTATAGCAAAACCGAGATAACTCCAATCAGAGTTTGTAGCACCCCTTTTAAAAATTACAAATGTTGGTTGCTATACAGCATTACTGTGAGACTTAGGTTGTCATGATTAGGTGACAGGAGCTTGCAATCAGGTCAGTGCTTCCTTCAGGATTCCAAAGCAAGTCTCTGCCCCTAGGTTCAGCCGGTAAGGGCTGAGAAGTGATATGGGAAGAAATAAGGGGAATGAAAAGCTGAAATAAACAAAACTTATGTTTGGGAGGATTCCCCTTTTAAAAATCAAATCACTGTGCATTTTTATTTCCTAAACAAACTTAATCAACTTTACAGATGAAACGTAGAAGGTAACAGATAAGAAAAAATGTTTCTTCCTGAATGTCTCTTGAATTGGTCTTTAAAGAATAGCAAGTTTTCTCTTTTAATTGGGAGGTGATTGGACTAAGTTAGGGGAATGGTGGAGGATAAAGGTGAAAGACAATTTCAACTGGCTCTTTCTGTTAGATTCAACTGCCAGTGCAATAAGGTACAACTGTCATGGAAATCACAATGTCTACTTGAGAAAGAATCTCACTTATGGGGGTTTGGGCCATTCTCTTCAGCATAGGGTAACATTTACAAGGGACGCACATTTTCTGTAATTTCCTTACCGTTGTTAGAATAGATTCTGAGATACTGTCAGGCTCTGCATTTCCTTTGCATCTGGTTCTGAAAAGCCCCCAGAGAAAATGTTCTGAATGGAACAAAGACAAAGGTCCATGATTAAAATAAGCTCGGAGGAAAATCTATTTTATTTAAAAAAAAATACAGGATTTTTTTCTTTCAAAAGTACTATTTTTCCACCTGATGGGCACTGGACTTTAGTATTTTGATGCAACTCCACTGTCCTTATCCCAGTGGTGAATTGGGTTCTGCATTGTGAGAGAATTTACCATGAAATTTTCTTTCCAGAACACTGTGTGAGTTAGCTATATCTGGTCATTCAATACATAGGTAGAAATTGCAGTGTTCTGACAGGCTTTGCTTGTTAGCTATTCCAGTTTCATTTTAATCAGACATACTAAAGAAGGTTTAGGTTCCACAGATGCTGTGGTGGAGGGAAGGAAAAGAGAGAATACACATTGCTAAGAGACTATATTAGAACTAGTGATAGACCCAAAATATGCTCTAGACCTTTTATTTTAGTTACAGGATTCATTAATGGAAGAAATTTTGTGGCCTCAGCACTGTTCCCATATTCAGAATCTGAAAAGATTTTCAGGCATGTGAGAACAGCTGCTGAGTAAAGCGTTTGTGGTCTTACCAAAAAGAGGGGAAATGTAGAAGGACTTTTTTGGTTCCTGTGACTAGAGTATTTACTAACTCTTGGGATTCTAGGCAGCATATGTATGGTCAGTTTGAGCTACTTTTCTTTCCTCCAAAGTGCACTGCTGCTTTTATCCAACAGAAAAGCCTATCCCTCTGCCAGCCTGATCTGCTGCTGTGTACAAAGGTGCGGAATTTGTCTGCAGCAAAGAACTCCAGGTTGCGCTTCAAACCAGATATTTCATCCTGGGATTGGTCCAGACTCTTGAAAACTGAGAACAGCTAATCCCTGCTGGGTGAGTTCTTGTTGATAGAAGTGGAGAGAAACTAGGTAACCCTCTGTGAGGATTTCAAATGACTTTTTAAAAACCAGATAAACTGTGTTTTTAAAACCACCAGGGGTTGGAAGATCCTAAAATGTCAAGCTAGCAGCAAGAAGCAGCAATAATCTAAAGCTGCAAGATGGTGTCCATTAATGTTACTTTGGGATCTTCCAAATAAGCCACTGTGTTCTACTATGAACAAACTCCTTTTACAAGTGGACATAGGAAGAGTTCACTGCATGGCTTAAAACTGGACCTTCACCACCTTTGTGCTGGATACACAAAAAAGAAAGAAGACAAATTTTGGGGTTTCACTCTGAGAGCTGAAGCCTCAAGGGTTGGTACATTGTGTAAATTGGGAGTACTCATGAGTTGGACACCATGCGGGCTAACGCTTAGAGCAGGGGGAAGGGGTAGTTCAGTGGTTTGAGAATTGGCCTGCTGAACTCAATATTGTGAGTTCAATCCTTGAGGGGGCCAGTTAGGGATCTGGGGCAAAAATGGTCTGAGGATTGGTCCTGCTTTGAACAAGGGTTGGACTAGATGACCTCCTGAGGTTCCTTCCAATCCTGATATTTAAAAAAACAACAACTTTTTTTAATCCGACTGGCAGCTTTCCAGGAGCCTTACTGCTGGGCCGGACGTCAGGTGTAGCCCAAAGAGACTGCAGATTGGGGCACTTTAACTTGTGAGTTTGGCGAGTCAGTTGATCTTCTTGAGCAGGCAGAGACTAGCACCAGATCTGCAAATGGGTTATTTGCCCTTTTCTTTTCTCAGTGGATTTTTTTCCCTGTTTGGTGGTGGTTTGATTATTTGTTAACACAATATGGCTTAGTTCAGATGCAGTATCTCTTTCTAACTGTGGCATGCCATATTTGCCTCAGCTGTATCTGTTACTACTTTGGTAGCATGTGTACTTACAAACCTCAGAAACACATTGCTCCCCAAGAGTTCCAGCCCATTTCAACTGGTACCAGCATGAAAAATGGGCTGGTGGAAACAAATGTATTTGGGGAGTGGAGTTGCTGAAGAAGGGAACAGGCCAGTCATCTTTAGGACCCAAGTATCTTAAATTCTCATGAGTAATTTGCTGTATTGGAGATTTTGGTGTCTTATTCCATTCTCTCTCACACACCCTTGCAAATCAGTACCAATTAGGCAGGTGATTTTCATCCAGGAGACTCTAGTGCTTTTCTTATCTGACATGTACAAAGGCAGCCAGATAGGTACATCAGAGAGAATGGAGAGGTACTCTAGTGGGAGGGGAAAATTTGTATTGATCTGCCTGTAAACTGTGCAACTGGAGCAAGATTGCAGTACTAATAATGCTAACACTAGCATACAGTAACATCTGTTTTTGAGGGCAGCAAAACATGCAGTATGGAGGGTCCCTTAACAGTACCACAGTTTTAGGTGTATTTTAAGTACACATTTCTAAATTCCTTACAGATATTGCTTTAGGATTACTTTTTACATATCTGTTTAGTAGTTACAGTTATCTAATAGGCCACTATTTCATTTGCAGTGGATTTCCATGTATAACAACATTAAAAACTGGTGGATATATAATTGCTTATATTATGGCAGTGCCTAGAAGTCCAAAACAATTTCCAGTGTAAATAGAGAGATGACAGATAAGTAGTAAGGGAAGCAAAAAGGTGAAGTGATTTCCACAAGGCTCTACAGTAAATCAGAAACAGAGTTGGAAATAGATCCCAGGTCTCCTGACTCTCAGTCAGTCATCAAACCACTAGACCATTCTGCCTGTTCTCAGTGTTTCATGTGTCTATTCTCAGTGTTCAACTAAAGTTCTTACAATGCTGAAAATGTATGCAATTGCTGACCTATACAATGCTTTGCTCACAGTGGAATGTAATAGAAGAAAGACCATGGAATTCGAAAGCTGGCAAACATAAAACTTCTGTGAAACTGAAGCACTCTGTTTGCAGGTAGTGAGGCTGGGTAAAACTGGAGATATGTCTGTGCTGCAAGGTGGGGTGTGATTCTCAATTCAAGGAACATACCTGCACTAACTTTGATCTAGCTAGCATGCTACAGAGAGAGCCTCTCTGTCTTGCCGTGGCTCAAGTATGTGTCTATAGCCTCAGACAGGTGTACTTGGGGCGGCTATCCCCTCCCACTGCTGAAGTTGCCTCAGCTACACTGGTTTTAGCACACTAGCTCAATCAGAGCGAGCAAGGGGATGTCTCCTTGGGTTGGGAATCATACCCCCAACCCAGAGAGTGAGAACTGAGCTGCTGTCTGCCCTCCATTGAATTTGCCTATTCATTGATTACTGCTTGTATTGCGTCCTAGAGTTCTTCCAAAAGGAACCAGCTAATTGTTTGCTTGAAACATGACAGCATGGAATGATGGAGGGACTGGGTCTATTTTTGGCTCTCTGTTGGAATGATTTTGGTCTTCCTTCTAAGTATTTAAAAGGTCCAGGAAGAGGAACTAGTCTAGATCTCAACAATAGTTTGCTTGGGTCTTTATTATTTGAACCTCTTAACTTTCTGTTCTTGCAGCTTTTGCCCCATCATACTTTTCTATGCCTCCTTTGCCCCACCCCACCTGCTTCCACATGCTTATCATGAAGAGTGTCTCATCATATAAATTTGTTTCCTGAAGGATGCTGACTGCGCCATGCCTTCAAGCATTGTTACTCTGAGACAGGCCAAAAGGAAAGACTGTTATAAATCTGAAATCTTCCCTCCAGACTAAATTCTTAGAGTAGTTGGCGCCACAAAACGTTTTTTTTTTGTTCCCCCTCCCTGCCTTTTGCTACACTTCAACCCATCAACGTGGGATTTTTACTTCCCGGTTGAGTGTCAGATGGTAAATTCACCCTAAAGATGCTGTAGCTCAGGGGTCAGCAACCTTTCAGAAGTGGTGTGCCAAGTCTTCATTTATTCACTCTGATTTAAGGTTTCATGTGCCAGTAATACATTTGAACATTTTTAGAAGGTCTCTTTCTATAAGTCTATAATATATAACTAAACTATTGTATGTAAAGTAACAATGGTTTTTAAAATGTTTAAGAAGTTTCATTTAAAATTAAATTAAAATGCAGAGCCCCCCCCCCGACCTGTGGCTAGGACCCGGGCAGTGTGAAATCAGCTCGTGTGCTGCCTTCAGCACGTATGCCATAGGTTGCCTACCCCTGGTGTAGCTTTTCCAAAATACTTTCTCTTCACATACTTATTGCTACTTTTATGGAGGAGGAGGCAAAAGAAACCAGTGAGCATTTTATTTCTTCTTTTTTCCCCCTCCTGAGCCTTCATCTCAGGCAGCTGTTATTCACTCTCATTCTATGAGCACACTGGCAGCGAACAGATAGTAATTACGAACACTTAAACTACAGTATCTTTCTTGTGTTGAAGTCAGAGCACCTGATGCGCTTAGACAAGCTTCACATATTCTCCCAAAACCCCAAGCAAACTATTTACCTTCCTTTTTCTCTCATTGTTGATTACAGAGATACTTATTTCTAAATAAAACTCTCCTTTCTGCTCTGCTTTTTCCTCCTGCTTGGCTCATACTCATGACTATTGGTGGTGAGTTCTTAAGCAAGTAGGCATGGGGGAAATGACCAGCCACTGAGGATAATAATACTTAACTATCTTTGTAAAGGCCTGTGTAGACCTGTGAATGGGCTGAGTGTTATAATTAGCAAAGATGAGAAGAGAAATATAGGAAATACATGATTCCAATAAAGTTTAGGAAGTGACTTGACTATAATGGGAAATCTATAAGGTGTGGCTATTAGCACAGCATCCAGGAACTTCCAATAGATTTTGTGGGGCTATCCTACATAGGTTGAATCATCCCATGAAAGATTCCCAGGAAGGTATTTTACCTAAACTGGAAATTGGGGTTGAAAAGTGTAATTTACAGATAATGGACCCAAACATTAGTGGAGCTCTGTGATTTGCACAAGCTGAGAATCTGGCCCACAGTAGTTAAAAATGTCATCTCTTACGACCTTCTACCACTCTGAGTGGAGGTCTTGAGGATATCAGAGTGGTTGAGGTCATGGAATGGACCCATGTGAAGAAAACAAGGCTCTGTTTTTATGTATTTTTAATATACATGTGCTTTTCCAAAGATGCATTTATTTGGGATATTGTGTGAAACTGAATTTTATCTTAATTTTACCTGATTTGATTGCCTTTTGCAGAGCTGTTCGCTCATTTAGTCTGCCACAAAGCATTTGGACTCCTTAATTGATACCTAGCTACCAAGCAGCAGGAATAGATCTCTTGCAAGGCTGGAGTCTGAAAAGCCAATTTGACCCTTTACAGAACTCTGTTAACTGATTTCATGAGTTAACAATAAATTGAGATTTCTTCAGGTTCGGTGGGAGCTCTTTCTAATGGATAGTCAGTTATGGTGGTGGCCCTCCCCATTCCCCATTGGGGGAATGTAGCGAGACAGGTTGAGGGTGGGAGAGAATCTCTTAGTGGGCTTCATTAGTCCGTAGATACAGACCCTTTATAAACTATTTTCACTCATGCTGTATCATGAGGCTAGATTGAGGCTCACATCCAAATTTCAAAGGGCCAGCAGCTGAAACACATTATTCAGAGTTCCTGTAATTTTATTCACAAGAGGATTGGGGTCCAAATGCCAAAGCATTAAATTTCAGCAAAGGCTTTCATTTATTCTCTGGCTTGAATAAAACCAAGAAGGTAGTTGCTGGGTTGAGGGAGGCAGGAGGAGACTGAAACGTGACTGTAATTAGCTATGGACAAGAGGTCGGCTGATTGGGCTCGATGCCTACCTAAATCTCTCTGATCGGCAAATTGGGCTGGTAGTTTTGACAGCAGCCTTTCTTTTGTGATATCCAACGGACTTTGGGTGATTCTTACCCCTTTCGTGGAATCTTGGTATTTCCACATCCAACAGGAAGTGCAAGGAAGTTTATATTTTAGATGTAAGTTGCTTTCATCTGCAGTTTCTCACCTGTAGAATGCTGGCAATAAAACATCATGTGGCAGTAGAGGATTAATTTAATCAATATTTGTAAAGCATTTCAAAGATTTAAAATACAACTCAAATGGGAAATGTTTGTTTTGTTTTTGTTGTCATTTAAAAAACTTAGTCAAACCTTAAAGAAGAATTCTAGCTCTGAGTATTGGGTGATGGTGTTGGGATCAGCTCTATTTTATCGTGCTTGTTTACTCATCCTTCTCTGTGTTAGCCCTTAGTGCTGGTGAGTACAATGCAGAGCTCGTCACGAAAAGCCCAAGCTCTGTGTCACTCTGTCTATTATCCTTTTTAAACCTATTAAACTCTGCCTTTTAATACTCTTTTCACCTTGTTCTGTATTGCATGATGTTAGAGACAAAGCAGGAGTTGAGCCCAGCAAAATTTTCAAAAGTGCCTAAGGCACTTTGGAACCTAACTCGCTTAGGCACTTTTAAATATTTTTCCCATTGTAACTACTAGTGGTTGTTTTGAAATTCTACAGTCTAGCACTTTTATCAGTATAACTGAGCAATAGGTATGTAATGATAAGGAATCCTCATTTCTTTCCTTGAAAATATTGGAACGGCTCCTCATCTGATGAAAATCAGCATAGCCCCATTGCCTTCAGTGGCACTAGTTGAGGATTTGGTGCTGTAGGAGTGGAATGATGAATAAGGAAATCTGGGGTTGTGGGAGAGTTCCAGGTTATTTATTTATTTATTTATATAAGATCAAGAATGACCCTGTTTAGAAGCTCTGTTCCTGTGCGGTTATGTCCCATTTAGGTATAGCACAGACAGCCCCAGGAGTCTTCCTTCATTCTGCACAAGTTTCTTTATATATGTAACACATCTGAATTACAAACAACACCATGGTACGCACATCTGTATAGATGTGTGCCATGGTGCTATTTGTAATTCAGATGCATACGTGAAGACATAGTTGCATTTGAATTACAAACAGCACAAAGTGGGTCTGGCTTGCTTACTTTTCAATCACCCACAGGAATAGATCTCTCTTCTACTTTGAGAGGAGGGAAGTTGCAGACTCTCGCCTTGAAATATCCCCCTTCCATCTCAATAGCGGCACAAGATTAATTTGCCTGACTCACTCAAACCAGTTGTATCTTTTCCCTTTTTTTTCAGCCTCCTAAGGACACAAAATCTTATAGAGGACTTTAGTTTAAAAATAGCATCTTTGTGCCGACATCTGTTCTGAACGCAAAGAGAGTATTCCACCTTGTCTTAGACTTTAGCATTAGGTTGACCAATATAATCAGAGCATTTCCAGCAGGACCTCTTCTGTGCATAGCAAAGGCTTTGTCACGCTGTCTGCAGAAAACTGTACTATTCCATGCCAGCGCTGAGTCCTTGTCTCTGATGTGTGTAGACTAAGTAGAGAAATATGCTGTACTGAGGTCTCTGCAAATGTCACATCTTGCTATTGTCATGGGAAACTTGTCAAAATCATAATCTTAAGAAAGTAGAGAAATCCAGTCTGGGATTTGTTGGAGACAATGATACTTTGCATAAATGTCAGACAGGTGCTGGGGTGGGTGGATGACTAAGCCCTTGTCTACACTGCCACTTAACAGTGCTGCAACATTCTCGCTCAGGGGTTTGAAAAAACACCCCTCTGAACGCTTCGTTCAGCGCTGTAAAGTGGCAGTGTAGAGAGTGCACCAGCACTGGGAGCAGCTACTCCCTCGTGGGGGTGGTTTTTTCACAGCACTGGGTAGACCTCTCTCCCAGCGCTGATGCTGTGACTACACAGCCACATTAAAGTGCTGCCACGGCAGAGCTTTAATGTTGCTAGTGAAGACATACCCTAAGTCTCTTCCACTTGGACTAATGTATGTGGAACATTGATCTGTGACTCAGTGGTAAAACCCAGGATGATTTTTTTTGTCCTGGTCTCACTTTCTCCACCATTTCCCTTTCACCCCCCAACCCACCTCGTGAATGGACTTTGCCACTTCCAGTGAACAGAGTCAGAAAAACTCAGCTACCGCTGTTAAAATTCTGAGTCAGATTCAGTGATTGGGAGCTGTCTCTTGCTCACCTGAGCATGAAAGGGAAGGACTCATTTTCATTTGAGGGAGGGAGTTACAAAATGGTTACTGGTCCTCAGCTTCTAAAATAAGTTCTCTGCCTTCCTTACAGTGAGAAAAAAGATTTTCAGAACACCAAACAATGTCCTTCCTTGCACAGTCTTATATAGTCTTCCAATGCTTGAAGAAATGAGGCACTTTCACACGCAGCTCTGCTACTGCCCTTCGAGGAGGCAATGCCTTTGGACACAGTGCTACCATCCATACTCCTTAACAAGTTCCAGTGACATTAACATGATGGCTGTAGATAGATGTGGTTGTGGTCCAGGGATAACGGTGCCAAGGCTGAGACTCAGGAAACCCGACCACCCAGCTTCTGTTTGCAGCTCTGCTACTGTCTTGCTTGCTGTGACCTGGATAGATCATGCCGCCTCCCTGTGCTGCTGTTTCTCCTCCCATTCTCTGTCTTCCTTGTCTCTTTAGACTAGAAGCTCTTCTGGACAAGGACTGTTTTACTCTGTCTGTATAGTGCCCAGAACATGGTGGCCTCGTTCATGTGTGGGACTGGAGGTGCTGCCCTAATACAAATAAGTAATAATAATAAACAAGAGTGCCTAGCATGAACCTGGTAGCCAGAAGCTCTGAGTTCTACCAGCCGCTCCCAGTGATTTCATTTGGAGTTGCAGCTGCTCAGCACTCCAGAAAATCATGTCTAAGGTGACTCCAGTTGGGCGCCAAAACATGATGTCTTCAAAATTAGTGGGCTCTTATAAGAAGGGCCCTGCTTTCTTATTCCTCTCCCTGCAGTAGAGCCCGAGGGGAGGGCACGTGGACAAGAGAGCTGAAACCCCCAAACATGATCAAATACATTGAGAATTGTAACCAGATAGGCTAGCAGACATCAAGATACACCTGTCAGGCAGAATGACAGATTGAATGCACTCTGCGAAATCCAGGGGAGAGTTTTACATATGTAAAAAAGGGTTTTTTCAACCCAGCTTTTATGCAGCAGGAGCAGAGCAAAAAGGGCCCCTTTCAGTGTGAATGGTCATGAAAATACGTTCATTCAAATGTGAAGAATTTTTAATTGTGGGGGGAGGGACTTGAATAGCTCGCCTTTCAGAAAACACAGGGGTGAAGCAGCCCAGAGTGTGAGGAGGTGTGAGAGAGAGAGAGAACACAAGTGATGTAATGACAGCCCTTAAAGATGCGTTAAACTGCAGGGATTCTAAAGTAGGCTTAAAGATGAGCCTAAGTAACTGGGACAAAGTCTGCTCAGCAGCCACAGAAAGGTCCAAGGCTTTCACTATTATCTGCTTGGAATCACAAAGGGGGGGGAGTTAAAGGTGCTTTTCTGCCCCCTCCCCATTTGCAGTGAGAGAAAACTATTGTTCATTTCCACTTCCACAGGAGAGGTAAGGGGGCGGGGGAATAAGAGAACAGCGCTGTGGAGATCAGCCTGTACTGCATTCTTCTATTCTGCCTTTGCCAGGCAGGGTGTTAATGTGGCATGAAAGCAGTTTAAAGCCCTGGGCCTCTCTCTGAGCCAGCAGGGTGTCCCTTGCAGGCCAAAGTCCCCAGTGGGTGGCTGTCAGTGGAAGTTCGGTCGGTTAGGCAGAAATTTATTAGTATTATATTTTTTGAGCAGCAGAGAGAGTGCAAGTGACAGCTCTATTAAGAGCTGAAATGCCTCCGAATGGGATCAGAAGACCTCAGCAGAGGGGTTTCTGACAAACCCTTTCTGATGTGCTTTAGTAGCTTCTAAAGATATCATGGGGGGAAATATAAGAAGGGAAGCCTTACTGTTTCTGTGGGGTTTAGTCTCCTACATCTTTTTATTTGTCTGTTTATACAGCTCTAGTTGTTTTCCATCCCACAAGCAATTCAGGGAGCTCTTTTAGTTGGAGCCACAACCCAAGTGAGTGGAGTGACCCCTGTTCTCCCTTTTGTAGCTGCTCCCCCACCCCTTTTGTCTAATTTCCAAACAGCATGGAGTGGAGACTTGGAGGGGGAAAGAGTCTGAGTCATGTCTCAAGGCAAATCTCCCACATGGCATTGCTTAGCTCTGCTGCCACCAATGCTATCAGGCCAGCCAGAGATACTTAAGAAGCCAAAATGTCTTCGTATTTTTAATCTCTGCCTCCCCTGACCATCCGTCCCCCAGATCACATCGTGTTCAGCTGCATGGCTTGGGAGAAAAATAATTCAATAGCTTTATCATTAACCTGCTCAGCTGCAAATCCTCTCCCTCTCCCCCCCCCTCCCCCGCAAACTCACTCATATATTTGCATATGCAATAGACTGTATTCTTTATTTCTATAGTACCTTTCTTATTAGCGTCTCTCAAAGGGGCTTTCCAGGAAATAAAATCAATAGAGATTAAACATGAAAGGTCTGCCTTCCCTGTTAGCATACTACAGTTTTGGGAGGGCTGGGGAGCTAAGTTAGCATTTTGTCTCATCACTAAAGCTGCTAGTTTTCACATCTGCTACCCCTTTGAGATGGGGCATTTGAACACAACTCATATTCTGTGTCAGTAGCTGCAGGCAGCCATAATGTGTTTCCTGATCCTAATACTTCGTTATCTTAAAGGGTTTTACTATATCAGACTTCTGATTTATTTTTGTTTAGGCTTTGAAGTAATGTAAAGGCCAAAATATATCCAGATAGTTCAAATAAATGTTTCAGGAGGCTTCGCCCCGCTCTCTCCAGTTCTATTTATTTCATTTCATAAAGGAACCAGCACATAGAGCCCTGCCGTACTGACAGTATAAGAGTGATGCCTGCTGTAAGTTACTCATCTACATATATGTTCTTGTTGCCAAATTTGGCAGCTGCTCCATCACTTGCACAGTCAGCTGGATGGATGATGTGTGTATCTGTAATGTATATTACTTTGACTTAAACACAGACTTCTTGAGAATTTGGATAAAAAAGAAAAGTGTCTGGAATGAATGATAGGGCTAAAATAGACTCCCATTTTCACCCTGTCCTGTCCCAGCAGAAATTGGCCTATTTGGCTAAAAATTTTTCATGCTCATTAGTCCCTGTGTTGCATTGTGCTGGATATACACCTTCATTTGCTGATACCTGTTTTCAAATCTGTGCTGATTAAATTTGGAGCTTTAAGTGAAATCTTATAACAGAAAAAATTCTGAGCTATAAAGGCTTTTGTATCTGTTACAAGTGAATTTATACCAAGTTTTAGTGAAATGGAGAAGCAAGAACTACCTTTCCACAGGAAGCATAGGTAGGTGAAACCGGTTGTATTTCATATTCCGTAATCTGCATCCAGTATATTGACCATAAGTATGCCAAATGTTTACAGAAGCGGGCAAGTGGAATTCAAAATTGTGATTGGCCTGTAAGAAATGTCAGTGATCTCAAAGTGCATATACAAGGAACTGGCCAGAAAGATGGCTGCTCTCAAATAATTTCTAATAAATACTGGGCTACAATCACGTACTACGGTAAGAGCTCACTGTGATGCCAACAAGAAACTCGGCACTAATCTTTATTCACTTTCTCTGTAAACCAAAATAAGCTGTGTGCATAAACACATGCAGTGATCTGCTGAGGCAAACTCCTCAGACCCTAGAAGGCATTAGGAATTTATTTAAAATTGCCCTGTGCATATTTTGAAGATTTAAATTGCAGTAAAAATCACAAGACCTCAAAATGTTTTGGAAAGTTTATGGAAATAAGGGTTAAGAAAAGTTAAAGACGAATGAAAAGGGGTATTGTGAAGAAGTCCACTCTTGGGCTGTTTTTGTAATCTAGTATGTACTGTGCCTACCAGTTTTTCTCTGTAATCTGCATCTAAGAATAAACTAATGCCCGTTAGTCGGTCCCAGTGAGAGTTAATACTGAATCAGTGAGGGAGTGAATACCAGGTTCTTAGTAGTAATGAGATGAAAGTTAAATAGTTCACTATTTTAAATTAGTCAATTTAAATTAAAACATGAAAAAATTAAGATTTGAGAGTGTGTATTTAAATAAAAACTGTTTTGTGCTATCCTCAGACACAACTGAGCAAGTTACAATCTTTTGTTTACTTTGGGTCCGGTAAAGGGAGGTATTTACATTTGATTTTACGGCAAAAGTGATAAATCAGCTACATTAATTGAAATAAAATAGCTGAAATGGGATTAGCAGAAGTCAGCAACCTCTTTAGCTACTCCTTCGCCTGGTCGTTTAGGTACTTGACAGCCCTTGCTACCAACTCTTCCAAAGGCAAAGGCCTTTTTGGATGCGAGGTCTCTGACAGCCTTTCAGCACAAAGGCTCTTTAGTGTGTTCAGAGGCAGAGGTAGAGGTAGACAAACCACAGGTTTGGGAATGATGATTAGGGGAGGCAGCAAAAGGAGCAACTGCGGCCATGTCTACATCTACAATTTTGCAGCGCTGGTTGTTACAGCTGTATTAGTACGCTGTATAGGGCCAGAGCTGCAGAGTGGCCACACTTACAGCAACCAGCGCTGCAAGTGGTGTTAGATGTGCCACACTGCAGCGCTGTTGGGTGGCTTCAAGGGGGGTTCGGGGAACGCGAGAGCAAACCGGGAAAGGAGACCAGCTTCGCTGCGGTTTGCTCTCGCGTTCCCCGAACCACCCTGCAAACCGCAGGGAAGGAGACCTGCTTGTTCGGGGAACGCGAGAGCAAACCGGGGAAGGAGACCAGCTTCGCCGCGGTTTGCTCTCGCGTTCCCCGAACGACCCTGCAAACCGCAGGGAAGGAGACCTGCTTGCTCGGGGGTTCGGGGAACGAGAGAGCAAACCGGGAAAGGAGACCAGCTTTGCCGCGGTTTGCTCTCGCGTTCCCCGAACCCCCCTGCAAACCGCAGGGAAGGAGACCTGCTTGCTCGGGGGTTCGGGGAACGCGAGAGCAAACCGGGAAAGGAGACCAGCTTCGCCGCGGTTTGCTCTCGCGTTCCCGGAACCACCCAGCAAACCTCAGGGAAGGAGACCTGCTTGCTCGGGGTTCGGGGAACGCGAGAGCAAGCCGGGGAAGGAGACCAGCTTGATTACCAGAGGCTTCCTCAGGTATGCTGGGATACCTGCTTATTCCACGGAGGTCAAGAAAAGCGCTGGTAAGTGTCTATACTTGATTACCAGCGCTAGATCCTCTACACCCGAGACAAAACGGGAGTACGGCCAGCGCTGCAAACAGGGAGTTGCAGCGCTGGTGGTGCCCTGCAGATGTGTACACCTCCTAAGTTGCAGCGCTGTAATTCCCTCACCAGCGCTGCAACTTTCTGATGTAGACAAGCCCTGCGACTGGCTGGAGGGAGGTGTTTTAGCGCTCTAGCAAAAGCAGCTGTGTTTAAAGTGGGGCTGCATCAGTGAACTGTAACCTTTGCACTTGCATTTGTCATCAACATCTTTCCTTCGCAAGTGTAGAGATGTGAGGAATACAGTATTCTGCATCTCCATCCACTCCTTTCTCTCCCTGCAACTGAATAATCCATCATTAATGTCCATTCTTTTGCAACCACTCAGGGCCATGACAATATTCTTGTCTGCAGACTGTTTTTCAGTCTTTACAAATTGCAAAATGCAGACAATCCCAGCCCTCCTGCGCTTACAATGTAAATCAGTTATGGGGAAGGTGGCTGCAACATGTGCCTTTGATTTTGGTGATGGGGTTAGTAAAGAGGGGAATCCCTACGACCTCTTCCACACTCCACCCCAAATGATGATTTCATCATTATAAAGAAGATGGTTCTCTGATCAGGTAGCCTTCAGTTTTGTAACGAACATGGGAATTGCATGTAATTCCCTCCCTACCTGACATTATCACCATTGCTGCTGTCATTTGAGAGATCAAGGACTGAATAGATCTGGAGCCTGGACTACTTTCTCCTCCTTAAGCAGGATCCCTCTAGGTCAAGCTAGGGTACATCAGCAGGACAGTGCTATGGAGACTGTTCTGCAATTGCCCATGCTGTACCTGTTCAGTGGATGAAGAGAGGAGCACAGAGTTCAGGGCTGTCAGTCTGGGACTTTTTACAAGCACTGAATTCAATTTAAAAAACCAAGATGATGTGTTTTCCCCTCTCTCATTCTTTCCCTGGAGTATGATAAGCAGCCCTATGGCCGGATCTGCTCCAGAAAGGTCAGAGAGAGAGAGAGCGTGTGTTTAAAAATAAATAAATAAATAAATAAAAGTCTCTCACAACTGAAAGCTAAGCATCATTATTTTGATACCTTTTTTTAAAACCCTTCTCAATTTTAACTGGTACACACTATTTCTTATAATTTACAGACTCAGGCTGTGTCTGAAGAACAGCTTATGTAGATATAACTTACGTCACGCCGGGATGTGAATAAACCACCCCTCTGAGCAACATAGCACTGTCCACATCAGCGCTTATGTTGGTGGGAGAGCTTCTCCTGCCGACATAGCTACCGCCTCTCACGGAGATGGTTTTATTATGCCAACAGGAGAAAGCTCTCTCCCATCCGCATGGAGCGTCTTCACAAGATGCGCTGCAACGGCGCCACTACATCGGTGCAGCTGCGGTGCTGTATGTGTACGCAAGCCCTGAAGCTGCACCGTTATACCATCCAAGGGAGCTAATTATATTGATTGTTTCAAAAGGGGGCGAGGTAGGGAAATTTTTATGAAAGTAGCTATAAGCAGGGTTTAGCTGTAGCAATGCTTTTAGTACAGAGTGTTTGAGCAGAGTTCCCTAACAAAGAGGTAGTAGATTTATTTGTCAAGACTGTCAGCCTTTCTCTGAAAGACTAGTTGATGCTGTGCCAATATGTTCAGTTTAATTCTCTAATGCTTCTACAAGTCCTCTTTGCCTAAGACTTCCCATATTCATAAATCATTCTTTGCATTTCAGTACAGAGAGTGCTGGGTATTCTCTAGCCACGCAGGTGTTCTCAGGACAAATTTTTGGCCACCGACCTCAGAGTGTGGCCATCAACTCTAGTGGGTGATCGCTCTCATACTTTTCCCTAAAATACTAACTTAGCTTTAGGGGAAAAATAAATATGCACATATACACATCCAAATCATTGTAATTTATTTATTGCTAACTAATAAGCCTCTTGTGAAAAGTGATATTAACAAACACACAAGTATCACTTCACAGCAGACTTTCTCAGCCCCAGGGGACAAATTAAGCCCTGGATTGGGTAGGGAGGGTGGAGAAAGGCCAAAGGAGGTGGCAGGGGGCTACAGCTTGAAGCCCAGTGGACGGAGGATGGCGTCCAAAGCTCCACAGCTGGAGCCTAGGGCTGGAATCCAAAGCCCTGTGGCCAGAGCCTGCCACTCCACCACCCCAGCGCTGAAGTCCAAAGCCTGAGCCCCACCGCCCCTGGGAAGATGGGGAACTCGCCGGCTTCCTGCTTCTCCAGCGGTGTGCCCCAGATGTCTCTGGGGAGGGGAGGCAGGGTCCAACCCCTACTTGTGGCCCCAGCAACCAACACCAAGGCAGTGTATCCAGGAGCACCAGGGTGGGGAAGGGGTTGCTGCTTTGCCCCCCCTCCGTGCCCCCATAACAGCCCAGGAGGATGTGGCCACAAGAAAAGCCCTTGGTGGCCACATGTGGCCATGGTGGCCACGTTTGAGAAATGCTTAGTGGAGCTCAGCAACTTAATTTGGGGAAATGGTGCACCCAACTTGTGGGTCAACTTATCTCTTGATTATAAACCCTGTGTGAACCAAGGCCTAGTCTAAGCGTGTCCATCCCCGCTGCCCATCAGATTGTCTTGTGGGAATGGCAGTAAAGAGGAATGAACATGATAGAGGTTGAACAGGGTAAAGAAACACATGGCAGAGATCTTACTTCCATCATCTGAGAAATCAGGTTTGATCTAATTGTTTCTGGGTTAGCTGTTGCAAACAGTAACAAATCACTGAATTATAGAGCCTGGAAAGTCATAGTATATGATCTATCTGACCATCCTCTCTTCCCCATCACCTCTCTCTCTCCATTTCTATGGAGCAGTCACTTGGGGCCTGATCAAGTGCTAATTCTAGTCAGTGGAAAGGCTCCCATTAATTTCAGTGGTCTTTGGATTAGGCCCTGGAAGGATAAATAGCATAGGTACAGTAACAGACATACATAAATGAGCAGAGGTAGGTTTTTTTAATTTTGTTTTTTCTTGCTTCAGGTGCATTTGCACCAAAACTAGCTCCCTCTCTGGATTTATGAAGCCCCTTTCTCACATTCCTTTTGTCAGAAAGGAGCCAGGATTAGATTACTAATGCTCCTTTTTGTTTTCCCCTGCAGCAGAAGGAAGAGCCTGAAGGTCAGCATTGAACAACACTAATAGGGCAGAATCCCAAAGGTCCCACTCTAAATCTCCCATTAGCCTCACCCCTGAAGGTCAGAGTGAAGAGTGCTAATAAGGCAAAGTCTTGAAAGGGCCATTGTTAACATCCCTTCCTCCTTAGCATCCCAGGCCCCCAGTACACAAACAACAATCCCAAAGACCATTTGAGCTCCTCACACATCCCTTTTTAAGAGTAAAATTACTCACAACTGTGTCAAGTATGTTACTGGCAGATGCCGCGATTATTTGCACTCAAAGTAGATTCATGTCGCAGGCTGTCTCTAACCATGAGGCATATAAAAGTGATTCCATTTTAAAATTAAGATGGATGGCAGCAGTTCAAATATCCCTTTAGTAAATGTTATTGTACAGAGGAGCCATAAATCTCATCAACATGTTGGTCCTGAAAGGCCCCATTTACACAGAAAGAAACCAGTTGCGCTTCTTGTTTTGAATGTAAAAGGCAAACGGTTCAAAGGTGTTTTCCAAGAGATACTGTAATGCAACAGCAGGAGTATGTGTGTGTTGGGGGGTGGAGGGGTTGTTGGCATTCGCTCTGTGTGAAATGCTGTTAAGGGGTGCTTAGTGAAAAAACAAAAATATGCCTTCTGTTAGAGCCCAGCCATATGTGACAAATGACACTCTGGGCACCAAAGCCAGGGGTGCCAGAAAATAAGAGAGGGAGTTCTAATGAATTACAGATCTTGGAAGGCATGTTCCATTTTTTTTAACTAGTGTGAGGAGGGAGAAGAGAATTTTATTTCCTTTGTTTATTTTTAGGGCTGTCAAGCTATAAAAAGATTAATCACGATAAATTGCACTGTTAATAATGGAGTACCATTTATTTAAATATTTTTGGATGTTTTCTACATTGTCAAATATGTTGATTTTCAATTACAAAACAATACAAAGTGTACTGTACTCACTTTATGTTTTTATTACAAATATTTGCATTGTAAGAAACACAGGAAATAATAGTATTTTTCAATTAACCTAATATAAATACTGTAGTGCAATCTCTTTATTGTGAATGTTGAACTTACAAATGTAGAATTATGTACCAAAAATAACTGCATTCAAAAATAAAACAATGTAAAACATTAAAGCCTGAAAGTCTATGCTGTCCTACTTCAGCCAATTGCTCAGACAAACAAGTTTGTTTATATTTGCAGGAGATAATGCTGCTGGCTTCTCATTTACAGTGTCACCTGAAAGTAAGAACAGGCGTTCGCATGGCACTGTTAGTCGGCATCGCAAGATATTTACGTGCCAGATGCATTAAAGATTCATATGTTCCTTCATGCTTCAACCACGGTTCCTGAGAACATGTGTCCATGCTGATGATGGGTTCTACTGGGTCCAAAGCAGAGCGGACCAACGCATGTTCATTTTCATCGTCTCAGTTAGATGCCACCAGCAGAAAGTTGATTTTCTTTTTTGGTAGTGTGGGTTCTCTAGTTTCTGCATATGAGTGGTGCTCTTTTAAGACATCTGAAAGCATCTCCACGCCTTGTCCCTCTGATTTTGGACAGCACTTCAGATTCTTAAACCTTGGATTGAGTACTGTAGCTATTTTTAGAAATCTCACATTGGTACCTTCTTTGCGTTTTGTCAAATCTGCTGTGAAAGTGTTCTTAAAACAAATGTGCTGGGTCATCATCCGAGACTGCTATAACAGGAAATATATGGCAGAATGCAGGTAAAACAGAACAGGAGACATACAGTTCTCTCCCAAGGAGTTCAGTCACAAATTTAATTAATGCATTTATTTTTATTAACGAGCATCATCAGCATGGAAGCATGTCCTCTGGAATGTTGGCTGAAGCATTAAGGGGCTTACGAATGTTTAGTAGGGCAAAGGGCTACGAGGTTTACACCGACGCCCTGATCGTCGGGGCGCTGGGTGCCTGGGACCCCTGTAATGAACGAGTACTTAGGGCCTGTGGGGTGGGCCGTCGCTATGCACGGCTCATGAGACGTTTGATGGTCTCGGACACTATCCGGTGGTCTAGGGACATTTACACAGAGCACATCACCAGCCACCACCAATACCAAGAGTGAGCCAGCGTGGCTCTGTGCACCCACGGGGGGGGGGAGGGAAGAGGCCTATAAACCCCCCCTACTGAACCATATCCCCTAAGCCCTAAACCCACTGCACTAGATTCCACCATGTGAGGGTCATCCTGTCCCCATTACCCGGCCCACTTACTTATACCCATGACTGCCTATAACCCACTGTATGAGCGATGTACCTTCACTGCTTCCCTACTGCTTCTTGATCCCACCCACCATACACCCCACATTGGGGGACCTTACAGACTGTATATGTTATGTGCTAACCAATTCCCACATACCAGCGTCCCCCTATACTCTGTATGTTGCCCCCAATGACCAACAACTGACGCTTTGAACTCTTTGTATCATCTTTATTTAAATATTCTCTAATAAACTTTTATATCTGGCACGTAAATACCTTGCAACACCAGTTACAAAAGTGCCATGCAAACGCCTGTTCTCAATTTCAGGTGACACTGTAAATAAGAAGCAGGCAGCAGTATCTCCCGTAAATGTAAACAAACTTGTTTGTCTTAGCAATTGGCTGAACAAGAAGTAGGACTGAGTGGACTTGTAGACTCTAAAGTTTTACACTGGTTTGTTTTTGAGTGCAGTTATGTAACAAAAAAAACTACATGTGTAAGTTACACTTGTTTGAGGTGAATTCAAAAATACTGTTTCTTTTGTTTATCATTTTTACAGTGCAAATATTTGTAATAAATAATACAAAGTAAGCACTGTACACTTTGTATTCTGTGTTGTAAAAGAAATCAATGTATTTGAAAATGTAGAAAAACATCCAAAAATATTTAATAAATGTAAATTGGTATTCTGTTGTTTAACAGTGTGATTAATTGTGATTCATATTCTTGAGTTAATCGCATGAGTTAACTGCAATTAATCAACAGCTCTATTTATTTTTCTATTGTTTTCTTTTTAGCGTATTTCCCAGCAGCAGCATCCAGGAAAGATGCAAATACTTCTCTTTGGCTTGCTGCATTAGGCTAATTGGGAGGGGGAGACAGCTGTGTATTACTTCAGTAGATATGGGAGAAAATCAAAAGTTCACCCTAGAGCAGACAATGTCGTCAATCATACTGCATCAGTGAGCAAGATGGAAACCCCCCTCCTCCTGCTGACAAACATCGTAGTGGGGTTCATTATAAAACCTGTTATCAGAACAGACATGCTGCAAAGGCGTACTTAATCCACAGGAAACTTTAGCAACACTGTATGTATTGATCACACCGGCTTAATCGAGGAATAATTATGGATGAATGTGCTGGTAATAGTAAAGAGAGACTGCCTAAGAAGACCTAGCAGTATTTTGTTTTATTTAGATTTCTAGAATGTTTGCCAATCATATTTGCTGGGTCCATTTATAAAATGTTACAAATGTAATTGAATATAGGTGACCTATCATGTAAAGAAAAGAGTTCTTCTGTCTTCCTAATATTGACTTGCCTTGACAGTCCAGTGGGCCATGCCATTTTGGCTTGTAATCTCATCAGACTTTACAATTGTAAGCAAAGGCAACCCATGTCAGATCTGCCAAGAAACCAGACTGCTCCAAGAATGTGGTGGTGATTCTGTAGAGGGCAGTCTGTCTGAGTAAGTATTAAATCAATGCATTAGCACAGTGCAGTGTGGTACTGAGCTATTCGAGGTGTCATTTTTTCAGATCAAGGCTTGAGATAGAGTTACTAACTACTTGTGGTCATTAATGTGTCTGTGGCACTTTTTTGCAAGAGTGTCCTGGCGAAATTCTAGGAAAATACGATAAATGGTCTCGACCCTGGAAGCTTTGCATACAATGGGACTCCCACTGTGTTAACTGCATGGTGGTTACATTAATGAGAATTTTTGTAATAAACAGTTTTCCTGTCTACATGGACAGAGGATGGGGCCCTTAGCTCTGAGTTTATAATCTAACTTTTTTTTTAATTCAATCTCTATAATAATTGAAGCCACCAAAATTCTCTTGTACCAGTGCCATGGAGGGGCTGCAAGGGACAGCCTCACAGTTGTCATGTAAGCTGCAGCAGGTTGATTACCACAGCTATATTCCCCCTCCTCCTTTTCTAGAAATACCATCTGTTTAGTCATTAGCCCCATCAGCTCTCATTAATTGAGTCATGTCTCATTTAGGCTGCTGTATTACTTTCTCATTGTTCCCTAGATAGGGAGTCACAGGCTTTTTGCAGATGTCTTGCTTCCTGTTGAGCTCTGTCCAAAGTCAGGTGTCAGCTGCAGAGCAAGCATTAGATCCAGATCCAGTTTATCTTTCAAACGTTCATGCCAAAATGCCAGCCTGTTCCTTCGGGGCACCAAGTGCCAACTAGTCTATGCCGGCCCAGCTTTGGAGAGTCTTGTGGAATATACAATTGCCTTGTCTAAAGAGAGGAAGCCTTCTGTCTCTGCTACTCCCTCCACTTTTCATCATCTGTTTGAGCTAATCTTCCCACCGCCATGCCTCCAATGGGTACATCTAAGTACCAAAACCCTGATGCAGAACTGATAATATTAAGAAGAAATCACCTGGAAGGGAATAACCAGGTTGCATTTCAGTTAGTGCACTTTGGTTACACACAATTAGTCCTGTGACAAAACTATACCAAGAAAGCCTTTAGAAAAAGAGGGACGGCATGTGAGGGAGAAAAGGAGCGCTCCAGTGATGTTAAATTTAAACATGGGAGAGTTTAGGGGTTTTTTTAAATCTTCAGTTTCACTCTGTTGTTCCAGACTTACAGTTATTACTGATAATTTTGTGGTACTTGCTGAGATTTTTTAAGGGTTATAGTGCAACACTTTAATTTTTTTTTTAAAGCCATGTTTGAGTGGGAGGATGTGTTGGAGGTTAGCTGGTTCTCTGTGAGATGGATGCATGATCAGACAACAAAATGTGGGTGTGAGTTCGCAAAAGCTGCCTTCCAGCAATATTAGGAAGGTGCTGAAATAATGAAGGCTATTTGGAGTGATTTATAGAGAAATGAATTAGAGTAAGTGGTGAGCTCACACTTCTCCCCCCGTGACCTGCTTGAGTTATACACTTTGGGGGATTTACATAGTATTCCATCCTTAGCCATTTTTAAATCCTTCTGCCCTGCAGAGAAAGGGGAGTAAGGAGAACAGAGGAGGAGCTTTACACAAGCTTCTGTTGCATCTGTTTATTTTACAGAAATATTTTGATGAATTACCTCTGAGCATTTTTCTTACCTAACTTAGCTCCAAATAATTAAAAACCAACAGCAAATTCTGCTTCCACCCCTTAACATCTCTTCTTTCTCCCACCTTCTTTCATTTCATTTTCAGTTTGCTCCAGTGATATGCGTGCAGTCCCTGGGACTTCCCCTGCGTCCCATCAGGGGCTCATGTCTGCCTCCAACTCTCCAGCTAAATAATTGGATGTTTTGCAGTAGAAAACCTTGGGGAGATTTTAGCTTCTGCCTGTGCGTTATTGACCTCCAGTGGTGGATTTGATTTGTTAATTCTGGTATGACTTAGACCAGTGCTGAATTTGGTCCAATGCTGGGAAAACCAAATGAATTTCACTGGAGACCTAAACCAGCTTTGGACCTGTTGCGCCGCCACGTCCCCTTTCCCCTACATGCCTAGCTAAGTATAGTGTTTGCTTTGTCCTGACATCTTGTGCATTCATGGCCAAATCTAGAGGAGGGTTTACTAAGGAATAGGAAGTTTTAAGCCTAGACAGTGTGACGTAAGCAATATAGCCCTTCAGTTTACTTGTTACTTCTCACTTCCTGACCAGCATGCTATAGCTGAGCTAGAAAAGCTATGCCTTTTTCCTCCCACCTTCTCCCTGTTTCCCGCCACCACCTCTTTATATTGCTGCTCTAGTTAACCTGCCTACCCTAATGTGGAACAGTCACAACTTATTACAAGCTGTTCATATTCTGTATCTTTGTACCACCTCCCTTCTGACGTCAGGAGGAAAAACACACAGAAAGGCACTCTTCCTCAGCAATGACAAAATATGATTGGCATTCTGTATAGTGGCGAAGGGTCCCATTGTGGTAGGCATTGTATAGAGTAACAAGAAGATGGTCGTTGCCCCAAAGGGTTTACAGCCTAAATCGGGGTGGGCAAACTATGGCGTGGGGGCCAGATCCAGCCCCCCCAGATAACATTTGAAAGCAGTGAGGCTGGCAGCAGTTATCCAGGGAGCCAGCAAAGCTCATGCTCCATCCGAGGTTTAAAATCAGCTTGTCAGAGTGAGTCAGATACAGGCATTTTTGCAAATATTGTTTGAGAAAGAATGACTGAGGCTGGGCATTTGCCTCTGAGTATCATTTCTGGGAGCTGAGCGGTTTAGTGGATTAATCTTCCTTCTGGGACTATGGATCAAGCTGCAGGATGATTATTAAGACTGAAATTCTCTGTCAGTTTGTTGGCAGAGATGGTTCCTCTGCATTGAAGTGGTGGCGATCAGAGTGTCTGTGGCAGTGCCTGGCCTCAGAGGGGGCAGAGGGAGTGGGATTGTCTGTGGTGGTGGAGGCAGGCATGTGAACGTGTGTGACATGCTGCATTCTTGAGGCGCAGGGCCGGCTCTAGGTTTTTTGCTGCCCCAAGCAACTGCCGAAGGGGGAGCGGGAGGAAGGTGGCTGGAGTGCCACCCCTGGAATTGTGCTGCCCCAAGCATGTGCTTGGTTTGCTGGTGCTTAGAGCCAGGCCTGTCGAGGTGTCTGTAGTGTGCCATCACATCCAGTCTTCTTTATTATGTTTTCACTTTGTTGTTCTTCATAAGATCTCTGAGCAAATCCCTTGTCAGGTACCCCTTGTAACAAGGAATTGTGTTGGATGGATCATGTCTGACATGTTTGGAGGCCTGAATCTTTTGTTTTTGTTTTTCCTGAAGCCTGGGAGAGGGAGGAGAGTCCTCTGTATTCCTGTTGGGAGCCCTGAGATTCCTTCTCTGTTAAGGCTCCATATCAGAATGATACTAGCAATTAGCTATTGAGCAATTCAAGCTGTCTTCCCTTCTTCCTGAGGGACATGAGCACAGCCTGACTACCATTCTGATTCCTGGCCCCTCTTCAGCAGGGAGACCAAGGAATCAGGCCTGAAAGGTGAGTGTGGGTCTCCCACATAGCAAGTGCAGAGGATATAAACTGGCCCAGGACTTGAATCTTTTTGATTTTATGTTTGCCATAGTTAGTTTTCATACCAACTGAGGCCCTGAGTCAGGGAGTCATTTGAGCATGTGCTTAAGTCCATTCCTATTTAGCAACATTTGCTTAAGTGCTTTGCTGAATAAGGATATTTTCCTTATTTATTATTTGTATTATCATAGCGCGTAGGAACCCTAGTCATGGACCAGGACCCAATTGGGCTACTGCTGTACAAACATAATATAAAGATTCTCCCTGCCCAGAAGAGCTTACGGTGTAAGTATAAGACAAAAGGTGGCTACCAACATACAGGGGAGCCCAAGGAGATAATATTGGTTTTTATGATAGCCACGAATTGCATTAACTCCTAATCTGGGGCCTGGGTTGCTAACAGGATTAAACTAAAACAGACCTTCCTGCTTCTGTGATGCTATAAAAATGCCCTTTTGATTGTGTTTAGACTTGCATTGTGATTGCAATGGGCCACATTCATTTTTTATTGCTTTTATTCTTGAAACAAGTGGCCTGCTGAATTCTCAGCTGCGTGGGATATCTTGAAAAGGATCTTTTCAAACATGAATTCACGATGGATCAGACAGGCTGAAGGTTGTCCCTAGGTATGTTTTTGTGTCTTCGGGCAAAAAAAATTCTTTGTGTGAGAGAGTTTTAAAAAAAAATTTAAAAATTATCTTTAAAACTTTTTTTTTAAATGAAGCCACAGGCATTTATTTTCAGAAATGTCTTCTCCAAGCCGGGCCTGTTTCTACGTGTTTGTCTTCTTTTAATAAGGCTAAATCAAGCTTCTCAATGAGGCTGGTCTTTCTTTTATTGTTTGAAGCACATGATCAGCAGATTGCCAGTGCTCCAGGGCTACATCTGTTTTGCATGCATTTTTAATGCAAGTTTTGTTTTGAGGGATTTTTTGTATTGATTAATCAGTTCTATCTGCTGTTTCTGTTCACCCTCAGCTAGGTCTTCTAGAATAGAGTGTGTCTGAGTGACCTTGGATGAGCCTTCCTACAAAGCTTTTTTTAGTCAGAGGATGTAATCCTTTTCATGCCTTACCTCTATGTAATCAGGGCCAGCCTTTTGGAAGGGGGCATAAGTATTTATTTTCAGGCAAATTGACATGTTCTGGGGGTTGCCTGGGTTCCTCGCAGCCATAGGCTCCTTAATATAATTTGAGCAGTCCCTTGAAATTTTTCTGGGGATGATTGTTGGGGGTCCTGCCTATAGATGGATGTGACACGGAAGCCTGCAGATACTCAGTGCCAGATTTTAAAAAAACAGTGGTTGAAAACACTGATGCTGACGTTAGCTCCAGACCATACATTTAAATGGCCATGTGGCACTGAAAGTGTGAAATTAGGGACCTTTTCTGCAGTTTCCTTGTGTTCCCCATTTAAGCTGTTCTTCGTATTTTTGATTTCCCCAACAGGTGGTGGTTTGTGTTTTTTTGTTTTGTTTTGGTTTTTTCTTGCTTTAAATCTTGGTAACTAGTTTTGGAAATGCAAGTAACTAACACACAAATGCAGATTCACCACAGAATCCTTTGTGCCAGTTCCTGTGGCACTTCAAAGGAGGCACCAATCCCCCCCCCCCCCCCAGCACTTCATAAGAGTACCAAAGGGAATGGACACAATGGTTTATGGGTTGTTTATATCATCTGAGGAAGACTGGTTGCAAGCAGATTAGCAAATTCACTTCAGTAAGGACAGGAGGCACGGGGAATGAGAACAGCAGGTTCGCAACCCTCCAATCAGCTACTCTCTTTCCACCTTAATAGATTTATCTGCCAACTCTTTGTTTTTCCTGGTGATATGTGTCAGGTATTTTAAATCTTTTGGTGCTGAAGGAGCTAGCCAACATAAGGGAGAATTGGCTGAAATCCAGGTGGTTGTTGTTTAGAGTGCACCAAGTCTTTGGGCCATGGAGTGCCCTGCTAAGCATTTTGGTGAGGCCTCCCTCGGGCAGAGTTGCTGAAGATCCCAGAACTTACCAGTGAACTGTAACCTGGCAAACCCTGGGGCGCAAGCCCTCGCACATAAAGCAGAAAATGGTTAAAATTTTAGGCCGAGGTGTTTGTCACATCTCAAATGTTTTCAGCCTCAGCCATTAAACCCTTAACATTGGGCTTTGGAATGTGGCCACAAGTCATAAAATGTGTCAACAGGCAAGAGTGTTAGTAATGTCATAAATAATAATGACACTGCTCTCAAAACATGCATGAGAAGGGAGAAAGAGAGAGAAAAATAGCGGAACAGACACAGTGAGATTTATTAACCTTAGCAGATGTAAGACTGGAAATTTCCTGACAAAAGAAAAGCAAATACGGTTGGGTCTCCTGAAAGTGGAAGAGAAAAAGGAAGGCTCTGGTAAAGATATTTGGTGTTGCAGATACAAAGAAGAACAACAATGATGCAGAAAGAATTATGCTGTGTGTCAAGACAAAATATTACGGTATGTTATAGTTTAAAGTTTATATTTTTAAAGTGCAATGTTAGGCAGAGCAGTTGTACCATTTTTATGAAGTTCAGCTCGAGGGAAAAGGTGCTGCAGTGAAGGTCCATTCATTAATTTTCTTTCTTTGTCACAAAGATGCACTGAAACATTGTTCTGTTCAGAAGGATCCATGGGTATCATCATTATAAGATGTTGCGTTATATATAGAAAAGATCCATTCCCAACCTCTGTATCCTTTTGCCGTAAATTAAAAATAAAGCAGCAAAAAAGATGTGTCCCAAACAAAAACAAAAAATCAGTGATGAAATCAGATCTGAGCACTACTACAGCCATGCCCACAATCACCAGTCCTTGTGCTTCTTCCTCCACAACAGCCTGAGTAATAGGCATGCCTCAAGGAATATCCTGTAGGCAAAAATCTGGATTATTTCAGATGCAGGTGAGGAGTAAACTCCAAAGTTGAGGACCAGTCATGGAAGCTGACCTACCAGCAGCCGTCTTTCTGTTATGCTGAGGGAGCATTAGCTTGAATGCCTGTGCAAACCTTTGGGGGGTTTTTAGGACAAAACCAGTGCCTTAAATTCCACTTGAAAACCAATAGGCAGCCAGTGCTGACTATGCTGCACTAGTGTTATGTGCTGCTAGTGAAATGTACAGTGTGGTGAGGCGCTGCAATCTGCATCAGCAGTTTCATTATAAAAACAACAAAGGCATGGATGGATTTTATGGTAGTGAGGATCTGCATCCAAAGAAGGAGGTCACACTCTCCAGACAAGACAAAGATGGGGGAAAAAAGCCTCCCTGGTCACTATTACCTATTATCCAATAGCATCTGAGGATGCCAGATTGAAAACTCTAGTAAGCAATAATGGGCACACACCCTCAGGAAGAGGAGGAGGTGATATTTTTGCTATATCCTCCATTTGCTTTCCCCAAACTACCAATATTACCTCAGTCTTACCCAGGATTAAGCTTCAGCCAGCTAGTTCTCATTCATGCCCCAGTTTCACCCAGCCACTGGATAAAGCATTCAACTACACTGGCTGGATTAGATGAGAGAGAAAGCTACGTCATTAATGTACTGCATGCCATACCTCTTCATTAGCCCTCCTTATAGCACCATCCAAAACCAAACTCTGGGAAGGCTCAGCAAAGAAGGAACGGAGCCACCCAGGAATGGCCCTCTCATGTCTGACTACAGCCCTCCAGAAGCGTCACCAACACCTCATGATCAGTGGTAAATGAAGGCAGCTGATAGATCTATCAGTATCTGCACGGGCATCTGATCTTCATCTATAGCTAGGAGATTGTCATTTAACATCATCAGGGCATTCTCTGTGCTATATCTAGGTCTGTACTTGGATTGGGGTGGACCAAGGAGGCGTTTGGATTGCGACATCACTTTGGGATGTCCTATCTCTCCAGGCTTAAGTATTAAGACCAAGAGAGGGTTTAGTGTGATGCCTGTATCACTGTGACCAGGGTCCCAATGGGGAGCCAGCTGTGGTCAGTCAATTAGGGTGAAAGAATGAGGCAGACAATCCCCATAAAGCTGGTGCATATTCCAATACTTAAATTCTCCAAGCCATCATAAAACAGCTTCTTTATTACGTTACTGGTTACTCAGAAGTCCAAACAACACAGTTCCCTTAAAGTGATCCAGCCTCAGGCCTCCAACCAGGTACCCACGTCAAATATGATGAAAATTTCCATAAATCTTATTTTATCATATAAAAGAACAGGTTCTACCAATCCCAAAGGATCGAACACATTACCTCCCAGGTTAATGAATGTTTCAGATCTTACCCAAATATACGCTACAGCCAATTCTTATTAACTATACTAAAATTTATTAAAAAACTAGAGAGAGTATGATTAAAAGATCATTATCCATACAGACATGAGCTCAATTAATTGAGTTTCAGATTCATAGCAGAGATGGTGAGCTATGTAGTTGCAAAGAGTTCATAGGTCATAGTCCAATGTCCAAATCTCATATTCAGGGCGTACCAGCATAACTGGAACCTCAGTCTTGTGACTCAAACTTCCCCTGATGAAGTCTAAGCAGACCTGAGATAACAGAATCAGGCTCCAATGATCTCTTATACAATTTCGTGTCCTCTTTGACTTGGGCTTTCCTCAGGGAACAAAAGATAATTAGGAGACTTTGAAGGAGATCCATCATCTGTACTTAGCTTTATGAAAAATATAAGTCCATTTGCTTGTTCCTCTACCATTCACAGTACATTTCAAAGAGAGATGAATACCAAGATGTCCTGTGTTTACAATTCATTTAAATGATAGGATCAGCGGCGGCTCCAGGCACCAACACTGCAAGCACGTGCCTAGGGCGGCAAGCCGCAGGGGGCACCCTGCCAGTCCCTGCGAGGGCGGCAGTCAGGCCACCTTCAGTGGCATGACTGCGGGAAGTCCACTGGTCCGGGGGATTTGGCGGCAGCTGTGGGACCAGGGACCTCCTGCGGGCATGCTGCCAAAGGCAACCTGCCTGCCGTGCTTGGGGCGGCAAAAAAGCTAGAGCGGCCACTGGATAGGATGTTCTTTTGACCTCTGAATTATCAGAATACAGCATAAACAGGGAGTGTTGATTACATTGTCCACCCTACTCATACATATGTAAATACACAAAAACACAAAAATTATTTCCCCAGGTGTCTTTTTAGAGTTATTTATTTTGCAGGATGTTTAACCCTTTCTAGCCATGCCTCACAATCACTCAGCGACACTGAACTATCTGAATCTTATGGTGCTCTTTGTTAAGGATATAGTTTGTCTTTCAGGCTGAGATGACCACATACCACATTGATGGCATGTGTGTGTGGTGAGAGAGTGCCCAGCAAGCTGAAGTGTACATCTGCAGAGTGCTGCTCAGAGCAATAGGTCAAAGGGCTCTCGGGAACTTTTAGTGCGCAGTAGCAGGGTCCACATGGCCAGTTAGTGCACAGCACCTTAGAGCATTGTAGATTTACACCACAGCTTGCTGAGCGCTATCTCACCACAGACAAGCTCTAAGAAAGGTTGGACTTGCAGAATGCTGATGTTTTGTTTAACTCATTTATGTCAAACAACATGCCAGATGTACCCATGAATCCATTGCTCGAGTTGTGCTGTCTGTCATATTTGATAGTGTTCTGACTGTTCATAGGAATGAATGATCAGTGGAAAACTGAGCTGTACATGTGAGCAGGCAGCAGCAAAGAACCAGTCTTTTTGGTAATCCAAGGAATATAGTCCCAAATGGGTCACTGTGGAATACATTGCAATGCCTGTTATACCGAACATTGGGAACTGTTTTGAAAGATGCATACTTCCACGGGGGGAGATGTAGCTCTGGACTTAAATTGGAGAGATCTTGGACTTCTTTGCATTACTGTGTTGATAAAAGCCACTTCTCTTCCCGGAGTTGTAGCAAACAAAGCGGAGCTTCTTGGCTCCATCTCTGGAATAGAAATGGACAGCAGAAGCAGCATGTAGAATAACCAAACCAATATACAATTGCAAACTCAGATAATCTCTTTAGCCTGATTTCATTGGCTCTTTGAATCAGTATTGAGAGATTTAGAAAGCGCGCGTGCGCGCGCGCACACACACACACACACACACACACACACACACACACACGAGGCTGCATTTCTTTATTGGGGGGTTTATTCTTCTCTCCCCCACATTCTCCCCTCCCCCTGTCTTTGCCTCTTTTACTATTTTTGTCCATGCAAACATTATAAAAGGCCTAATAGTGGATATGTGTCTGCATCTAGTGTAGTTAAGTGGGAATACCATGCAGAGAATCCCCCAAGACAGCTGCTTAGGTGACAGGCCAGGCCTTCATTAGTATTAGAGGGAATTAATTATAATATATTAATATATAATTAACTGTATATATTGATTTATTCCCATTCATTGAGTTACGGTTAGTAATAATAGTGCTTTGCACTTAAAACACTTTAATGTGAGCATCTTAAAGCACTTTGGCTACCTTAATTAATGTATGTACAAAATATCCTGTGACTAAGGGAAGCTTTATGATGCCCATTTTATAACACCCACTACAAGAGCACTTACTTGGGAACCTACTATACAGTGTATCTTGATCTGACTGTGAGTACAGAACATTCAGAAAGATTGTTAGTGCTTGCAGGCTTCAGGAATTACTTCTTGGTAAGCATTTCATTCTGGCGTACTGATGAGAAGATAGGAAAGTGGAGAGGGAGAAACTTTATCCTGTAACATCAGAATACAGGATAGAACGGATACCTTACTGGGAAAATAGAACAAATGGATATAAGCTGGCCATCAGGAAGTTTAGACCTGAAATTAGACGAAGGCTTCTAACCATCGGAGGAGTGAAGTTTTGGAACAGCCTTCCAAGGGGAGTAGTGGAAGTATCTGGCTTCAAGACTAAGCTTGATAAGTTTATGGAAGGATGATGTGATGGAATCTTTGACTATTAGCGGTAAATATACCCAAAGGCCTGTGATGGGATGTTAGATGGGGTGGGATCTGAGTTGCTACAGAGAATTCTTTCCTGGGTGTCTAGCTGGTGAGTCTTGCCCACATGCTCAGGATTTAGCTGATTGCCATATTTGGAGTTGGGAAGGAATTTTCCTCCAGAGCACATTGGGTGAGGCCCTGGGGGGGTTTCGCCTTCCTCTGCAGCGTGGGGCATGGGTCACTTGCTGGAGGATTCTCTGCACCTTGAAGTCTTTAAACCATGATTTGAGAACTTCAGTGGCTCAGACATAGGTTAGGGGTTTGTTGCAGGAGTGGGTGAGTGAGATTCTGCGGCCTGTGTTGTGCAGGAGGTCAGACTAGACAATCATAATGGTCCCTTCTGACCTTAAAGGCTATGATTCTAATATGGAAATGGTTTAGGGAGTCTCTTAATCCTTAATGTAATAAAAAGGAGAAGGAAATTTAGACCAATCCCTTTTATTCTCTTTTTCTGTTATCTAATTATGGAAATTAATTTTAATACAACAGATCGACTAACAGTGTACCTTCCTCTTCAGTTTAATCTGCTAATTAAGGGCCATCTCAACCTCTGCATTGGAAATAACAGTGTAAGCTCCTGAACCTTCCAGTTTCCTGTTCAGTTTCCTGCAGTTTCATTTCTTCAGGGCTGCAGTGTTTGAGTGACCCATCATGCCCATGAATACAGTGAGATCCACAAATTTCAGAATGCTTACAGACGCCTCGTGCTTCTGCCACCACCTCTCGCATTGAAGCATGGGAGTCCTTCCTTTTCTCCCAGCAGCCCCTTCAAAAAATACTGTCCGATGGACAACAGATTGAGGAATGCACACTCCCTTGATAATTTATTACTCATTTAATGCACAGTCTGTTGTGGCTGCCCCCTAGCTTGCTGACCTCTCTCTCAGATCTTCATTGATAGACCTATGTCTTCATGCAGCAGTTGAAACTAGATTGCTGGCAAAGTGTTAGATAGAACTGCTCTGCTAGAGAAGCTGTTTGGAGATGCCTATTCATTCACGTAATAAGTATGGTGCTATTGGAAGGCATTACAGGTAAGCCAAGGTCCCTATGGCACATCTCTGATGGAAGATTAAGATCCTTCCCCTACTTATCATTCCTACTTGCATCCCTCTTCCAACTAGAACAGCTAATACCAATGGCTCTATGGGAAGAGCTTTTGAGTTTATAAGTGCAGCTTTATTGGCCTTAAATGCCTGCATTGCCCCTATTTAAGCCATTGCTTTATAAAATGCTGATTCACCCACATTATATAAACTGCTACATAAAACCAAATTCTGTTCCATCTCAAACTCACGAGTGCTGTTGGTTATTGGAAACTCCATTATAACTACCCTAGTTATAACAAACCCTCTTCGGCAGTGCTCAAACTAGTTGGGATTCGAGGACGAATGAGAATTTGCACTTTCCAGCACCTGTGAAATCCAACCATTGTTCAAGCAGTTGAATGATGCAGATTTTTTTTCATTTAAAAAACCCCCTCAAAATAGTCCAAAATTCAGCACTGCTATATTCCCAGCTCCCATCCTCTGTGCAAGGAAAATTGTTTCCACAGTATCTGCTAGGTAGTCACTCTTTCTAATGGATGGCATTACTATGGGATTCTTTTCATTGCAGGCAAAAAGATCAGACTCTTCCCCTAACTCCAAATAAATAAAATCTAAGACCCCAGGCAAGTCAATTAAGGATTGTGTGGGCATGTCAGACAGATAAGAAAAAGGCTCTTAAGCCAAGATGAAGCTAAAAGAAGGGAATGAATCCCAGAAAGTCTCTTAAGTGGACTTTATCTGGGAGGTGTGTGTGTGTGTGTGTGTGTGTGTGTGTGTGTGTTTAAGGAGATGATGGCAACCTCCCAGACTTGCAATCTCTGGACAATCACTCAGTTTAATTAAAAACCAGCCTCCAAAGGAATGTTAATTGGCTAAGGCAAAAATGGATCCATACTACATCATCTTTTCCTGCCGATGTATATGCACACACATGTGCACAAACACACACAATTTCTTCTACTAGGGTGACCAGAGAGCAAGTGTGATAAATCGGGATGGGGATGAGGGGGTAATAGTAGCCTATATAACACAAACACCCAAAAATCGGGACTGTACCTATAAAATCGGAACATCTGGTCACCCTATCTGCTACAGAGTGGAAAGGAAGCAACAGCTTCTTTGCTGCCAAGGCCTTGTTCGCCCAAGGTGGCTGTATTTGCATGTCAGAGTCTGGCAAAGGAACAACAAATAAACGTGGTGCTTTGTTTTGTTCGTTTTGTGGAGGAGCGAGGGGAAGAGTAGCCAGATACTTGTACATTTTGTTACACTAGCCTGCTGTGTGAGAACCCTGCAGTTCTTCCCGTTGCTTCACCAATCATCAGATCCTTGGAGGTGGGGTGGAACTAAAAGCAAGTCCAACAAAAATAGCTTCTTTTTACAAGCACGTGGGGAACTCAAACCTGTTTGACAAATAATATCTCATTTTCTCGGCTTTCCTCCTTTGAACGCTCTGTTTTCCATTGCTTCATTTTACTGAACTCAATAATTTTGACCCAAACTTAGATGTCTAAAAACAGACAGATAACTACCCAGACTGAGTCGGCTGGTGCTTCCCTAGTCCAAAAACCCTTTTGCTTATTTTTTTCTTCTTTGCAGAGGTTCCAAGATGAATGGTAAACAGCCCTTGCCACTTTCACATTTGTTTGTTGTGTTACCGCAGTGTAAAGTAATATCTTCTTATTATGTCCCATTTTCTACTTTACATTGTCACTCAGAGAATTATGTAATTATACATAAGAACTACAATATAATATAACTACATTATAATTATACAGCTGGGCGCTATCAATATTTAGCCTGCAGCTGTCCACGAAGTTCACTACAACTAGATTTCACCTGTATAAAAAATGTTAAGGGGGGGCCCATACAGGTTTATTTGTCCCAGGCCCTGCACCCTCCTAGCGACAGCCCTGCTCAGATAACTAAGTCCGAAGCCTCACGGGGCTTTTAAAAATCACCACCAACACCTTGGATTGCATTCGCACACAAACGACCCAAGGGATCATAGGTATTGTTTTTTAATAAGGCATGTAAATAATACCCTAATGTATGTAAATACTTCATAAAATGCCCCCATCTTGCAAACACTTGAATTCAGTGAGATTAGTTGAATACATAAAGTTACTCACATGGGTAAGTGTCTGCAGGATTGGGCTCCTTTATGCCCAAAAGCACGTAAAACAAGAGTTGTGACATGCTGGGCACTGGCGGAAGATGAACAGTTGCCATGCATTACCCTCTCTGATGTCTATTGGAAGTGACCTTCAAAGGATTTTTTAAAATTGGATTTGTGCCCATTTTTGTTTCTTTATGAGGAATAAAGAAAAGATTATTTTTAAAAAATTGGTTTTACTTCACCTTAGACGTGTCAGGTATTTTATATTCTGGTCTTCCCAGGTTTCATTGAAGGACTTCCAAGGTAGCTCAGCAATGAGTATTGTGAGCACCCATGAATTCACTGAAATAATGGGGCTGCTGAATCTTCAGCAGAGACGTCCTTTCTCAAAAATGCTCAGTCGGGGCTGCCCAGTAGGATTCACGGAGCCTGGGGCAAAGCGGGGGAGCTGCGGCGCTTGTACTCACCTGGTGGTGGTCCGGGTCTTCGGTGGCAGGGGGCCCTTCAGTCACTCCATGTCTTTGACAGCGCTGAAGGGCCCCTCGCCACCGAAATGCTACCGAAGACCTGGGCCACCACCGGTCCAGGGCTCGCGGGGGCACCTGTGGAGCCCAGGGCCTGGGGCAAATTGTCCCACTCCCCCCCCCCCCACCCCTGGTGGCCCTGTACTCAATAAGCATTGAACTTAAAGGAAAGTACCAAAGAGTTTTAGTTAGTTTGACTTACAGGTGTTTTCTCTCAGTTGCTCAGCATTCATTCTCTTGGCTCTTTTGATGTCATAATTTCACTAGGTTTCCAATCACCATAGTCTCCCAGGCTAGACAAACACTGAATTTCTAATGTAAAAAAGCAGGAAAGAAAACAAACAAAACCCTTCACATATACACACCCTTTCAAGCTTTATTTATAAAATTTAAAAGGTCTAAAGAGAGCACAAGCCCAATGTTTTCTCTTTATAAATCACCTGTAAAACAAAGAACACAATCTCTGACAGGGCCAGCCAGCCAACCAGCCAGCCCTGTAAATTCCTCAGTGACACAAGTATAAAATAAGTAGGATTGGGTCCCTCAATTCCAGTTATTTACCAAAGTTACGTTGTCACGAGGCAGAGGACAAAGCAATACTGAAGAGAGATTAAAGAAACTAATAAAACATTCTAACCAGAAAACAGACCTAGCCAAACTTAACCTTAGAAATTAATTATCAGTAATATTTTGAAATTATTTTATATTGATTGGGTACGTGGGGCATCTCTGTGTGCTCTAGCAGTGTCTAATGGATGCCTCTGATTCTTGTCTGTCAGACTGCAAAGTTACAGTAAGCAATTCTGTCCAAGAAAGACAGGATATCAATTAAAAGTGAAAGCATATTTAAGAACATCTGGTTATACAGCACAAGGAACAGTGCAGAACTATAGGGTGACGAAAGTTCAGCCAATTGAGCATCTTGATCTGCTGATAGATGGTGTGGTATAATGCATTGGAATTCTAGTCTCTTCCCCAATAAAAACCCGAGGTAAAGTCCTTTAGTTCAGAAGTCAAATTGACTGGATAGATCTTTGTTCCCATTGGATAGTTATCCACCTGGCACAACTTGCCACTCATTTTGGCACAATTAGGCATCCTCAACTCAATGGAGGCCCACAGTTAGAATAGCAGAGGGTCTTGCAGGTTGAGACTGAGGTATGTTGGCAGGTGCTGCATGAGGAAAGTTTGTGCAGAACCAATTGTCTGTGTGATGTTTTCAAGCCAGTGATGTTAGTCCTTACCTCATGTAAACTCAAGGCTAGTCTACACTAGAAGCTCTACGTTGGCACAGCTGCATTGGCTGTAGCCTATCTGCTGAAGAGAGCTTTTCCATCAGCGTAATAAATGCACCTCCGCGAGAGGTCGGAAAAGCTCTCCTGCCAACATAGTGCCTCTCACACTAGCATTTAGGTTGGTGTAACTTACATCAGTTGGGGAGTGGCTTATTCACACCCCTGAGCGACATATGTTATACTGACGTAAGCGGTAGTGTAGACCTGGCCTCAGTACAATTACAATACTTGTAAGGGAGGAGGAGGAGGAGCTTGCCCAGTGTTACATAATTGTTGTTTTCCCACCAATAACTAGATGTTGACTGTTCATGCGGCAGGACAAATAAGACAGTCTGTGAAAGGAGACCTTCAGCATGTATGTCAGTGTAACTAAAAAGGAACTCCAGTAAATTGGAGAGGTGCAGCTTGAGCACATACTTAGTAAAAGTGAAAATGGTCTGGAATCATTCAAGGGACTTCTTAGACAATCTGTAGTCTACTTGTGCTTTCAAAAGTATATTTTTGTAAAATACAGGCCTTAACAGAAAATGATCCTAATGACTTAAATCTGCCACTTTTCCCTTCATATTCCTTTCAGGAGAAGCCATCAAACACCAATAATTCTAATCTCTTACAAGTGCCTAATGGCTCCCAGCCAAGAAGGGTTTTAAGAAATAAATAGGAGCTCTTAATACAATGAATTTCAGTTTTGCCTAATCTGTGCAAATTGATGACTTAAATCCCTTTGCATCTCAAACCCACTTTGGTGATTTGCATGGCAATTACTTCAGTTTTCATAATTCCCCCCACCACCACCAATAAATATTCTGTTATTTCTTAGGAACAAAAGCCTAATCTCTCCAGCTGCTGTCCAAAGTGTGTGTGTGATAGGTGTTGCAGTTTTAAAAACTTACGTCGTTACATATTTAGATATTTCACCGTCACAGATAATTTATATAGATGAACACAGGAGACCAAACTTTTCAACTGGCCTTGATGAGTGTCCTCTTATATTTGTGGACACATCTACTTCAAGGAGCAAACATCCACAAGCCTGATTCAACAAGCAAATGTGAGATTTGTTCCCTTGAATTTTGCAGATGTCTTAATTGAGGCTGCTTGAAAATCTGAACAATACTGTATTTATTTTTATATATTCATATGTAAACTGCATGTTTCTAAAAATAGATTTTGGCTATAAGATACACAGGAAGTGTATATACTGTTATATTTTACAGGTTGAGACTGTGTGTGTGTGTGTGGTATAGTTATGTATTAGCGTGGTGCATACTATAGTGAAACCTGAATGGAGAAACAGTTTCAGTAAGCATCTTTGTCTTAAAACTACTATTTCAGAGTGTGTCCAAGGCTTCCAGTACAACACTGTTCAGACTTTAAGTTAAAGACCATCTTCTAAGAGGCAACTTTTTTTCCCCGGTCTCTTATGTGGCTGAGTAATTGAAGTTTTGATGTATAGATCTCTCTCTCTCTCAAACATACTCACAATATGACAGGATATATGTAATATTCGTTTATTTTTGAGTTTACACTGGCCACATTAGTTATGAGAGGGACCTGTGAACAGTTAAGCACTTGGAATGTACGTTAATAACCTAAAATTTCCAGGAAAGAGCATACTGTTTTGGAATGCAACACTGTACCAAACTCTCTAGTTATGTGGTTTTAGCTTTGTGAGGTGTAATCACTCATTTGTGTTATGTATAGGAATGATTTTGACTAGTGTAACATGCAGCACTATCCCTGCTTTAAAAATAGCAGTGATGACTAGCAACTGTGGAGCTGCTATCATTACTTTATCTTACGGCAGTTTTTTAATTTTCATTTTCATCTACTTTTTCATCATAGCTTGTACTACGCTAGTAAATAGACATATGTACTATGAGTACCCATGTACATAATATGAATAATTGGTTATTTATATAGGCTCTTTACAAATAGTTATGAATTAGGTAAATACCTTAATCCCCATGCTACAGAAAGAAAAGCTGTCTGAAAGACTAAATTCAGAGTGGTAGCCGTGTTAGTCTGTATCAGCAAAAAGAACGAGGAGTACTTGTGGCACCTTGGAGACTAACAAATTTATTTCGGCATAAACTTTTGTAGGCTAAGATGCCTCAAGTACTCCTTGTTCTTTTTGAAAGACTAAACAAATTGCTCAAGGACAAATAACAAATCATTGTCAGAGCCAGGATTAGAACTCCCTACGATATGTTTACTCACAGTGTATTGTTCGCTCACTACACGTCTCTGTGTATAGAATTCTATACAAGGTCCCTAGGAACCAATAGACAAAGCGGGAACTCAAGCTCTATGGCAATCTGTTGTTTGTGCCTTTGTTTGTAGCTGTTTTCTTTAATAAACTTCTCTTAAAAGGAACTGTGATACCATATATTATGACACTTCTACTTGTCTACTTGACCAGAATGCTTCCTGGGCAGCCACTTAACATTTCTGAACCTCAGTGTATGAATCTGGAAAAGGGGCATAATACTGTGACAAGCTGGTAGCGTTTGTTTGAAACACCCCACTCTCTTAGCAGATGTTTATCTTGCTGAGTGAGTGTTGTTAAGAGGGGTTCCTGGCTGACTTGGGCAGCTGAGTTATTGGATCACCCAGGTATAAGAGAGGTGGGAATAGCCATTTGAAAGAGTTGGGCTGAGATTTGGGACAGACAGTTTCTAGAGGCAGGAATCCTAGGAGCAGCCCAGCCTAAGGTGAAGTCTTAAACTGAGGTTTCGTGTGCTATTCTTTTGGAAGACCTTGTGGAAAGATGATGGGGAAAGATAAATCAGACCCCAGGAAAGATGATGTTTTTTTTTTTAACACTTTCAACATATAGTTTGGTTTGGAGCTAGCCATGGATTCCACCCGTTCATACATGCCTATGTACTACCCACTGCAGTGGATGTCTTTAAATACTGTGAGTGGGATTCTCCAGTCTTCTGAGGAACTTGCTTCCATTTAAACAACACATGGTGGGCTTAAAGAGCCCAGTGGAGAGTTCTCCTGTGCAGAAGAATGATCTTGTGGTGGAAAGCTCACGGAGGCAGCTCCTGTAGCAACTGTCCCCAGCCAGGCAGAAAAGGAAGGAGAGGGCATCTCAAGGTCATTGTGGGCAGTATGGAGAGGGGCACACTGGAGCAGAGCTGTGCTATGCCTAATTGGCCCCCGATAAGCCAGCGGTGTAAATCAGATTTGCCCAGCTGCTTTAATTTACGCTGGGATCAGGTGCCTGAAGGTCAAACTCCCCTGGGCCCCCCTCGTCTATTTGGAGATTGCATGCATGATCCAGTTGTACAAGTAGAAAAAACACAGGCAAAGAGAGGGCATGTTACTTGCTTGTGAGGCATTGTATCCTAGCAGCTCAGGCATGCAGCTAGAATTCAGGAGGGCTGAGTTCTAATCCTGTCCCTGATACAGAATTGCTTGGTGACCTTTGACACTTCAGTTATCTTCTCAGTTTCTGCATGTGAAAATAAATTTCAGGGCGGGGTGGAAGGAGTAAAGTTAATATAGTACTGTTGGGAGGTCCTGGTTTGAGAACACTTGGGGATGAACATCTCTGTTTAGCTAAAGAATAGGTACAGCACCGTGAGTGGAAGAGCAGTGTTTACACATGCGCATGCATACACACACACAACCCTGCCACTGTGCCTTTGTTCTTGATCTGTATGCACCCGATGTGGTAACTGAGTCAATGCCCTAAAAAGGGGCCTCTCTAGACCAAGAGAGTAATTCAGTCACATGCCTCTTCAGTTCTTAGACTCTCTGCTGGCTCTGCCAATTGCTGTATTCGGTTGTGGTTTTTTTAATGTGGGCACCTGTTAACTAGGACCTGGATTAAGGTCCCCTCATTTTGTATAGGGCACTGAACAGCTGTTGGATGGAAACATCTTTCAGGGCTTGATGTAAGGCCATAACTTTGGGGTGAAAGGCATATCTCATTACCTAGACCAGGGGTCGGCAGCCTTTCAGAAGTGGTGTGCCAAGTCTTCATTTATTCACTCTAATTTAAAGTTTCACATGTCAGTCATACATTTTAACGTTTTTTAGAAGGTCTCTCTCTGTCTATATTATATAAGTAAACTATTGTCGTATGTAAAGTAAACAAGGTTTTCAAATGTTTAAGAAGCTTCATTTAAAATTAAATTAAAATTCTGATCTTATGCCACCGGCCCCCTCAGTCCACTGCCGGCCTGGGATTCCGTTCACCTAGGCTGTAAGCAGGCTGATTAGGACCAGCGGCCGGGACCCCGGCTGGCAAGGGGCTGGCAGCGGGCTGAGTGGGACCGGCGGCTGGGATCCCAGACCAGCAGTGGGCTGAGCAGCTCAGCCCGCTGCCAGTCTGCGGTCCCGACCCTGACCGCATAGAGTGGGTACGTACCTTCTCCCTGATTCAAGCCTATTCTCTTCCTCTCTTTCTGCATTGAGCTGAGGGTGGGGGTGCACTGAGCACAGAGCTAGGGGTGAAGGAGTAGGCTGGGTGTTGGGGTGCAGGGTCTGACCAGGAGCTGGAATGAAAGAGGGGACTCAGGGTTGGGGCAGAAGGTTTGGGTGTGGAGTGCTTACCTGGGCAGCTCCCATTTGGTGCGAGGGGTGCAGGTGGGAATGTGGGGGGGTGTGGTGTAGGAGCTCCCTTTTGGTGCTCGGGGGTGGGTAAGGATGCGGGGGGTGCAAGAGTCAGGGCATGGGGGTGTGGGGGCTGGGTGTGTGGGGGAGTGCAGGAGTCAGGGCTGGGAGTGTGTGAGGAGGGTGCAGGAGAAGAGGGCTGGGGGCATGTGAGAGGGGTGCAGGAGTCAGGGCTGGGGTCATGGGAGGTGCAGGGGTCAGGGCAGAAAGCTGGGTTGTGTAAGGGGGGTGCAGGGATCAGGGCGGAGGAGGAGTTGGGACTCAAGACTCCTGGGCTTCAGGAAGGGGCTGGTGTCTGACGCTCGGAGGAGGAGTGCTAGGAGTGAGGACTCTGGATTCCTAGGTTTCCAACTGGGCTCTAGTTGTTCGAGGGGGTGGGGGGAAGACCAAGACTAGGAGTCCAGACTCCTGGGTTCTGCCCTCAGTGTCGGAGGGAAGCAGGGTCCAGTGACCTGGAGTGGGGAAAGAGATGCGACCCAGCTGTTCCCAGAGTCCAGCAGGCGGTGAGCCGCAGCCCCTGGGCTTGGGTTCGGGCTGTGGGACGTGTCCTGCCCCAGTACAGAGCCAAGCTCATCCCAGCACCGGGGCTCCAATCCCGGGGCAGCCTGCCTGCCTGAGTCCAGGGAGCGGAGCCAGCCGTGCTCGGGGCGGGCAGGCACAGGGCGCAGCTGGGCTCCAGGACCCTTCCCCACTTACAGGCCTCGCAGGCACTGCAACTCCTGTGGGGCTGGGTCCTTCCTCTTGCCCCCAGGCGGTGGGGCCGCTTTCGGGGCTGCTCAGACTCCACGGATACCAGGTAGCGGTATGGACACGCTAACCCGGAAACACAACCTCCTGCCGGAAGTGACAGAGGTCAGGAAAGCATGTGCAAATGCCAGCAGGAGGGGTGGAGAAAAGCAGGCCAGGCAGGATTTTTAATGGCACGCTACTGCCTGGGGGGTCCTGACTGCTGGCCCCGCTCAGCCCGCTGCCATTAAAAATTGGCTCACATGCCATCTTTGACATGCATGCCATAGGTTCCCGACCTCTGATCTAGACCCTGAGCTACATAACTTTCCCTATGTGTGTAATGCTAGAGTTCCCGTATTTTCCATAGAAGACATTCCAGTCAGCCTTTGAAGTTACTTCACAAATATTTACATAGCACATGACTCGATTCTTTTATATTGTAGACATTACATGCACTCGAAGTCATGTGTAATTGTATCTCTAAATGTGTGTGTACCGTATTCTGTGTTAGAGCTCGTCTTAAATACTTTGCCATTATGCAGTTCATTACCAACATTATTTAATTACTGAAGTCAGTAAATGTCATTTTATAGTTAGACTTTTAAAACCTACATAATAGGAGTCCCTATCCACTACTCATGGTGCCCCCTCCAAAATTTAAAATAACACAATGTCAACAATGACATGGAAGTCCAGCCGTACAGTCATCATCCATTCCCAGGCCAGACCTCTTGTTATACCACAGTTAACAAATTAACCTGTAGAGACTTATATTCTAAATGACACAAGGGAGGTGGAAATATGCATACAGACATTTATAAATGGACTTCTTCCATTTGCCTGAATAATATACAAGTTATTAAGTTACTTGACTGATAGGTCTTAAATTATAACTGTAAATGGAGAATCATCATCAAGCAGGTGTATTTACAATTGAGCCCTGCAGGGATTGGGTCTTCGCCCTGCGCTATTTAACATTTTTATCAATTACCTAGAAGAAAACAAAATCATCACTGAAAGTTTTCGGATTACACAAAAATTGATGGAGTGGTAAATAATGACAAGGACAAGTCACTGATTCAGAATGATTCAGAATTAACTGGATCGCTTGGTAAACTGAGTTCACCTACGTGACTTTCCTCCTGTAGACTGAAGAAATACGGTAAAATTGTCATTTTCTACACATTTTTTATTTCTCATTCTTAGATTAAGAGGTAAGAAGTTAAGAAAAACTGACTTCCATAATCAGGGAAGTAAAAGTGGCATATACACATATGACATCTCCATGGTACTATACAACCCCTTTCAGACAACATTATCAAATTGGTAGCCTAATTGTTATGCATGTTTTATATATATTGCTAAAGCAGTCCATTTAATTATAGCCTCTAAACCCCATGTGTTTCTCGACAGCGCTGAAGCAGGAGAGTTTCTATATGTAATAAATGTGTTTCACAACTTGTAAGGAGCAGAGTCTCTCTCTTTCATCCCAAGTTAATAATTAGTATAGTGCAGCTTTTAACTTGACAGAGGGGAGGATTTTCTCCCAGTTGAAACACTGCTCTGTCTGTCAGTGCATCTGGTGGAAAGCTGCTACTTAGTTTCATTTGAGAGATTTCCCCAGTTTAGCTGCTTAAAAGCATTACTTTGCAAGGCTGGAAGATTTCAGAAAGCCATTTGTCTGGCATTTTTCAAGCAGCTTGCTTCCTGTTGATAGTAAATTGATGTAAAATGCTGGGGTTGTAATAAACTGTATCCGCTCGTCCACAGCAGATTGGCACAGTTGTGACTGGTTACTGGGACTGCATACCAAGCAAGTTAGTTTATATTTTATTTTTATTTTATTTATTATTGTTTTATTATTTTAAACAACAAAGGGCAAAGCCAGACAAGCGGTCAGTTTATTCCTTCCCAGAAAAAAAGTGGTGTCTCACTTTTATGCTTGCCAATGTTTGTTTAAGGGGTAAACTTATGAAGGAGTCAGCTTGACACAGAAGTCTATGCCGTTGCCCTGCAGGCATTGTGATCCTCAAAACTGCTTGGCTAGAAATAGTTAAGCACAGATTTTATATATATCTATATATATCTATATCTATATCTATATCTATATATCTATATATATATAGATATATATATAGATATATATCACACTTGTCAACATTTAGTTAGGGGCTAAATGTATGAAGGAGTAAACTTGAACTTGCCCTGGAGGTCTATACATAACGTTGCCTAACTTAAATGCTGGGAAGTACAAAAGTGATTATTTAAGTATTTACATCTATGTAGCTTACAGCTGTGCTTGACTGCGTCTTGCCAAATAGTTTTGCAGAACAGCTGCTTTAAAAGATTGTCTGGGAGGAAAGGACAGCATGGTGGTCTGTGGCTCTGCACTGCCTTATTGGTGATCCAAACTTCATTCCTGGAGTTGCTCCCTAAGGCCTGCAAGGGCCAGGAGGAACATTTGACTGCAAAAGAGAGTCTCTTAACTCCACCTTTAGAATGGTGCGATAGTGTTCACCCTCTTTAGTGGTGCATGGATGTGAAGGGGAGTGGAGGAAGAGATTAAAACAAAGCCATGTCAGGGATGTACAGTAGCGCTCCCATCCTATTTGACTTTGAAGAAATGAATTGGATACAATAGCAGCTATATATATTCAACTGCACAACTGGACACCAGTGATAACTACTTAGCGGTTTCAGGAAATGTTTGGTTTGACTGTACTTAGGGCAGGGCACATGAATTAGAGGCTACCCATAAAATGAGAAGTGAAGTAAACCACATTAGCTGCTGGGGGCTTTCAGAGACCTTGTCTATGAGTATGTCTACTCTACTGCTGTAAGTCAACCTATGCTATGCAACTCCAGCTACATGACTAACACAGCTGGAGTTGACATACCTTAGGTCGAGTTACCGCAGGGTCTCCCCTCAACTTACTTTACTCTTCTCGTCGGGGGTAGAGTACAGGGATCGACTGGAGAGCAATCTGCTGTTGATTTGGTGGGTCTTCACTAGACCTGCTAAATCAGCCATCGGTGGATCGATCTCAGAGCGTTGATCCTGGTTGTAATGTAGATGTAGCCTGAGTAATGTAGCCCAGCTGTTGAAGCAGAAGTTTCATTATCAGATATTTGGGAAGGAGATACTTGTGAAAGGCTAAAGGACCCCACACGTGTGTGCATGTACACACAGACACAGAGCTTTGGAGGCAGCTGTTATGGGAAGAGGTAAAGAGCGTCCACTGAAAGTCTTTCTGCAACAACAGCTCTTCAGAAGCCCTCTCTACAAGATGCTCAGCTAAATGCCTTGGAAGAATACATTACTAAACCCCAGAACTGCACAGATGAGTCCAGAGGAATCTGGAATCTGACCTGTGGAAAATGCTTCTGTTCAGTTCCGCCTTATGCCCATTATCCAGGTTCTCTTCAGCATAATTTCTTCTGCTGGGAGATAGGTATGAGGTGGTGAATAGTGGGAGCAAAAACCTACAAAATATTTTTTATAAACTTCAGTTTACTAAAAACCCTCTTACTGTGTACATAGCTATTCCATCTAACCAAGTGTTTATTACTAACACTCTGTCATCCTTCTTCCCTCATTCCTGCCAATTGTTTATTTACCTCAATTTATGATGACTTGTCTTGTGTAATTGGTAAGCTGTTTGGGCTGGGGAATGTCTTAACTATGTGTTTGTACAGGGTTTTTGATTGGGGCAAATGAGTGCTGCTGTCATATAAATAAAAATGTACTATTGCACAGAAAGTAGAGATTCATATGCAGAAAAAAAGTATTAATACCATCACTTGGATCCCTGTGGTAATGGTCTAATACATGTGCTAGGAGGGATTAATGATGGCCATCAATCACAGACCTGGTAAAACTCAGTGGATGTACTAAGCACCTTTTATTAAGGCTAAATGAGGAAGCAATTAAATGTCCCTTTGTTTAGTGATCACTGAAACAATATAAGCCATCACCCAAGGTGATTACAAGCCCTGACCAGAAGCTAAGCCATGTGGTTTCCTTGGAGACTGATTGCAAATGTAGGGGATGAGATATTGTTTGGTTGAAGCTGTTTGTGTCTGTGAAGAGAGAAAACAACCAGAAAGCAAGAAAGACAGCAGGAGAAGCAGTGCAATATGGCCCTGGGAGGAAGGCAAGAGACATAGCTTCTTGTGGGCAGAGTACTTGCTGAAAAGGCAGACTTGGTTTCTGAATGAAGAAACTGCCTCCGAGTGTTTTCCACTACGCTCAGGGAAACAGGAGTTTGTGTACATTCTTTGTAAATAAGCAGGATTATATGGAAGAATAAACTGATTCATATAATCAATTTCTTCTCCTAACGGAAACAATCTAGCGAGGTCCCAAATACTGGCTAACTGTTCAGGCTAAAAGGAGTAACAATATGATTCATTTTAATGAGTTTGAATTTCTCTGTATGAATAAAACTGAGGAAGCAACTTAAGAGTGTTAGGGTTACCTCTGAAGCTTTCAAAAGCGATAAAAGCAAAGAATTTAAAATATTTCATTAAAAATCAGTCCAAAAGTTGTTTGAAGCTCAATGTTTTGTCCTGCAAGCTCAGCAATCTTCATTAACTTCCCCCCGAAGAGTGTTGAACAGCTGGATCCAATTTCTAAGGAGATAATCGTGAAGAAATTAGATTAATAGTCTTCATGTGGAATAATTGATGATCAGTTGTGGCAAGCTCTTTTATATGTAGGATGTTGTTAGCTGTTTTCCATGTGAAGATAGTTGCTGCAGTCCTGAGAGGAGTGGGGCCTGTTTCTCAGTGATACAGTTATCATTTCTCTTGGACTGTGAACACAGTAAGTCATAGATAAGCGAGATTGCTGTGGCTCCCCATCTTTCTTATCTGCCAGGTCTGAACACATCACCTCTGTGACACATACGCATATTTCTTGGGAGAAATCACTGCCGTTTAGGTTTCAAATACAGTGTGCTTGTGAAGGCCAATCAGAGCAGGAAAGAATTTCGCTGGCGTAGGTGAAGATTGAGTGCCTTTGTGATGTGCTTTTTAATATAATACGGAGAGGTAACTGTAAAGAATGACCTCTCCCCATGGCACAATCACAAATACTAGCAGTATGATTTTCAGAAGCACTCAGCATTGGCCTAACTCCCTCTTTTTTCCATTGAAATCAGTGGTAAAACTTCCATTCTCTTCAATAACAGCTGAATTACGCCTATGCTGGGCGCTTCTGAAAATCCCACTCGAGGATTTCCCTCTGCCAGAGTCTGCAATTTGGTTTGCTTCGACCAAGTTCTTCCACAGTGAAGAGAGGCAGACACTCCTTCATCCGCTTCACCTCTAGCTCTCTGTCTACAGATCCTGATTCTTGCTGTTAGTTCTCAGTTCTCCACAGCATGTCCTTCTAATGTTCTGTTGGAGGGAATTTTTCACAGCTGGTACCCCCTGCTATCTTGCACATCCTTGTTCTGTGAGCAGACATCTATAGTCCATACTCTAGCTAGAAGGACAGTTTAACCTCTTCCCTAGCCAGTCTCTGAACATAATCTATACACCATGTCACAATGCTGCTTAGTAAAATGGGTTAGAATCACCGCATATTTTAGCTCTGTAATGTGTTTCTAGCAAATGAATACTTTTCAGAAAGTAGATGTAAAATCTGAATGTTTGATTTCTATGTACTGTACATGTTCTGGCAAGAGTCCCTTCTAAACAGAACAGACTAACAAAATTCTAAATGTAAAGCAGAATTGAAATTACAAATGCACATTTATTGGCACAGATGCAATCATTCTTATGCGTTAGAGATGTGTCTTGGTACATCCTCGGTAGCCTGAATGCGCTCAGTTTCGCTCTGTGGCTTTCTCATTGTAAGGAAACATAAGAGTCATTCTCAGACCGAGAAGTGTGTTCCTATTAATGCATATATATATGTAGAATAAACAAGTAAACCTTTGACCTTTGTTTTTTGGGTTATATGAGCAGAAGTAGTTTGTGCCATTGTTCCCAAATCAGTTCATAATCAGTTTACCAGCAGTCTAAAAGTAAATCCTCAGAACCACTTCCTTCCCTCATCTTCTTCTATTCTACAGTCAGCAAAAGAGCAGACTGGTTCTTACTAACTTCATCTTCATCATTCTCAAGCAAGTATTTTCTCATTCTGTCTATAGCAGTTGTTCACCAGTGCCCTGATTCAGGATTCAGTAGTCCCTCCCTTTTTAGCAAATGGCTTAAAGCTGTGCCTAAATTTAAGCATATGCTTACATGCTGGAAAGAGATGGGCTTAAGCACATGCTTAAATGCTTTGCTGAACAGGGGTCCAGGAGAATTCCGTTCAAGTGCATCCTTCGCTGATCGGAAGACCCTCAGTTTGGGGGAAGTATTGTAGCAGAATGGGATGGGCCTGGCATGACTTTTGACAATGATGGAGGATAACCTAATACCTGGAAGTGTTGCTCTTTTCCTTTCCAGTCCTGTGGGGGATATTTGAATATACTGACAGAGAAAACTGGACTACTTTTTTTCCATTAAAGTTGAAGTACGTGTTTAAAAATGTGGAACTATTGTCTGGATTTTTTTAAAGGGAAACATAATTGCCTCAGGGATAGGAGGATTGACTTCCAGAGGGAGATAATGCTCTAGCTTAGGGAGCTTCTGGCACAACGTATTCGGATATGATTTCAGCCAGAGACCAGCCCCACTGTATATTATCTATGTGCATGCATGTATTTCTCATTTATTTTATTACAACTTTAAAAAAATCCAATTTCCACATAAATAAATTCTCTTTGAACATTTTCTGCAGTATAATTATTAATTAACCCCTGGATCCTCCCCAAAAGAAAAAAACAACAGAATGCCAGATTCTCCCTCCATCTCTCCATGACTGTTGGTTGCAGAGGGGAGAAGAATGTGGCCTAAATGTGCAGAAGTGGGGAACTGCACCTCCTTTTTATGGAACAGCTTTTAATGCCCTAATCCTGCTAGTATATCTTCTCCTCGCTGCCAAAACAACTCCTACCCTCTCTCTCTGGGAAACAAAAGCTGAGAATCAAAAGCATTCAGATACCACTGTGGTAGGCATGTTGTGAGAACCTAAATATTGGCTTGCTCATGCCCTCCCCTCTTTGTTACAGTTTAGCATCCAATCAGGGAGGAGAAATGATATCATGAGACTAAGGTGACTAATCCTACATCAGCAGTTACAAATACGCACAGTAAACAGTATGTGAGCAATCTATTTTGAAATTTCTTTGCATGAAGCACCTGTTGAATAATTTCAACTGATGAATACATTAATAAAAATCCAATTCTGTTCATGAACAATTTGCAAACAGAAAAAGAGGTGGAATTCATTAGTTAAATTGTTCACCACAGATAGCCCATTTCAAGGGATAGTGTTTGTATTTTGTATGTTGGAATTTTGTACACACTGTAATTTTTATGGTGCTGGATTTCAGTAAACATTAAGCCAGAGTAGCTGAAACACAGAAAAAGCAAGAACTACAGAGTGTGTTGCTTATTCTTGTGCTTTGATCATGAGTGTTGCAATATTTGCTGTTTTGTTTCTTATAGCCCCAGCTCTTGGCATCATTTTATTACCTGTAAATCTCAGTTGTAATAAAATAAAAGCACATTTCTAGCCCTCATGGTTACAAGAAAAGCTTGAAAATGTGACCCCTAGAGGGCTCCAACAAAGAAAGGCATATAACAAGAACCCAACAATTACTATTGTTAAAATCTTGTGATTTGAGGAAGGGGTGTGACTCATTTATTACCAACCACAAGTGTTTAAAAATAACCACAAATGTTTATTTTTGTTGGTGTGTGTGAGACAGGGGTCTTATCAGCCTAAATTCTCATTGGAGTCAGTGGGAATGTATGATATAACTGAAAGCAAAATTTGACCCAGTGCTTATAGTGCCACTGTACCAGATCATGTACAGTGACACAAAACCAGCCTATCATATTGGATCTTGTCCCCTGCTTTGTAAAATTAAGAGGTTTGGAGAGTTAAAGTGACAAAGCTCCTTAACACACAATGTATTAGTAGCAGCATTATTGTTAGCACTATTATCTACTGCAAACTCAGCCTTACAGGCTTCTGAGAGGAAATTCACTGTCCCTTGCACTGCTGTTAAGCAATAAACTCAGCAGGAGGGTAGCCCTAACCCACAAAACACCCACCAGTTCCTGGTCTTCCTTTGGCAATGGATCACTTCCTCATTTCTGGGGGACTTGCCGGATCTGACTGGGATGCCAGAAGCAAAGCTGTTGTATAAGTGACGGTTGGAAGGCAACCAGAGAGAAGGCGGCAAATGTAGGCACAAGGACTTTAAACATAGTAGGATATACGCATTCTCTGTTTTTCCCCTTTCCCTGTTCTCTCCCTCACATTTCTACCTAGCAAGGAGGACCAAGTCATGTCAGACATGGCTATTTTTATGTATATAGCACCTGAGATGAGCTAAGTACTTAACAGAGCATGTAGAAGACACAGTCCCTGCCTCAGAAAGCCTGCCATCTAAAGAGGCATGAGTCAGGACAATGCTGCTGCCCCAGCGTGCAGCATAGGGCGTCCAGGTGGGGAAGGATGTATGGCTGGAATACTGCTGCACACCAGTGATTTCTGGCTGCCAGAAACTGCTCTTTATGGTGGGGGTTGTTAGAGGAGCTCCATTGCTCTAATATGCACTGGAGCCAAACTAGCCCTTGGATTGGAGGGTCATAAAAGTGGGTCACAGCCATTTTTACCTCCCCATCCTCAGGTCTTGGACTGAAGGCAACTTGGCCTGACTCAGGGATTTAGCCCATTGCTTTCTATGGAGTTTGTCTATGGCTCCCAACCCTCAGGATTGGCCGGGAGTCTCCTGGAATCGACATCCATCTCCTAGTGACCTTTGAAAGCAATCCAGGACATTTTAATAGGCTATTTTAAGAAAATGACATTGTCATGTTGGAAAAAAAAAATCTCCTGGAATAGCTTCCACCAGAATTGGCAACCCTAGTTATGCCTAACATATGACTGAGCTGAATATGTCCCTTAATCTGTATTTTTCTTTTTAAAAATGCCATCTTCTTGCCTCTAACTCCCATCTATGTGGACAAAGCCACATGAAATCACATAGCACTGAGTCCAGCTTCAGATTCCTGTTGGTGCCTTTTTATTTATTCTTTTTTATTATTATTATTTAGCTTTTCTTGGCACTCCTCAGCATGGCAAAAGTTACTGCAGTGGCAGCTCTTGTCAGAGGCATTACGGTTAAAAGTCTGTCATTGTTGGGCTTTCTCCCCCCATCCCCCATCATTCATCTAGGGTTGAAATCTGGTTTACAGCAAAATGTGTATTCAGTCAGTCAAGCTCTTCGTTTTGTTTTAAGTTAGCAGCCAAAATTAAAAGTGTGCGTGTGTGTGTGTGTGTGTGTAGTGGGGGTGATTTTTAGATGGGCTGTTCCTTTTCTTTCCCTTTTATTTTATTTTATGAGTGATTTTTCCCCCCAATCCTTCTAAAAGTGGGGATCTCTAATCTTAGCCTGAGCCAGATGTAGAACATGACAAATGATTCAAAATTCCCCCTCTCCTTCCTTTCCTCTGTCAGAACGTCTCCATTCTCATCTTTATGCCCCCAGCTGTTCCCACCTTCGGCCCCAACAGGTCTGTCTCCAGGGCCGCCCAGAGGATTCAAGGGGCCTGGGATCTTCGGCGGTGGGGGGTCCCGAGGCGGAAGAAACCCCCCGCTCCCGAATTGCCGCTGAAGACCCACCCCAGGACCTGCTGCCAAAGTACCGGAAGGACCCCCCGTCGCGGGTCTTTGGGGCACTTCGGTGGCGGGTCCCGGAGCGGAAGGACCTCCCGCTGCTGAATTGCTAACGACGACCCGGAGCGGAAGAAGCTCCAGGGGCCCAGCCCCTGCGAGAGTTTTCCAAGGCTCCCAGAGCAAGTGAAGGACTCCGCTCCAGGGGCCCCGAAAAACTCTTGTAGGGGCCCCTACAGGGCCTGGGGCAAATTGCCCCCCCCAGGCGGCCCTGTCTGTCTCAGTGCACAATTGAGGTGCACCATACCTGTTGTTCCAGTCCTTGCCCCAATCCCCCCATCCTACTGGTGGTTGGGTCATTTTTACTTGGGGAACTCTCAATAAAGTCGACAAGAACTTCAGAATCTAAGCTTCTGTGACTTGTGTGGCAGGCAGATATCCCCACTAGACGAGATTGAAATGGCAAAAACTCATCAGCCGTGACGTAAATTAGGGCTTTAAGAGAAGAGGCTAATGTGATATTTTGTCTCCTGCTCTCTAGCTGGAAAAGGCTTGAATGTTAAAGATGAAGGCTTCAGAATGGGTTTCATGCTAGAACTAGGTGGTTATAGGGGAGGTTTTAAAAAGTAATTCTTTTGTACAGCAAAGTATATATCAAGCAATTATGTTGGGTCAAGCATATTTTTTTGCAGCACAGATGTGTTATCAGTGAGTCAAGCCAATCCCATTACAGATCTACAGAAACGTTTGGGTATGTGCTATTGTGAGTTGAGGTTCATTCATTTGTATTAAAGTAGTTCCAAAAGACCCTGATCAAGGTCCTGTTGTGCTGTGCACTGTCCAAACAGGAAGATGTGGCCATTGTCCTCAAAATATCCCATGTAGATGAGAAGTTCTCAAACTTTTTTTTTCAATTAGGTCCTCCTCCCACCCTGATAGCAAGAAGGATACTGCCTAGCACACAGGGTAGCAAAGCTACTCAAATTTGGCTCAGCCACCCCTCCGCCATGATTAGGGTGACCAGATGTCCCGATTTTATAGGGACAGTCCTGATATTTGGGTCTTTTTCTTATATAGGCTCCTATTACCCCCTACCCCGTCCCAATTTTTCACACTTGCTGTCTGGTCACCCTAGCCATCATGGGCAGGTGTATGTAGGGAGAAGTGCTCTTAAAGCAGAAGTGTGGTGAGATTGCAGGCAAGAGGCCTTTGGGACAGAAGTGTGGAGGCACCTCTCGGCAGGAAGGGTTGGTATATGGCTGAGAGGTTGAGGGTGGGTATAAACTCAACTCTTGTCAAGATGGCAGCAGGGTCCTTTATCCTCCAACAGGGGCTGGATATGGTTCCTCCACTACATTTTTTCAATCTTCAAGGCGAGGCGGGGCCTGAGCCCCAGTATCCTAGATCCAGCCTCAGCTCAGAGACCCCTTGAGGCCTTAAGGGGGCTGGCAGTGCCAGGGCTCCCCATCTCAGCCCTATGCCCTGCAGGAGACACAAGCCCCAGCAACCCCCCTCTCCCTGGCCTCAGTCACTGGGGCCTCCCCGAACCCGGCCCTCGGCGCAACTGGACAGCTGTGGAAATGAAGTCTTGGGGTTATGCAGAAATCACTGCTGCTCAGCAGGTCCAGGCTGGACCACTCAGGGGAGGTGAAACTGCACTGGGTGAAAGCCAGCATTAGCAGGGACAAATACAGGTGGCAGCATGGAGTCAGGGCAGTGAGTGGGACAAGACCCGAAGGGAGCCCAGCCCCATCGTCCTCCTTGTCCACCTCCACTCATGCTGAGTCGTGATGGAGGGACAGCTGGGTCAAATATGAGCATTGTTGCCAACCCCGTGTGCCATATCGTAATGCCAGTCACTCATAAGAAAAAATTAGATTTCATTATGGGCTGTTTGCAGTCTTGTGAGCACAAGTAATTGCAATAATTTTAACCTGTCATCATCTACAGCAGTGCTTCTCAAAGTCGGGCCGCCACTAATTCAGGGAAAGCCCCTAGCGGTCCGGGCCGGTTTTGTTTACCTGCCCAGTGGAAGTCGCGATTGGCCGAACCTGTGGACATGGCAGGTAAATGGGCCAGGACCGCCAGGGACTTTCCCTGAATAAGTGGCGGCCCGACTTTGAGAAGCACTGATCTACAGTTTAGGGCCCCATTCCTACAAATACTTGTGCAAGTAAGTAATTTTACTCATGATCATAGTCCCACTGAATCCATTTTGTGTGAATAAAGTTACTCACTTGCATAACTGTTTGCAGGACCAGAGCCCTTGTCATGTGTACATTTGAGTCTCTGACAGTGCCTGCAAATCTGGGATTTAAATTGTGATCTAAATTGTCCACTCAGTTGAATCTGTAGCCACATTTTAGAAACTGAAGACCAGTGTTTGGAAAAACTGGCTCATAGTGCATAATATAACAGCCTCAGACTGTGGTACCTTAAGGATTGAAGGATGAGTTGCAAATGTCTTGTTATCAATTTCGTGCTTTAGTCTGATTAAGTCAAAACTTCAGCACCAAATTCTGTCCCATTGAACTCAATGGAAGCAACACAGGTCTATCAGAGCAGAATTGTCCCCTTAATGAAGTTTGGATATATATTTTTAATGGCCTTCTTGCCTCTTAACCTGAGGACTCTGTGTGTCTCTGATGTCTCCCTAGAGCAGTGGTTCTCAACCTTTCCAGACCACTGTATACCTTTCAGGAGTCTGAAGCCCGAGCCTTGCCACCTAGGCCTGAGGCATGTAACTTAGCTTCACGGGGGCCCCCTGTGGCTTGGGGCCCCAGGCAGTTGCCCTGCTTGCCACCCCGTAACACCAGCCCTGCACTTGCTATCCCTCTAAACCCAGGTTGAGAAACACTGATCTAGATGAGTTGAGATATCCTCTGGAAGACCTCTGTTTACCCTCAGGGATACATGTACTCTTGGTTGAGAACTGCTGCCCTAGAGATACCTCTAAACGTAAAGGGCCAGCACTGTTTTGGGCTCAGAAGGACTGAATGAAGACTCTCTTTAGAGCCACATAGCTCCTCATTGAATGCAAACAAACAAAACATCAGTTTACTGATGGTGAAGGGATGTGTTGGAAGGGCTGGGAGGATAATGGGCAACCTCTCTTGGTTTTCACCTCCTTCTCCGGTACAAAGATCAATGGGCCATTGTTAGGATTCCAAAAATTGCTGTATTTAAGAAACAAACCCCTCACTTGTTCATCTTGCATGCTGGGGCATATCTAGGCGTATTTCCCACAGGCACATGCATCTAGTGGAGGGGTCAGCAACTTTTCAGAAGTGATGTGCTGAGTCCTCATTTATCAGTGTAATTTAAAGTTCTTCTTCGAGTGATTGCTCATATCCATTCCAGTTAGGTGTGTGTGCCGCGCGTGCACATTCGTCGGAAAACTTTTACCCTAGCAACTCAGTGGGCCGGCAGGTCGCCCCCTAGAGTGGCGCCGTCATGGTGCTCGATATATACCCCTGCCGGCCCGCCCGCTCCTCAGTTCCTTCTTACCGCCCGTGTCGGTCGTTGGAACAGTGGAGCGCAGCTTAGCTGACCTCCACTTCCCTAGCTACTCGTAGTTCTCGTATATAGTTATGCAGTTATAATCCTTTTATATATATATTTGTATAGTTATACGTTTTTTCTTTGCTAACATAGTTAATTGAGTAATAGTTAGCGGGGTTCAGGAAGTAGCCCCTTCCATGAACCCAGTGCCGGAGCCCATGCACGGCTCACCGGGTTTTAAAATGGGCTCGGCCTGCCAGAAGCTGATGCCGAAGGGAGATCCACACGACTCCTGTTTGAAGTGCCTCAGGGAATCACACTTGACAGCTAAGTGCCCCATTTGCAAAGCTTTTAAGCCGAGAACAAAAAGGAGCGGGACTTTCACTTACCCCTCCACCTTTGGCGCCGAGCGATGATCAAGCGGCTGGCAGAAGCGCCTCCTTGGCACTGGCCGTCGCCAGCACCAAAGTCGACTTGGCACCGCTCCCTTCCTCCGAGGTCGAGAAAGCCTACGATTCCTGCTGGTGCCTGACGGCTCCCCGGCACGCGCCGTGGTTGAGCCCCCTGCTCCTGCTGCTTCCGTGCCACCTGCATCGCAGCCAGAGAGCTTGTCTAAGTCGGATTGCCCGGCACCAACACCTGCAGAGGCACCGATGACATCGGCACCGTCGATTCCAGTCCCCCAGGGCCATTGAATCCAGTGCCTGACAGCTCCCCGGCACGTGCCGTGGTAGAGCTTACTGCTCCTGCTGCTTCTGTGCCAACAGCACCGTAGCCAGAGAGCTCGTCTAAGTCGGATCGCCCGGCAACGACACCTGCTGAGGCACCGACGACGTCGGCACCGTCGATCCCGGTCCCACAAGGGCCGTCGAATCCGGTGCCTGACGGCTCCCCGGCACGCACCGTGGTTGAGCTTATTGCTCCTGCTGCTTCCGTGCCAACGACACCGCAGCCAGAGAGCTCGTCTAAGTCGGATCTGTCTAGGTCGGATCGCCCAGCACCGACACCTACCGAAGCTCTGACGACCTCGGTACCGTCGATCCCGGTCCCAAGAGAGCCGTCGAATCCGGTGCCTGACAGCTCCCCAGTATGCACTGTGGTTGAGCCTGCTGTTCCCTCCATGCCGGAGACATTACCAACGGCGAGGGATCTCATTGCCAGGACAGAGTCGATGCTGCCTGACCCCGGCACCGCCGGTGTGGGTAATACAGTCTCTTCATATGACCATCCTCTGTCAGCACAGCAGAGTGGCACCGTTCATGATCACGGTCCCGCAGACACTCCAGGTCCCATCGGCACACCCGACACCACTTGCAGTCCCGGTGCTGTTTTCCTCATCAGTACTGGTCGCACTCGCCGCACCGGTCGGTATCCCGTTCACAGACCCACTATCGGCACCGTTCCGACTCCCGGCACCGCAACAGGTACCTTGACTCCTGTAGCCTCTTCCTGAGCCTTGAGATCTCGGTCAACCTCCCGGCACCGTTCTGGTTGCAGGTCTGGATCTCGTTCCAGGTACCGGTACGCCTCCCGGTGCCAGTCCCCGGTGCCGAGTTGGACAAGGTCCGATAGAGTCAGAGACTGCCCGTGCCTTCTTTTAGTACCTCCATGGCCATCCAGACACGCATCCGTGTCATCCCACATGCGCAGATCTTATGCTCAGGACCACGATTCTGATACGTTGGAATGGCCAGCGGGCGCCAGCCCCGAAACCGAAGGAGGCTTGGCGAATGAACCTGCTTGGCCGCCAGGTGTACTCTGCAGAGGCCCTGCAGCTCTGGGTAGCAAAGCAACAAGCCTTGCTTAGCTGCTATAATTATAGCACCTGGGTGAAGGTAGTTTAGTTTATGGAGTTGCTCCCTCACAGCTCCCGCCAAGAGTTCGCTGCCGTCTTGGAGGACGGGGGAAAAAGGTACCCAGAGCGTCCCTCCAGGCCTCGTTGGACGCAGCAGACTCAGCAGCCAGGACTCTGGCCTTTGGTGTCGCCATGAGGTGCATCTCACAGCTTCAGGTTTCAAACCTCCGGCTAGAGCCGCAGTATGCCATTCAGGATTTACCCTTTGTTGGTAAAGGCCTCTTCGCGGCAAAGACAGCCCCAGGCTGCGAAGCCTGATGGACAATAGGGTCCTAATGCGCTCTCTCAGCATGCATATGCCAGCGACCAAACGCAGGCATTTCTGTCCCCAGCCGCCATACTCTGTGCCTAGCCAGAGACAGGACTTTGGCAAACGGTGAGGCCAAGGTGGTCGCAGACGAACGTCAGGACCCCTAAAGAGCCAAGGTCAAGGTCCCTCGCAATTACCACTGGGACCAAAGACGAACCTTCCAAGGTGCGCCTGAGGGCGGTGTACCAGTCACAGGCCGGGATCCCAATCCCGCTTTCTCCTGACGTGGCCCCAGTTAATTTCAGATCGCTGGGTCCTGCGCACGGTGGAGCATAGGTACCACTTCTAATTTGTTCCAGCCCTGTCCCCCTTCAGGGACCCCTCTCACGAGCAATTCCTCGTACAAGAGGTGCAGACGCCGACTGACAAAAGGGGCAAGGGGGTTTACTCCCGTTATGCCCTAGTCCCCCACTCGAACGGAGGTCTCAGACCTTCCTAGTCCTGCACGGACTCAACCAGTTTAGGATAAGGTTGAAGTTCCGCATGGTATCCCTGGGAACCATTATTCCATCCTTGCCTCCTGGGGGCTACTATGCCGCCCTCGATATGAAGGACGCATACTTTCGCAACGCCATCTTCCCTCTGCACAGGAGATACCTCCGCTTTCTAGCCAACCATCAGTACTTCTGGTTTACGGCCATAGTCGCCGCCTACCTTCGCTGATGTCGGATATGCGTTTTTCCGTATCTGGACGATTCGCTTATCCGAGGAGGCTCCGAGACACAAACCACTCAGCACGTGGGCATCGTCACGGTCTTATTCACAGGTCTAGGCCTGATGATGACTATAGAGAAATCCACTCTGGTTCCCACTCAGAGGTTGGACTTCCTAGGGGCTATCCTGGTCTCCTACCTAGCCGGAGCCTGCTTATCACAACTGCGGTTTTAGGCGATGGCAACAATCATCCAAGGTCTGCAGGCTTTCCCAACGACCTCGGCTCGTACTTGTCTCAGTCTCCTGGGTCCATGGCTGCCCGCAAGTTTGTAACCAAACACGCCAAGCTCCGCCTCCGTCCTCCCCAAGTCCGGCTCACCTCGGCGTACCACCCGGACAGGGAACCAATGGTCATGGTAGTCACCGTTCCCTCGAGCACCTTAGGCTCCCTAGAGTGGGGGCTAACTCCCTCCCTGGTGTGGGCAGGGATGCGGTTCCATCCGCCCCAGCCCTCACTGCCCCTGACGACGGACGCGTCATCTCTCTGCTCGAGTGCTCATGGTCACCTCCGAGCTTAAAGCCTTTGGTCTTCTCGGGAGCTGGCATTCCGCATCAATGCCCCAAAAATGAGAGTAGTCCGCCTGGCGTGCCAGGGGTTCCAGTGGCAGCTGCGAGGCCGTGGTATCTCGGTGTTTACAGCCAACACAACGGCCATGTGCTTCATAAATAACCAGGGAGGGACATGGTCCTCCCCCCTTTTGTCAGGAGGCCATCCATTTCCGGGACTTTTGCATGGCCCACTCGATGGAGCTGGTGACGTCCTTTCTCCCAGGCGTTCGGAACGTCTTGGCGCTTTGACTCAGCAGGTCTTTCCTGTCTTACGAGTGATCACTCTGCCCCATGTGAGGCGTTCTGCTTTCCAGAAGTGGAGATGTTTCCTCACATAGACCTGTTTGCTCACTGCGAGAGCAGAAAATGCCAGATGTTCTGCTCCTTCCAAGGTCTCTCCTCGGGCTCGATCTTGGACGCATTCCTGATCCCGTGGAAAGGCCAACTCCTTTATGCCTTCCCACTGTTCCCACTGGTTCATTAGGTCCTGCTCAAACTCCGCAGGGGCAGAGCGCGCATCATCATGATCACTCCAGAGTGGTCCAGGCAGCACTGATATACCACGTTGCTCGGCCTGTCAATATCCGACCCAATTACCCTGCCACCCCACCCAGACCTCATCACTCAGGGCAACGACAGGCTTCGTCACCCGGACCTGCAGCCTCTTCGCTTCACGGTGTGGCTGCTGCGTAACTGAGCCGGGGTGACAGGAAGCCTTCCACCTGGTCAACGTACCGGGCCGAGTGGAAGCGTTTCTTCTACAGCTGCAATACGCTCGATCTTGCTCCTACTGAGGTCTCGATCCCCTCTATTTGGCCTGCCTCTGGCCTTCAGCGGCAGGACCTGGCGGTATCATCGCTGAGGTTACACTCGGCAGCCATCTCTACCTTCCAGCCAGGCTAAGGTGGACGTTCCGTGTTCTCACACTCTATGGGTTCGAGGTCCCTCAAGGGCTTGGAGCGCTTGCACCCTCGGGTGCTCCACCCATCCCCAACCTGGGACCTCAACCTAGTTTTAACCAGACTTATGTCTCTCCCATTCAAGCCATTCGCGACCGGCCCTCTGCTATACCTGTCTTGGACGACAACTTTCCTCGTAGCTGTTACATCGGCCAGACGGGTCTCCGAGCTCAGAGCTCTTACGGTGGTTCTGCCGTACACTAGGTTTCACAAAGACAAGGTGCAGTTATGACCGCACCCGGCTTTCCTCCCTAAGGTGGTTTCGGCCTTTCATGTTACCCACAGCTCAACGCAATGGGCGCACCCATTGCACTCCCTGGACATCTGTGGAGTGCTCGCATTTATATTGCGCTGACAGAACTATTTCGTAAGGTGCCCCAGCTCTGTCACGGTAGCAGACCAAAGGGAGGGCTTGCTTGTTTTCCTCTCAGAGGATCTCATCTTGGGTGATGGCGTACATCCGCACTTGTTATGATTTGGCTCATATTTCCGCAAGCCACATCACCGTGCATTCTACCAGGGCTCAGGCTTCATCTGCCGCCTTGCTGGCTCGTGTTCCTACCCACGAGATCTGTCGCGCAGCTCCATTGGTCCTCAGTCCATACCTTTGCTTCGCAGTATGCCCTGGTTCAACAGTCAAGAGATGCTGTAGCCTCTGGCTAAGCAGTTTTCATTCTGCCACATTTCTCTCCGACCCCACCGCCTACGTAAGGCTTGGGATTCACCTAACTGGAATGGATATGAGCAATCACTCAAAGAAGAAAAGACGGTTACTCACCTTTGTAACTGTTGTTCTTCGAGATGTGTTGCTCATATCCATTCCACACCCGCCCTCCTTCCCCACTGTCGGAGTAGCCGGCAAGAAGGAACTGAGGAGCGGGCGGGCCGGCAGGGGTATATATCGAGCACCATGACGGCGCCACTCTAGGGGGCGACCTGCCGGCCCACTGAGTTGCTAGGGTAAAAGTTTTCCGACGAATGTGCACGCGCGGCGCACACACCTAACTGGAATGGATATGAGCAACACATCTCGAAGAACAACAGTTACAAAGGTGAGTAACCGTCTTTTTCGCGTGCCAGTAATACATTTTAACATTTTTAGAAGGTCTTTTTCTCTGTCTGTAATATATAACTAAACTATTGTATGGAAAGTAAATAAGTTTTTTAAAATATTTAAGAAGCTTAATTTAAAATTAATTTAAAATGCAGAGCCCCCTGAATGCATGCTGCCTTTGGCACCCATGCCATACATTGCCTGCCCCTGATCTAGTGTTCTCCTCCTCTCTATGCCCAAGGCTGGAATCTAGCATGCTATCCTAGTGATAAAACATCCCTGACCATCTTTTCACACACACACCCAACCCAATATGGCCTTTGGTGTGATTCAAGCTGCCCTTTGCGCACTAGTGGGGAAGACAGGAACGAATGGGAATAGCCTTAATGTTGCACATGCACAACTCCTCCTGATTAAAAAATGCAAAAGATATTGTGGATCAGAACTCTATATTAACAGCCAGATGTAGGAATTTTAAAGCAATGCAGCCAATAGATTGATCATAGCACTGTTACCATCAGTGGTGTGTAAAGTATTAACTGCAGCTGTGTGGAATTATTCATTATTGCATAAACAGTGAGGTTTCAGAGGGCAGCTATGAGATGCATTGGAAAACTGAAATGAAAGGCCTTGCAATTAAAAATAATTAGTAAACTTCATTTATTTTACTTAGTTTCAGTTTCTCCCAGTGTGATGATTATTTTTACTGATTTTTCCCCCTCCCTCCCTCTTTTCCTGTCAGTTAATGAGAAATAAGTGGTTTTGAATTAACAAGCAATCCTATTCTCCATAGACAATTGGACCATAGTCTCATCCTGACCCACTGGAAGAGGATTTGCTGGAGTAGCTCATAGTGCTGGCCGGAGTTAGCGTGTACACATGTGCATGCTGGAAAGGAAATAAGCTAAAAGGAAATCTGGTTTTTGACACACTTGTATCTCAGACAACTCCTCAAATCTGCAAGTGGTTTTGGAATCTAGCACATGCTCAGTGGAGATATGCTTTGACATTGAAGGACAAAATCTCAGATCAAACAGGTGAAGTTTAATTCCCTACAACCAGCATTGTTTGTAACCATTCCAGGTAACAGTACTCATTTTTATCATTGTGTTGGGCTTTATTTGCCAGTTGATTGTAGACAACAGCGTTAGTATTGGATCTCAATCAGAGCATCTTGGAAACTCACACGGTACCCATTTCCTTATTTTTGCACATGATGTTGTGTGTGCTGACCCCCAGCATGCTTTGTAGTTTCTATCAGCCCTCAGTTTGAAATGCAACTCCAAATGTCTACTTAGGAGACAATAACATAGGGAAATCTTGAAGCAGCTCTTGCAAAACTTATGGTTTCCAATGGCCCAACCCCCTTTCCTCTATCCCAAAGAAAATTGGTTTTCCAGGATTTGACTTCAGACAGAATTGAGGAGCTCCCAAATTAACCCTGTGCACAAATCCCCATATCCTCTTGGGTTATCCCACCTTACAATACTTTTATTTCCATTTACAACAGTTGTTTTCTCTTTCAGTCTCACCGTTCCCCTCTCCGTGGGCAGTTCATGAGTTACCCTGTACTAGTGAATCTGATATGTCAGATAAAGACAAGAGGTTAGCAGGCACCCACCCTATTAACAGGTTCATGTGTTTTCTGGGGAGAGTCATGGGGTAGTATATGTTCCTTTTTACTCTGGCAACCCTATGAACCCAACAAAATGTGTATTTCATTGCAGCCCCTTTTTCTCATACCTCACTCATCGGTTTTTCTAAATAGTTCTGCTAGAATGAGATCATAAATGGAGTTTATTTAATGACTGTGTGTTCTCCACTCTTTTGGCTACTTTCAGAGACTGACCTTATCCAAGATTACTCTCCCTCCCCTGTTTCAGCATGTGCTGTAGTATTAGCAGAAAGAGTGGATAAAGGAACCGCAGTCTGAGGTTTGCTTTCACAAATGCGTCACTGGAAAGGTCTAGGTCTTGTTTCTTCACTGCCTCACACCACACAAGAAGTAAGGCATGCTTCATCTGTGATGTTGAGGGTCTGCAAACCTCTTTATGCCTTAAATGTGAGTTTCTCGGCACTAGAGCCACAGTAGATTGGGACAGGAGAAGAGTTTTACACTGTCATTCACTGTTAGGATTCTCAGCCACCTTGTAGTTGCCCCATCCATTTGTTTTGTCCTTCTGTCATCTTCTATTTAGATTGTAAGCTCTCTGGGGTAAATAGCATTTCTCTCCGTGTGTGGCGGGGTTGGGTAGTGCTAGCACAATAGGGACTACTGGCTCTATAGTAATACAAATATGTATAAACAATAAAGAAATAATACAATATTCTTGTTATGATTGCTTACTCATGTATTGCAGTTGTTCTCACAAAGCCAGACTGATGATTTTAAAATAGACTAGGGAAAGGGAGAGGAGATATTTTTGTGATTTTTCTGTTTATCATCAACAGAAATGGAAATTATTGTGAAACACTGGTAAAATTCACAGAAAAGTGTTAACATTCTTTCAACAATAGCAAATCTCTGAAAGTTATTTGTGAGTGTGTATGTAAGGTTCCAGTTTTAGTTTTTTCTTATAAATAATAATTTCTTTAGCAGTCTTCACCACAGTATGATGACACCTGTAAAAAGAACCTTAAAGGAATCAAATTCGCTGCTCAACCTTCAGTAGCAGTAGAAATCTTTCAATTCCTCTAATGGGTTTCCTGGGCAGATCTCAGTTTTCCGAATCATCGCTCATTCATTTCAGTGATGCTTTTGGTGTTAACAGATGTTTGTTTTAGTTTTAACACTTTGTCTTTGGTTTGAAGGTAAGAAGTAATGGTAATGGGAAAGAATAGTTACTGAATATTAAAACAACACTTTGGATTCTGAATAAATGCGCCAACTTTATCAATGGCCTGGTCTTGCACCATTGAAGTTTTGCCAAAGGGAAATATTATTATACTATTGTGTATATCTGCACTCATTTCTTCCCATTTCTTTGTTTTTCCTTTGATGACAGCAGGCAAATGTCACAAAAGAATGTTAATGAAAAATTCCTAGGAGAAATTTTTTGAAATTTTTATCCGCTCACAAAAGCTCTTTGTATCGTTCTTCTATTTGTGCTATTGTTTCACTGTTTTATTTGATTGAAGAAAGCAAAATAAATCTGATTTAAACTTTTTTTTCCTGTTTAATTGGCATGCTCATAATGAAATATAAAGCTAATTATATATTTTTTCTTTTTCCTTCCTTCATCTGACCTGCTTTTGTCTTTCTGATGACTTTGATCTCCTTGCTTGTGCCTCTATTGTCCTCTGGACTAAAGGTAAGATCGTTATTTTCCTAGTCAATATGATACGGATGTCTCAGGTCTTTCTCATGATGCAGAAATACCACCTGAAAGCCACGTTGAGGAAGAGGTCTATAGGGAGGCAAAATGATTAGTGACCAGTTGACATGTAAGCATTCAGATGAGGTAGCCAGTTTTATATTCTGTGACTTCACTAACCATTGACTGTGTGAGGTGATGCACCCAAAAGAGAAGAATCTTACACCCTTTGGAAAGTGTTTTCCTTGGCAACCCCCTTTGAATCTGTTCTCAGTTTTGCTAGGTTGTGCCAATTGTCTTTCCTGCCATTCAACGTCTCCTGTCCATCTCTATATGCAACAGAGTGGCAAGGGAGCATTAGGATGGGGCAGTTCAGCAGCCAGTTCAGAACTTCAGTAAGCAAAACAAGCTCTAGAAGATTTGAAAGTGCCCAAACAACTTGGTAATCACCCACCTCAGATTGTAGTAGAGAGTACATTGCCTCTGCTTACGCAGGATTCAATGAATTAAGCTTCTATAATTATTTATAGATTTAAATTACAGTAGTGCTCAGAGATTGCAGTCAAGATCAGGGCCCCATTCTGCTGGGCACTGAACAAAGACATTGTGGCTACCCTAAAGAGATCACAGCATTTTCACTCTAACACACAGCTACAAATAGACTGCACTTCTTTGCCTCTCTCCTGGTGCTCCCATGTCCGAGGCAGAATTGTTCCAGATGCTCTTTACCAGAGCACATGGCTTCTAGGATCTTTTAAATCCTTTTTTGCCACTGATTTCTTCCTCAGAAATCAAGGCATTTTCATAGAGGAGCCATTCTGTCCCACCTTGCCCAGTCAGAATTCAGAAGCACTGGTGGGTGGAGATATTCTTAGATAAGGTCTACGTCCTCATGTATTTCAGAAAATTTCAGGGTTACTTTAGAGTCTGAAATGTACAAAGCTTTGCTGAAAATAAATCTAAAATGGGACTATATTAAAATAAACACCTATTATATGAACAAATAAGGATACATGTGGTGTAATTCTGTCTCTCCCTGTCCTTCCCTGAGATGCTTTGGGTCCCTTCCAGAGCCCTGAAGATCCTGTTATTTTCCTGCACTTTGTCTCCCAACCTTGGATTCCAGCACTATTTGTGATAGGGCACTGGCCCCCTCGTCAGTCCTGCTAAAGTTTGGCTGTATTCCAGAGTGTGACTGAATGGATTGGTACTATAACCTTGTGCTTCTGTTAACAACAGAAGGCTGTTTCATGCATTTACATAGTGACAGTGGAGTCACAGAAGACTTGATGAATATAATTAGTAGGAGTGAAAAATGTGTGTACTCATTATGTAAACATGTAAATTAACCCTTGAAATGGAATAGTCAGGGACTCATTGGGCTTGTCTACATCACAAAGTTGCAGCGCTGGTGAGGGGGTTACAGCGCTGCAACTTAGGAGGTGTACACATCTGCAGGGCATCACCAGCGCTGCAACTCCCTGTTTGCAGCGCTGGCCGTACTCCCGTTTTGTCTCGGGTGTAGAGGATCCAGCGCTGGTGATCCAGCGCTGGTAATCAAGTGTAGATACTTACCAGCGCTTTTCTTGACCTCCGTGGAATAAGCAGGTATCCCAGCATACCTGAGGAAGCCTCTGGTAATCAAGCAGGTCTCCTTCCCCGGTTTGCTCTCGCGTTCCCCGAACCCCCGAGCAAGCAGCTCTCCTTCCCTGCGGTTTGCAGGGGGTTCGGGGAACGCGAGAGCAAACCGCAGCGAAGCTGGTCTCCTTCCCCGGTTTGCTCTCGCGTTCACCGAACCCCCGTGCAAGCAGGTCTCCTTCCCTGCGGTTTGCAGGGTGGTTCGGGGAACGCGAGAGCAAACCGCGGCGAAGCTGGTCTCCTTCCCCGGTTTGCTCTCGCGTTCCCTGAACCCCCGTGCAAGCAGGTCTCCTTCCCTGCGGTTTGCTCTCGCGTTCCCCGAATCCCCGAGCAAGCAGGTCTCCTTCCCTGCGGTTTGCTCTCGCGTTCCCCGAATCCCCGAGCAAGCAGGTCTCCTTCCTTGCGGTTTGCAGGGGGGTTCGGGGAACGCGAGAGCAAACCGCGGCGAAGCTGGTCTCCTTCCCCGGTTTGCTCTCGCGTTCCCTGAACCCCCGTGCAAGCAGGTCTCCTTCCCTGCGGTTTGCTCTCGCGTTCCCCGAATCCCCGAGCAAGCAGGTCTCCTTCCCTGCGGTTTGCTCTCGCGTTCCCCGAATCCCCGAGCAAGCAGGTCTCCTTCCTTGCGGTTTGCAGGGGGGTTCGGGGAACGCGAGAGCAAACCGCGGCGAAGCTGGTCTCCTTCCCCGATTTGATCTCGCGTTCCCCGAACCCCCGTGCAAGCAGGTCTCCTTCCCTGCGGTTTGCTCTCGCGTTCCCCGAATCCCCGAGCAAGCAGGTCTCCTTCCCTGCGGTTTGCAGGGGGGTTCGGGGAACGTGAGAGCAAACCGCGGCGAAGCTGGTCTCCTTCCCCGGTTTGCTCTCGCGTTCCCCGAACCCCCCTTGAAGCCGCCCAACAGCGCTGCAGTGTGGCCACATCTAACACCACTTGCAGCGCTGGTTGCTGTAAGTGTGGCCACTCTGCAGCGCTGGCCCTATACAGCTGTACTAATACAGCTGTAACAACCAGCGCTGCAAAATTGTAGATGTAGACATACCCATTGGCATGCAGGATGCCAGTGTTATAGGCAGAATTACAGCAACTGTAAGTGCGTTACAAGAAATTCATTCAACATTTGTTGGGTTTTTTCACACCACGTTATAGAGTAGAGCCTTGTGATAAACATTGATTTTCTCATAGAAAACTGCCCTTTTAAGCAAGATGTGTACATATAAGAAAGTTAATTGATAGAAGCCTAACGAAACATGCAAGGGGGCAGATTGGAATAGTACCAAAGTGCATGTACAGAGTAAAAGGTTATAATAAACATTGCACAGTGTGTGGCAACCACTGGAATTTGCCAGCCTCTGATGTGCTTTACAGTGCCAAAAATGGCTGTGGGGAAAGCTTACCTACCCAGTTACTGAAAATGTTAATCTACAAACCCTCAGGCAAATTACATGATGGTTGATTATCGCTGTGGGATGCCCTGGGGTCTCATTCGGCTTCATTGTGCAGAGTGTATGACAAAGAGTCTCATAGTGAGCTTTAGACTATTATTTTCAAAAGAAAGGGAAGGGACTTAACCCTTCTGGACCCCATCCAGAAATGGGTGTATAGCGGCAGCCTAAGGACGGTACGCACAAAGAATTGTTAACAGTCTTTTTGAACTGTTGCCTCTGTTGAAGAGCAAGAGAAGTGTCTCTAACAGCTCTGAATATTACATCTGTCATGTGGTTAGTGAACCTGAAAGACTTGTATCCCTGTGGTCAGCATGGCACTTGAATTGTAATCAGCAATGGTGCCTTCAGCTCTAGATGAATGGCACAACAGTTCAGTGGGGCTGGGATATACCTGGCACAGCTTCTATTTGCCTGGATAAAACTGTTGTCAATAAATATGTTTGTGATACCACTGAATAGGTTAACAAGGTCTGAGAGTACTGATCGGGAATGTCGGGAATGAGCTAAACAGCTGAAATAGAATTTAAAAGAGAAATGTTCCAGCAGTGAAGGAAATAGGAAGACGGGACAGGCTGCCTTTATTTAAAGGAAACACATTCTTCTGTCATTTATTTTTTTCCAACTTTGTCTATGGCTTTAGTTTATTTATTGATGGATTCCAAATTTATTATTTTTTATTATTATTCCTTCAAGAGCTGCTGCTATTAAGCCAGGACTTCCTTGTGTTCTCTAGGTTTTGCTTTTGCATGTAACACAGTTAGTTCTTCTTGGTGACTCACACTCGTACTGTGATTCTGTACTAGAATATGCCTCAGCAGCCTGCTTCCAAATGGGGCTATATGGTCTGGGGCCTGCAGAAACTGTCTTTCCTCAGCCCTTTTTGAATGTGACTGTCCAGGGCCCACCCACTGTGACACAGTGTGCCCCAGGAGAACCTGAGCCATGATTGCCTGGGGTGAATCAGGTGCTCCCAGGCTAAAAAGATCAGAAAGTTGCAGTGAAGAGGGGAGGAAGCAGGGCCGGCTTTAGGAAGTGCGAGGCCCAATTCAAACAATTTTGACGGGGCCCCAGCAGGGATGACTTAAAAAAAAAATGATGACTTAAAAAAACACGTGGGGCTTGTACTCACTGGGCGGTGCTCCGAGTCTTCAGCAGCACTTTGGCAGCGGGTCCTTCACTCACTCCAGGTCTTCGGTGGCACTGAAGGTCCTGCCATCGAAGACCCAGAGCAAGCAAAGGACCTGCCGCCGAAGACCTGGACCGAATGAAGGACCTGCTGACAAAGTGCCGCTGAAGACCCAGAGCGCCGCCAGGTGAGTAAAAATTAAAAAGGGCGCATCTAGGCAGGGAAGGGATTCTCACTGGGCGTGGGGCCCTCTTAGGCGCAGGGCCCAATTTGGGGGAATTGGTGGAATAGGCCTAAAGCCGGCCCTGGGGGGAAGCCCAGGAAACTGCAGCTAGGTCTGTAGACACTGAAGGGAGCAAGAAGGGTCCTGCAGGGCCTTGAGTCAGCAGGGAGGAGAGCTGAAGAAGCAGGAGAGAGTGGGAGAAAGCTCTCCAGGGAGGGAGTCCTGGAAGAGCACACACACCTCACTCCTCCCCCCACCCCCGGCATACAAGCAGGAGAGAGACTCTAAAGGCCAGCTAGGGCGAAGACTGTCCGAGTTTGTGTTTTGTGGGTTTTTGGGGTTCATCAGGAGAGAGCCCCTGAACTGCTTGGGGTCTGGAAGACCAATATGTATCAGAGGAGTAAATAAATGGGATCTCTGGGGATTGTGTGAGCCATCTTTGAACAGAGAGTTTTCAAAAGGCCATGAAGAGAGTGAAACAGAGGCAGGGTGCAGCACAGTGACCTCTGGCCATGAGGGAGCGCTCGGGGGGCAGCTGCACAATGTTACACACACACATTCCCTAGAAAGACCTCCTGGAAAAGGCAGGGCCAGAGAAAAGTCTGAGATTCCCCTGTTCGGTGTCTGACAGTTGGCTTTTCTAAGGTGACGCTGAACGCTGTGAAGCTAGAGCCAGATTAAACATTAGACACAGTCCAAAATATTCTTTGCTGATTGGAGTATCCAACTTTAGGTTGTTAAGAAGGTGGTAAGGGAATATGTCCTCTTTTGCTCTTTAATTTGAGGATAGAACTTGTCAAAATGTCAAGAAACATTTCTACCACATTCCCACAGTCTCATGAGGTAAAAATGAGCAAGGGGTCAGGAGGACAGCACATACAAAGGGAGCCAAGAAATGAAAGCTGTGTGACCTGAAAGCGCATTTCTTAAATCTGTTACTAATGTCCCCTTCCTGTCTGTGGCTATGTCTACACTTTAACCACTACAGTGTCACAGCTGTAGTACTTCCGTGTAGACACCCACTACAGTGATGGGAAGGGTTCTGCCTCCCCGAGAGGCAAAAGCTAGGTCAAGGGAAGAATTCTTCCATCGACCTAGCGCTGTCTACACACAGGGGTTAGGTCGGTTAAACTGCATCCTCAGCGGTGTAGATTTTTTACACCCCTGAGTGTGAGGTAGCAGGGTTGGCCTAACTTTTCAGTGTAGACAGACCCTAAATTTGCCTTTTCTCTATTGGTATCATCCAGTCTACCCCTTCCCTCAGGAACCATGAGATTGACACAAAAATTATATGATTTTTAAATAAAAAATCATAAATTTGAGTTTCTCTTTATTGGCCTTCTGGTTGCCAAAACTAATAGTATATATTAAAAACTTTTCAAAATTGAAAGCTGAGATTTTCGTGCAATGTCTTGATTCCAGCAATTAGGGGACCTAACAAAAATACCAAATATCGCAAGACCCTTGATAAAATCACGAGAATTGGCAGCACTGATATCACTCCTCCTCGGCATTCCCTTCTATCTCTCTTCAGCTCCTCCCAAGAAAAGTACACTTTTCAATAGAAGTACATTAAAGTGCTGTGACTGAAATAAACCTCCCCTCCCAAAAAAAATTACTTGACAGGGCATACACAACGGGGTAAATAAAAGCATTGAGAGAGAGAGAAAGTTGGCAGAGGCCAACTGGCTCCTGACAATAGGAGATCAGATTCAGTCTAAGGGTATGGCTACATTTGGAATTTCAAAGCGCTGCCCCGGCAGCGCTGCGGGAGCGCTGCCACGGCAGCGCTTTGAAGTGTGAGTGTAGTCAGAGCGGCAGCGCTGGGAGAGAGCTCTCCCAGCGCTGCATGTAAACCACATCCCTTACGGGTGTAGCGTGCAGCACTCCCAGCGCTGCTGCCCTGATTACACTGACGCTTTACAGCGCTGTATCTTGCAGCGCTCAGGGGGGTGTTTTTTCACACCCCAGTTGCAGCGCTGTAAAGTGTGAGTGTAGCCAAGGCCTAAAGTAGGGGTGGGCAAACTTTTTGGCCTGAGGGCCACATCTTGGTATGGAAATTATATGGAGGGCCGGCTGAGGCAGGGGATTGGAGTGCACTGGGGGGATGGGGGCTCTGGCTGGGAGTGCAGACTCTGGGGTGGGGCTGGGGATGAGGGGTTTGGGGTGCAGGAGGTTGCTCTGGGATGGCATGGAGGGGTTCAGAGGGCAGGAGGGGGCTCTCAGCTGGGGCAGAGGATTGAGGCCCGTGGTGGGGTGAGACTCCACTGGGGATGCAGACCCTGCGATGGGGCTGGGGATGAGGAGTTTGGGGTTCAAGAGAGTGCTCCGGACTTGAATCAAAGGGTTTGGAGGACAATCAGGGCTGGGGCAGGGGCTTGGGGTGCAGGAGGAGGCTTGGGGCGCAGGATCCAGGCAGTGCTTATCTGAAGCAGCTCCTGGAAACTGCAGCGCATCCCCACTCCGCCTCCCATGCAGAGGCAAGGCCACACTACTCTGCACAGTTCCCAGCCAATGAGAGCTGCAGAGACGGTGCTTGGGTCAGGGGGAGTGTGCGGATCCCCCTAGGTGCCCCCGTTTCCGGGAGCCAGCCAGAGCTGCTGGACGTGCAGAGCGGAGCAAGGCAAGCCCCCAACCCTGCTCCCTAGCTGGAGCACCAGAGTGGTGAAAGCTCCCAACCCTGCTCCCCAGTGGGAGCTGGAGGACCAGATTAAAATGTCCAACAGCCCGGATGTGGCCCATGGACCATAGTTTGCCCACCCCTGGTCTAAAGTAAACAATAGTCTGAATGGTTTATCCATTCATTACATCTCTCCCTATCCATCTCTATGTCCCTTTAACTCCATGTTGGAGAGGATTCTGGCACAGAAATGTCACATGCATACGATCTTTTTTTTAGTTTAATATTGCTTTTTTTTTAACCGTTCTTGCTGTCTGTGTGAAAGCCTGAGGCAGTTACAGGTCAGAGATATTTAACTAGATCCGAGGTCATGATTATTCCAGTCTCAGGTCACCATGTCAAGTGCTGCTGTTTGCAACAATAGTTTGAAGGATTTAGTTTCTTAAAGTCTTCAGTTACCTAGAGAATGAGCATGGCTTACAGCAAGACAGTCTGGCTCATTCAGAGCTGCATGGAATCATACTGTAATGTAACTTGCATTGTAACTCAGGAGGAGTGAAGAAGGACACCAGTGAAAGTTAAACCAAGTAGGACTGCACCCTGCTAGTTGTATCTTCCCTCAGGATGGGGACAATAGAGGATTCATACGGCGCCTACTTATTGCCATGTAACAGCCTGCTTCTTCTTCAATTAATTCCAGTGCCCCACCAGAATTATGCAGACTGTGGCACTTTTCTGTACTCTGGCTTCAGTTTCCATTGCATGCATCCTGTCACAATGCTTTCCTGTCCACAAACAAATCTCACCCACACGCTTCCTTCCTGGGGCTTTTCTGCCCAAGAATTGTCCTGACCCCACTCTCCTGGTTTACCACTGCTGCCAACAGGCAGCTATGGCACAACAGTGGAATGTGCAATCCCTTCCATCATTAATCATATGGCAGAGCTTATAATATGGGGGAGCGACTTGCCCTTCTTCCCACAAACCAACTATGGTATTTCTTCCGCAACACATCTAGTTTGGGGCATGTGGATTTCAAGGTCACCGAATGTACTTCAGAGGCCAAAGATTTTGGGGGGGAGGAGGGGGAGAGACTGGCTCAGCCAAGATGACATATTTTCGAAATGAGTTTTGAATTTGTGAAAAGTATCAGATCTGACAGCACTAGAGACTGGGGATGAGCAAGATAATTTTGTAAAAATTTTAACCAGCTTGGACATTGTGAGTTTGAGAGTTGTCTTGTTCTTGAACGTTTTTGGGCTTGTGCTCTACTTAGGAGAGAAATAAGGAGAAAAGTGGGGAAATGCCTGTGAAAAGTAGGGTAAAAACCTAGCTGGTAAACAGATACTGCTTCGAGGAGAGCAAACAAGCTGGGTGGAAAAACTGAATAGAGAGAGAGAGAGAACACACTCTTACATCTTATATAGGGCACTACCACATGCAAGCCAAGCTTTTGAGAGGATTCTTTCTCATTCCTACCTCAGACTTCCCTTTGATTTGAAAATGTTTTTAATTTATTAAACGAAATCTCCCTTTAAAGCAAATGGTGGGGAGGGATTATCCCCTCAAGAGTAGTACAGGGAGGGGGCACTGCATGTCGTGCTTCCCACTCCCATGCAAAGAGTATTGTCAGCCCCTCTTCCACCTCCCCACCCCCCGCCAAAAGTTGACATTTGCAAAACCCTGAACTCCAGGGGCAGGGCCATCCTTAGGATTTATGGGTCCCTACGCAGTATTATTAAACTGGTGCCCCTGTGCCTGACTTGCTCCTAGCAACACAAACATGAGCTTACAGTATTGGAAAAGTTGCCACATGCACTTGTTAAAAACAGTTTAATTGTGCCACTTGCACCCCTAACTCCTGCACTTCCCTCCCACCTGCACCCCAAACCCCAGCCCTCCACTGCCAGCATGCCCTGTCACACCGCCCACCCGCCTAGTACCACCCACCCCCTTATGCTCAGCAACCCCCATGCCCAATGGCCTCACCCAGAGATCTTCACCACAGATCCCTATGCCCAGCGATCTCCCATCCACACACCCCCCCAGCTGCCCAGCACCCCATATTCCTGAGGAAATTCAGCACCAAAAAATTAAATTCTGTTCATAATATTTTAAAATTCTGCAAATTTTGTCAATAAATAAATGTGGAGGCTTCAGCATGGCAGTGGCAAGCATAGGCCACTGACTGCATAGAGATGGGAGATCACCCTTCAGCCTTCCCCCCTCCTTTTCCCTCCCCTCCTGGATAGGACTTGGTAGTGAGATACCTCTGTGTGCTGTCAAAAGGCCACAGGGAAGCATTTTACATGATGGCTGGGATATCAGCCATGACTCAAAATCCATTTGAATGACAAAAAAGAAATAGCTGATACCAATGGCTGAGTCCAGCCCTCATCCAGGCCCTTGCTGCCACTGCTCTGAGCCATCAACTCCCAAATAGCCTTTCATTCCCCCTAAAAGAAAGCATTTCCCTAACATCCTGAAAAGCAAAGAGGTGCTTGGAATGTGCAGTTTAATAAGAAAAGGAATTATATTCAGGCACCAGTCTTTTTTTCTGCCCTCATTTAAACACCTGGTTCAGTGGGAATGTACTGGGTATAACTCAGCATGCAGTTTCAACAATGTTTCAGCAGTGGGGCCGGAGCCATAACCAGCCAAGTCTCATTTGAACAGTGGCTCTTTTGGATTAGTTAAGGCAGTTTTTAAAGGTCTTTCCCACAGGTGAGGAAGAAAGTGTTGCATCCTTGAAGGGACCTTTAAAATCGCACTCAACTCTACACTGTTTAGAACTCTCCCTAATTCATAATGCTACCAGCTTGAGAGAGCACCCAGGAGATACTTGGATCCACAAGAAGAAAAATCATGTCCCTTTTCCCTAAATAAAAGTTTTCAGCTCAAGTGCAAGTCCATCCTCCTTCCCAGCTAAGAGGTTGCTCCCATCCTTGCATTCTGTAGCCTTGATTGCTGCTTTTCTGCTTCAGGTATATCCCCCTCCTCCTTTTGTTTTAGTGTCAGTTTCCTCCTGTTGACACTGGGATATTGTGAATGGGCAGGAAAAGCAAATGCCACCTTCTTTTACTTTCCTTTAACTTCCCTCCTCTCCAGCTAGGTTGTGTGTGTGCCTCTCCCTTCTCCCAGCCCGCATCTGCTGCTGATCCCTGCTGGGGAAGAGAGGAGAGGAAAGAAGACCCTCCAAAGGGGATCCTCTGCATCCGAGCTTAAACTTCAGAGAAGAGGGAGGCAGAGTGAAAAGGAGATTAGGAGCATAGGTGCTGACTCCATGGGTGCTCTGGGGCTGGAGCACCCATGGGGAAAAATCAGCAGGTGCTCCACACCCACTGGCAGCCAAGTTCCCCCCATCTCACCTCCTCCCCATTTCCCCCCGAGTGTACCAGATCCCCACTCCTCCCTCTGCAGCTTAACAGCTGTTTGGCGGCGCTTAGGACTTTCCATGAGGGAGAGGGAGGAAGCACGGATGTTGCACGCTCATGAGAGGAGGTGGGGAGAAAGGGTGGAATGGGGACAGTAAGGAGGCGGGGACTTTGGGGGAGGAACGAGGGCAGTGCAGGGGTGGGGGGAGAGGTCAAGCACCCACTGGGCAGAGGGGAAGTTGGTGCCGATGACTAAGAGAAACATTGCCGGCGGGGCAGGGCACGTGGGCAGAAGAGGTTGCAGATACAATGGGGGGATGCTCGGAACAACTGCTCTCCCCTGGGGCCACCAGCCTTCTCCCAGGAGGCCTAGCTTGTTCGCTGCTCACTCACTGAGCCAGGCAAAGAACCCCCCTGCTCTTTTCACTTCCCAGCCCAGCTCCCCGCGGCCATCCCCAGCCCAGTTCCTCCTCTGCCCCCCAAAGTCCCGTGCCTGGCTCTACTCCCCAAGCTCGGCTCCCCACTCTCTTCCCAGCCTCCAGGTATCCCCCGCACACGCTGTTCCCTGCCTGGCTCCCCCTGCTCACTCACATGCAAACTTTCGCTCCTGGCCCCATGCAGCCGGCTGAGGAGTGAGTGAAGAGGCCTGCCGGCTTAGCATGGGGGAGGGACTGGAGAGGAGAGGAGACCACATCACAGCCAGTGAGGGTGGTGCCCCAAATTTTCAGGTTCCCTTGCCAGCTGCATGTGCCTAAGTACAGCCCTGTCCAGGGGCTCATTAAGTCCAAAGAGAGTCTGAACTCTGTCCACAGAGCAGATATAGCATTGGCAGTTGCTGTGTAAGCTTCCCTAGCTTCCCCCACTGATGTGCCTCAGCTCTGACCCAAAGAAAACATGCCTAGGGACAACGGGTGTTGAATCTGTGGCCATCCCTGACCCTCTTTTTGAGACTGCCAGCTGTAGTGGTGGTGGCTTTTGTGATATGGACACTTGCCCTCTGGACTGAGGCAATGACCTATTTCTGCACAGCCTGCTAAACAGTCCGTAACTGCTTTCAGTCGCGACTCATCCAGGCCAAATTTTAACACTTGACCTAAATGTGAACATCGCTGTCTCTCATTGCCTGTCCTGTAAGCCATTCTGTTCCCCATGGGTTATCTGATTTTAAAGTTTTCACTTGGCGTTCCAGAGCCTGTTTCAAAGCTGGCCTTCTTGCTGAAGTGACAGTTTTAACACTAATAATGTGGGATCCCAGTATCAGAGAGCAGAAACCAGTATCCGTGTTCCCAACTCTCATGATTTTGTCACGAGTCTGATAATTATTGTTTTCCTTAAAGCCCCAGCTCCTGGAGTCAAGTGGATATGTGATGTTTTCAGCCATCATTCTTAAAGAAAAAGTAAGTTTCTAGCCCTGGTGGCTGTGGAGAAAGCTTCAAAATGTGACCTCAGTGCACCCTAAAGGATCCAAAAGCAGATGGCAAATAAAAAGAATATCAAACGTATTATTTTCACAAAATCTCATTATTTTAAAGCCAATCTCATGATTTGTGGTGAACCTGACTCATGATCAAGGCTACGATTCAGTCATGAGTATTTTTAGTAAAAGTGGTGGACAAAGGCAATAAACAAAAAGTCACGGCACATGACCTGTCCATGACTTGTACTATACAAATACCCCTGACTAAAATATGGTGCTCCAGTGGACACTGGTACTGCTCTGCTGGGGGGGCCTCCGGCGGACACTGCTGCTCTTGGGAAAAGGAGGTGATTGGCCCGGGGCCCTGCTGGTTCTCCCAGACTGCTGCTCTGTGGCAGCGCCTGGAACCAGCTGCCTGAGCAGCAGCCAGTGCAGCCTGCCCCAGGGCCACCCTAGTGAGATGTTCCCATATGTTTCAGTTAATGCAAAACATAGTTGGCTCTTGGGACGGAGACATTTTTCTTATGTGATTTATCCATTAATTGGGTGTAGAGAAGAGCCCATTTCATTAGAAGTAATTTCCTTTTCACTTAGCCAAGAACTCGCAATTCAGAAGCTCCTTCCTCTTAAATCCTTTCTCCCAGCTTTGTTCTTTCTGCAGTGAGATAACCCAGTTGAACCATTTCAAACATGAGGTAAAAATAATCTGTCCTAAACTAGCCACCAGTTTGTGCACATTCTGAGCTTGATTTGGTGAACAGATCACGCAGCACATGAAGCTGCCAAATCAGGAAAAAAAAAAAAATTCCTGCCTCAGAGTCAGAATTTCTGATTTTCATTTTAGGACTTTAGAGTAACAGTGATAGATTGCGCTTGACATTACTTACCTCTTTCTGCTTTTATTAGTGTTATCCCTCAGTATTACATTGTGGGGATGTTTTTTTTCTGCACAACATACAAGATTTTTAAGCCAAAAAAAAGTGAAAGCGACTGTCTTAAAATTTATCCCCACAAATCACCAATAAATCCTGACCACGAACCGAATATTCTTTTTCTTATTGTTATTATTTATTAAACAAATAAACAACTCAGTGAAAAGAAAAGTCCATGGAGTGTTCTGCATATTTACTTCTTTTTCTTTTTGCTAAGCTTTCACTAATTTGCTTGCTCGGTTTTCTTTTGGAAACCTACTTTGAAGTGCAAGTGTGGTCGCAGCGCCAGCCTCCCTGTGGGGATTAGCTTGCAGTGCTGGGAGCCACGCTCCCAGCGCTGGGGCACTGTTTACACTGGCGCTTTACAGCACTGTAACTTGCTGCACTCAGGGATGTGTTTTTTCACATCCCTGAGCGAGAAAGTTGCAGCGCTGTAAAGCGCCAGTGTAGCCAAGGCCAGAGACTGAGATTAGTGAGCTGAGAGAGAGATTTCAGTAAGGAGATGGAAAAACAAGGAAATTTGATTTTTGTTTGTTGAGGGGTGTAGAAAAAAAGGGTATATACGTTCAAAAGCAAAACAGTAGAGCATTCAGTAAACGTGAAGCTCAGGGATGTTGTGTGCCTAATGAGAGTGATAGATATTGCGTCATATTTCAGCACCAGATGGGCAGTGCTTTCTGTTCCAACCTTCTACCTTGTTTGCCCACAGACACAGATCCTCTTGTGTGGTGCAATCACTTTGCACTGCACCAGTGGCAGAATGTGGACTTAAAGCTGGCATAATTGGCCACAGGACTATTTTTGTAGTGTAGTGGGAATCCTCTGGCATCACAGAACCTACATAGTGGCTCCTGTGCCATGCCCCTTCCTGAGTGCAGTTGGGTTTCCTCAGATCCCACAGATCCCTGACTGTTGTACTGACTTCTTGGGGCTACTGACTTTCAGCTTTCATACTGCCCAGGCAACCGGACTGGTTTAGAGCAGGCTCAGGACTAGTGGACCTCAAGGGCCATCTTTGTCCCCACCTTAGCCTACTCTGAACTGTGCTGTGCACTCTTGGGCCATAGCAGCAGATATTATTATTACACATTTATATGACTGTGGTTCCTAGAGGTGAATGCCCCATTGTGCCAGGCACTGTCCAAACATACAGTAAATGGCCATAAGATCTATGGGCCATTGCCTTCCTGGACTTTGTGAACCAGAAGTTTATCAATGGTTCAAGATTGGTGCCAGCTACAAGAAATAAACCCTGTAACTGTCGGAGAGATGTTTAGTTGCACTTCATTAGTGCTTAGATTGAGCTTTGGATGCCACTAAGAGTCTCTGCCCTCCCCATCAGGCACATGCACAACGGTCTCTGTTTTGGCGTATGAGCTGTTCATGTGCAGGCGGACAGTGGCATTCGTTGACATTATAAGCCATGTGATCTTGTCCATTGGTTCTGAAATGTTTTTCCTTCCTAAAATAGAGGTCCTCCCGTGGACATCTCCCTTTCCAACCACCCATCCTCAGTTCCACACTTACATTAGTAGTAAAATGTGAATCTACTCAGATTACAGGTAAAACCTTTTGTGTGTCCTGCAAATACAGCCCGGGATCTGAAAATCAGGCCAGGTACCTTCCGGCTTGTGTATCATTGCCGGTCATAAAGATTCTGCAAGCCAAATTATGCCCCGGTTTCATCTGTTCAAACCACTGTCTTTAAAGAAGGCCCTCAGTTAGACCTGTCCCCCCTAAAGATGGTCCCTCCAGGTTAGGGTTGAGGCACACCAGCAGGCAGGTCTGGAAAATCTCGCTGAGTCATAGCTTTGAGCAAAATCCCTGTGTAAAAATGAGTCAAACACAAGTCTCTAAACACCTAACTAATCAAGTTATGGACTTGATTCCACCTAATCTGGTGTATAGGTTTGGAAAGTTAATTGGATCACTGTTTGGTCTGGTCGACGCCAGCCTACGGACACTTTCTGAAGGCGAGATAGGAACAGGAGATAGTAAATTCCCAGTGTATAGCATGCACGTATGCTTTTTCCATTTCTTATGGCAAATTGTGATCTGAGATGACAGTAGCCAACTGTGGAAAAAATGATATTGCAACATGTGATGCATAAGCATCTCGAAAGTCTAGATGTGGCATTTGCTTTGGCTTCATGGAAAGCAGTTGGTAGATGAGGAGACAGGGCCTGATCCAAAGCCCGTTGAAGTCAGTGGGAGTCTTTTTTGTTGACTTCACTGAGGTTTGGATCATGCCCAGAAAGGGGACAAAAATTGGCAAAACAATGTGATAAAGTGGATGTGACTTGGGAATCAGACAGGCAAGAGGCTATAGCAGAAATCAGAAAGGGCTGGAAAATGCATGTGCATCATGTGATCAGTTCAGTGCAAGAGGCTGAGCAATGAAGAATGGAAAAGAGTTGGGGGAGGTCAATATCACTTCTAGGGAAAATATTCACAATTATTGCATTGCCACGTATGGTGTAGGCTTGTGCAGTGTATTAATGATGATGATAACTAATGAAGTGTTCAGCCTTTAAATCAGAACACAGTGGAGTGTTTAAAATTCAGCCATATGAATCATGGTAATTTGAAAAGTCTTTGTTTTTCATTTCGGAGGGGGAAAGAATCTTTTATGCAACGCCTGTGAAGCTTTATCCAAATAAACAAAAATACAAGATAAGATTGAAGTAGATACAGATCTAAAAATGAGCCCTTTGGGTCTTAACTGTAGCTATTGTATATGCGGACTACCTCACCCCAATTAAACAACAAAAGGAAAATTAATTTTGTCACTTGCAACCAGAACATATTCTTCTGCAGAAATTGTTTTTAAGGGGGAAAATGACTAATATTTTCAAAGCCAACCCTTTGTTTCAGAACCAGATTTACCTGCTTCTCACTGGGACTGTTTATCTTCACTCTCATTCACTCTAAAATAAACTGCAGAAAACCCAAGACTGGTGAAATCTAGGATCTGCATATTATTGTTAAAGAAATATAATCCCAGTTTACTTCCAGCTTTGCTCCCCTTCTTTCTCCCTCTGCTCCCCACACCTCTGTGTGTTTGTTTTTTTTCCTCATTCTGAGTCTTTGTTCACTATTGTTTTTAAAAGCCTTTGTTCTACATTCAGGCTTCAGCAGGTGTAGGTCTTTGTTTAGGGAAAGCGCATGTCTCAATTGGGGGTAAATACTAGCTAAGATGCTAGGTATCGGTAGTCAAGAGTGAAATGTGAGCATTAAACATACCGGCAGTACCCCACCATCATCCTGAGAATGCTCAGACGAATGGGAATAGTTGGCAGAGGGCTGCAAGCCACTCACTGAGATGTAAAATTGAATGGGTTAGTAAACCGGACATCCATCAGGCACGATGGCAAATCTCAAGGGTGTGTCATGGCAGCCCTTGTGATTTCTAGGGAATGGTAGAAATATAAAGAACAGATTACTCCCCCTTCAATAGAACACTTAGAGTAGGATTTGGACACCTAACTCCATGAGGCTGCTTAGAAAATCTCTGTCTTAGAGTGGTTCCAGTTTAAAACATTGGGGGGACCTCCACCTATTTGTACACAAAGAATTTCCCTTCAGTTTGACACAGAGACAGGAAGATAGACCACCACCACTCAAGTTTCATATAAATTCTCCACAAAGAGCAAGCCCTTTCTTTTCTATCTCAGGGTATGTCTACATCTACAATTTTGCAGCGCTGGTTGTTACAGCTGTATTAGTACAGCTGTATAGGGCCAGCGCTGCAGTGGTCACACTTACAGCAACCAGTGCTGCAAGTGGTGTTAAATGTGGCCACACTGCAGCGCTGTTGGGCGGCTTCAAGGGGGGTTAGGGGAACGCGAGAGCAAACCGCGGGGAAGCAGGTCTCCTTCCCCGCGGTTTGTTCTCGCGTTCCCCGAACCCCCGTGCAAGCAGGTCTCCTTCCCAGCGGTTTGCTCCGGTGTTCCCCGAACCCCCCTGCAAGCAGGTCTCCTTCCCAGTGGTTTGCTCCGGTGTTCCCCGAACCCCCGTGCAAGCAGGTCTCCTTCCCCGCGGTGTGCTGTCACGTTCCCCGAACCCCCCTGCAAACCGCGGGGAAGGAGATCTGCTTGCACGGGGGTTCGGGGAACGCGACAGCACACCGCGGGGAAGGAGATCTGCTTGCACGGGGGTTCAAAAAACACCGGAGCAAACCACTGGGACGGAGACCTGCTTGCACGGGGGTTCGGGGAACGCGACAGCACACCGCGGGGAAGGAGATCTGCTTGCACGGGGGTTCAAAAAACACCGGAGCAAACCGCTGGGAAGGAGACCTGCTTGCACGGGGGTTCGGGGAACACCGGAGCAAACCGCTGGGAAGAAGACCTGCTTGCACGGGGGTTCAGGGAATGCGAGAACAAACCGCGGGGAAGGAGACCTGCTTCCCCGCGGTTTGCTCTTGCGTTCCCCGAACCCCCCTGCAAACCGCGGGGAAGGAGACCTGCTTGATTACCAGAGAGGCTTCCTCTGGTTTGCTGGGATACCTGTTTATTCCACGGAGGTCAAGAAAAACGCTGGTGAGTGTTTACACCTGATGACCAGCGCTGGATCCTCTACACCCGAGTTTCTACGGGTGTACGGCCAGCGCTGCAAACAGGGAGTTGCAGCGCTGGTGATGCCCTGCAGATGTGTACACCTCCTAAATTGCAGCGCTATAACTCCCTCACCAGCGCTGCAACTTTGTGGTGTAGACAAGGCCACAGACACTTCATCTACTAGCCTTGGGCTAGAAAACATTACTTAGCTCTGCGTTAGCCCGCAGGTTATGGGCAGTATTTCACCATTTCAAGAACATTTCCATTTGGCAGTGTTTTACAATTACTGACCTTCAAATCCAACCTTTTGTTATGGTATTAAAAATCACGGCCGTAAGGGAAATGTATTATTTAGAATTGTTAATTCCTGTATTGAATATTGTTTACAGACTAACAGAAAAGCTGAGCATTCACGTGTACTGAGCCCACCTCTTGCTATGAGCACTGGATAGGCACCCTGGTTACTATACATTGAGCTGAAACTATACTATGTAAGCACCTATAGATTGCCAGTTAATGGAGAGAGACTCTGGCAAACATCCTGGGGGCGACTTGTTTTTGGCCAGTGGTTAGCACTGCGCATCTTGATCTTCCAAGGAAGAAACCCTGTCAAACAGTCTAGTCCTGCCCCTCTTTTGTCGATTCGACTTAAAAAAGAAGCAGTACAGGATGAGTTGGGTGTAATTCTAGTAGTTGTGAGTGAATTCAGTTCAGCTTGGCTGATACACAGCGATGGCAAAACTCCAGTGCTGTCTCAGAAACCTCTTTCATGTCAAAGGAAGCACAGTTGGAGTTATAACTACCTTTTCCCCAAACTGATGTGTCTAGTCTTCAGAAAGTATGTGTGGGTTTAACTCACCAGTCCCTCACCTAGATGGAGGAGACCAGGCTGATTACCAAGCAGGGGACACCTGCTTGGTAAAGGTACGAATGGATAGCTAGTTTTTTGAGACTGATGGTACAGCACAGTATTTGCAATGAGAAGAGGTTGCATCGGACATTCTGTCCCTGGCCAGAGTGTGTGCGCATGTGTACGTCGTGATGACTGCAGCAGTAGCAATGAGGAGGGAAGATCCTGCCATCTGTATACATTCATTCTGAACCTTTGGACTGTCCTTTTGTACTAGTGCATAATGATCTCACATCATTGTGTTTTGATGCCATCACCAGCACTCACTGATGCAACACGGTGACTGGAAAAGACAATGTCATTGCAAGAGGAATGCACAATATCATCACAGTGTGACATTCCATCATGACCCATTACTTTCAGTGTTGGATAGTGTAAATCAATTTGGAACAGACCCAGTTCAGGTCTCTGTTCAAGAAAGCACCCCAAGGCAGAAAAACATTTAATCATACTTAAGTCCTTTCCTGTATGAGGGCAAGTTTTTCTCTGTCCCACAGATTTGGGGATAAGAGGGAACTTTTTCTGCTGCAGCTGAGCAACAGTGATGTTAGTAGCTGCCAGAATGGGGAGCTGAGGTTTCCCTTTATTCTGATTACAGAGAAAAGTTTTTTAAAGGTAGGTAGATGACTATAAAATCTTTATTTTCATAGCTGTGTGTTTGGGGTTAGGGTTTCATAACCAATATGACCCGAAAGATTCCCCATTTCTCCCCCCCCCGACTTTTCCCTTCCTAATTTCCTCCTGCCAAGTGTTGCAATCACATTTCTAACTAAGGCTACGTCTACACTACAGCATAAAATCGAAATAACTAAAACCGGTTTTATAAAACCGATATTATAAAATCGATTTTATGCGTCCACACTAGGGCACGTTAATTCGGTGGTGTGCATCCATGGTCCGAGGCTAGCATCGATTTCTGGAGCAGTGCACTGTGGGTAGCTACTGTAAAATGATGAGGCCAATAACTTCGATTTCCGTCCACACTAACCCTAAATCGATATAGTAATATCGATTTTAGCGTTACTCCTCTCGTTGGGGAGGAGTACAGAAATCGATTTTAAGAGCCCTTAAAATCGATTTAAAGTGTGTTGTAGTGTGGACGGGTACAGCGTTAAATCGATTTAACGCTGTTTAAATCGATTTAACTGCATAGTGTGGACCAGGCCTGAGCTTGTGAATGTGTCCTTATTCGCCAGAGGGATTGCTGATGAGTCTCATAACAGTTCTGTCCTCCAGTCTCAGCAGGAGCCATCGCCACAGTACTCCCAGCTGTAGAGACTGAGTGAGTAGGACTCCAATGCAGAGAACATTCCGAAGCAATAATTTTTAAATGTGATTTGTTCTTGGCTTTTAGTTTTTCAAAAGGGAGCCAGCTGCCTTATGTTGTTTTTAAAATACAATGTATTAAATCATTCTAGTACTTTAGTTACTAAGGAAAATCAGAGTTTAAGGGGTCACCTCCACCACAGATGTATCCAAATCTCCATTGATTTCATTTGGATGAAGGCCTGATTATGAGACATAGACATCAAGGGGTCTCTTCGATGCCTGCACAGAATCTAATAATACAAACAGAAATTGCATATTTATATGGAAGGGAACAGACATATAGGAAATAGCAGTGAAGTGGTGTTACTTTGTTTGGGGTTAGATAGCGGGAAACTGAAGTTGACATTTTTAGACACTTTAATGCAGAATAAATAAAACCTTTATGTCAGTGCAATACAGTGTCCGTTTGACACAGGCCAGCCAGCATGCAGATCAGAAGAAATAGTTTGTTTCTTATTCTAGCCAAGTTAAAACCCTGCATAATGGTGTTATAGGATACCAAATGGATGCTGGGATATTGGAGTGGTTCCACACCTAAGAAAAAAAATTCTGACATGGCTCTTGTAAAGCTCTCAGTCTGTCTGTTCTGGAACCTGGGGGCATTTGGAACCATCACACTACAAGGGCTGTGGTCCTTCAACTCTCCATGCTTTTGAACAGGAGAATCACGGGAGAGAAGCAGGGAATGTTTAAGGAATTTTTAGATCTACTCTTACCCTCAAGAATAGAGCACATTAAAGTAAGTCTTCAGAGTGAGAGGCTTGATGTGCAGTCGGCTAAATTTCTGATACAGTCCCTAATGGGAGCATCCCCATGGACTTCCTAGGAAGCTTCAGAACTTAAAAGATGTCTCCATATCTGAGCAGCATTTACAACTGGAGTGATGGGTTCCCTCCCACACCATCATCACACACACAGAGCTACCAAAATATTTTAATCATCTACTTGAAGTAGAGGCATCTATCTAGGGGAGGTGGGCTTTGAAAATCTGCCCTGTGAAACACAGGGGAGACCAGCAGGCATAGCATATATGTCCAGAGAGAGATACTTCAGAGAAGGCCAAATCTGTTTCAGACCCAGCAAAAAAAACATTATTCTCTATAGTTAATTAACCCTTTTCCTGCCCTGACGAAGAAAATATGCCCCATGATCTCATGAAAAGGAAGTGAATGCAGGGAGTCTCAGCTTCTGCTGCACTGTTCCTGTGTATCCATCATGTGAGAAGGTGTTGAGCCTGCTGGGAGATTCTGGGTTCTGCCAATTCACTGTTGCAGGTGCCTCATTAACTCCACCTAGGTATAAGAAAAAGAAGAATCTGACAAGCGAGAGGTCCTGAGTGGTCCTGAGATAAAGCTAAGAGCAGCCATGCCAAGTGCAGAGTTCAGGAGGGATGTGTGTTTGGACTGTATCCTTGGTGCTCTAATTCCACAAATCAGCTTCTGTACATTGCTGAAAACCAAGTAGATGTCAGTTTCCAGAGCAGAATCATGCTAATGAGCAGCAGTCTGAGCTGGACTGAATCTTCCAGATGAGATGTGTATTGCAGGAAGTTATCCCAGTGAGGAAAATCCAAGATGAATCGTTTACACATAGATAGGCCTTGGCTAATTTCTGACATGCACAGGCAAGATGTGCTTCTGTTTGAAAACAGCCATGCTTACTCCTCTATCTTTCACATAATAGGGAAGTAACAAACTGTTTCCAAAGCAAAAGGCTCCACTGTTTGTTTCCACAGAGCATTTTCTCCCAAACAAAGTTTGTTTCCTCTAGAGTCTAATTATCACCTAAGAGATGTTAACAGCCCAGTCATTGAAACTTCCAAAAGGTTTTGGTCAAATACAAGTAAGATATAGTTTGTGTTTTGCTGCCCCATATTCCAGGAGCTGGTCTCCCGAGGTAGCAAGTGTGGACCAAATTAATGAATTTAAATATGCTTCTGTTAGATCTTTTAATCATGAATGTAATTGCAACTGGTAGTCTTTTCAGTTTTTAAATATAGAGTCTGTGATTGGATTTTTTTTTTTTAATGTGGTGATGCCCCTTCTTTCTGCAGGGAGTCCTCTAGCTTGAGAACCTTGTTCTCATGAACTGTGCATTATGAATCTCTGCTGTACTGATGCTGTTAATACTAATTTCTATATTAACTGCCCCTTTCTGTCCCTCCCAATCTCTGCTTGTACTTCTCTGTTAACTCTGTGCTGAGAATATACATGCAGTGACAGGCACATCCAGCTCCAAGCATTGATTGGGAGATATTTACCTTTGTTTTCATCTCAGGTTCAGACACACGCATTTCTTGCTAGCACTGGTACTTGTCTGTAGGCTGACTGGAATAGCAGGAGGCATCCAACGCAACTTTTCACTGACAGAAGGAAGCGCTAGTAAGGGGAATTCCACCACTCCCAAATCCTACAATTGACTAGTCAGATGGCACTTTTCTCTGCTTGAGTTAATTGCGGCAAAGGGGAAACATCATCAAGCTAAATGAAGCAAACCAAGGGAGTGCTGCCTACATATTCTGTGATGTTAAACATTTTCCAGGTTCCCTCCTTTAATACATATTCCTTGTTTGAGATGAGAAAATTGAGATGTGGGGGTCTAAGAGCCTATACAAATACTCAGAGAAATGGATCTTAATGATCCTGCTATCGCTCAACTTCCATTGGCCTAAAACTCAAAGACAAATTCCTATAAAGACAGACAATTAGGGGTTTGGATGACTCAGGGAATTAGTGACCTAGCAGATGTAGAGCTTCTTATAACAAGATCATCAGCTCATAGCCAGCTCAGGCTGGTAGGGACTGAAATCTGTTACACTCTCAGCAATTTGATGATATATGTGAAAGGGTTGATGATCTTAGCCCACTAGGACCCAATAGGCATGTATTCAGATCGCAGAAAGGGCTGCAGATGTAAACCATTATATTATGACAAAACCCACCAATTCAGGGAGGACTAGTTGTTGCCTTTCTTCATGGTTTCAGCCTTGGCTACACTTGCACATTATACCGCAATAAAGTCTCTCAGAGTGCTCTACCTTACTCCCCGTCCACACTGGCAAGACACGTAGAGCGCTCCTGGTACTCCACCTCAGTGAGAGGATGAACAGCTGTTGTGTATTGGGTGAGATGCTTCAGTGCCAGTGTAAACGAGAAGTAATGACTGTGTCCCATTAAAATTGGAAATGTTAACATAACTTGAATCACAGTGGCATGTACTAGAAGTTATACTGGAAAGGAGACTGTGCGCAGAGAATCACTCTAGGAGGATGCTCTTGTCTTGATTGCAGTGCCTTGTCTTGTCAGGAAAGCGTGCTGTTGGTTCCCAGTTGTGCTGTGACTTCGGATGAGCCTGCATGCTGATCTCTGTCGGATGGCACTCTAGCATTGCTATCCTGCAGCTGAGACCAAGAGAGGAAATGAAAACATTCAAAATTGTTTTTTTCCCCTGCATCCAATTAAATTAAATCCCACTTATGACCTTAATATGTAAGACACATAGCAAATCCCAGGAGAAGTGAAGTAAATGTGTTGTAATAATGAGAGATTCTACTCTCTCTTGCTCTGTATTGAGTACTACAGTGTTGTCAGTTTCAAGAATTTGAAGAAACAAAGTGTCCTCTAGTGGATGTCTGGTGAAATAATATCGTCGCTGACCAACGCTTCAATTTTAGATCTGTACTTTACATGCACTGTTCATTGTACTGTGTGGAAGAGCTAGGTTTTCAATTTATGCTGTAACACTGGTGTGCTTCTACCATTGTAGAAGCAGGAAAAATAGTTCCCTCTGCACTTTTTCCGGAGGAGGCAGAGGGCTGTCTGCAGTGATTCACTGAGGGGAATTGCTTTGTGGAATTGCAAAATTAACTTTTAAACACAAGTTCAGAGGCACTTAATGGAGATCCAGGGGAACTAGATGACCTTTCAGTCAAAGTATCAAAACACCTACAGTTCCCATTTGAACAGCAGGTTAAACCATAATGTGTGTTTTTTAATTAAAAAAAAAAAGTTAATCTGTGTCCAGGACATTTATTGATTACAAAGTTATTTTTTTAAATCATGCAGATCCCATCAGGCATGCAGCTGCTTTCCGTGGTAATCATGGTGAAACATTCACAGCAATATTGAATCTTGAATTCCATCAAACTGAGTCCGACTTCCAGGACCCAGGTGTGTTCTGAACCTGGAAAGAGGTGTTCATTCACCCCGCAGGGAAATTCTATTGGAATATCTCCTCTCTGCTGTCCAGCTAACCAGTTGGCTCTCCCTTCCCAATTGCTGACCACCAGTAGGTTCTGGGCTGCTTGCTGACTCATGCCTCTTTTCCTCTCATCAGTGGTTGTCCAGCACACGACTCTTCCCCACTCTTACAGCCTCCTGCAGTGTGTTGCCAACTCCCATGATTTTATCACAAGTCTCAAGTTTTATGGTGTTTTTCTTAAAGCCTCAATTCCTGGAGGCAAGTGAGAACATGGGAATATCAGCTTTCATTTTTTTAAAAGTGAGTTTCTAGCCCACGTGCTTGGAGAGAGAAGTTTGGGAAATGGCTCTGAAACCAGAAGGGAAAGAAAAAACACCCAAGTATAATTTTTCAATAATCTCATGACACTTGAACACATGAGGATGGCAGTGCTGCTCCCGATGCCCAAGTGAGGGAGGATATTTGGTCCCTTCCTGAGTCTTCAGATCCCAGTCCCAAGAATTACTACAGTATCAGAAAGCAGAATAACCTGCCCACTAAAGGGCAGTGGTAGTGGCCCTTCCCTGCTACAACAGCTCTGAGTAATCTACATAGGATCAGGGAACTCCCCAGAAATCCTAGAGAGGGAGCTAAGATATCTCATGGCTTCCGTGCCACCTGTATGCAAGGCATTGTGGGGCTTCACGTCATAGTGCATAGTTCCTGGGGAGCCTCTGAAACACCTAGTAAGATCCAGGCCTAATGATGTGCTGGCCTCCCCCTGCAGCTTAGTGATCAGCTCTTGCAGCAGGTAGTGGGGAGTATGCTGTCTCCTAGTTCCCACCTGTCAGGACACTGGCATTGGGTGTCAGCAAGGTGAACATTGAGCACGCAGGAGAGACAGGCTACAGAGAGATGCGGGAAATCACGATCATCCCCAGCTGCTGAGGTCTGAAGCATGTTCCAGGCAAGTGAAGTCTCTGAAGAATTTAGCTGCCAAAGTCTCTACTCAGCTTGTACAAACTGAGATATTTCAAAGGTTTACAACTTGGCCAAATTTGGGCAGTTTGTCACAAAAAACAACAAAAGGCACATCACTGGCACCAGGGGAATTCCCTGCCAAATTTCAAGTGTCTTCTCCAAAGCATGGAGCTTCTCAATGAAACAACTGGAAGATTTCTTTTTAACCTGGACAAAGTTATGTATTTCAGCCAGTCTCAGAAATAGCTGAAGCATTTTTGCTGAAAGTTTTAAAAAAATAAATAAATCCAACTGTTAGATTTCATTCAGTTAAAGTGCAAATAGCACAAAATTACTAACACTACATAGGTCCTTTACCCAGGTGGTTACTAAGGGCATTGACAATACTCATATAAAGAAATTAAAACCTTACTTAAAATTTAAAGAAACATACAGATAAATGCAATTGTACAATGTATTTGTGCTGACTAATTTACGGAGATTTTCAGAAGTGAAGATAGAAAGAAAGTAATTGGAGAATATCTTAAAAGGGATGTGACAATACAGGCTTCTGCCTTCTTGTCACCCTAATGTCCTAACTCAAGGTAGGATAACCGCATCTTTTATACACCTTTTCTTATTCCACCCACTTGTCTGGGACCACATCTGACCAAATTTGAGCCCTTTGCCCATGTGTGGTATTTTGGTTTACCATAATTAGATTTCCCAGCATTGACACAAGCCAATCATTTGCATCAATCATTTTCCCAGTAGTTTTGATAAATCAATGGGGTTAGCTCCATGGTTACCTTGTTGCAAAACATACCTAAAATCTGTTGTTTTCAACTTATTTATGCAATTCTGCAGTGTACTTATTCGTTTGTGGTTTATTTGTTTATTCCATATTGCTACATTTCATGAATTTAGGCCAAGCACTTATGCCAACTTAAGCTAACAACCAGGTCTCACTAGGCTTTATGCTAATTCTTAAACCTTAATATGTATAGCAAAGCCTAATATACTTAGTCTTTAGTTTCTTCTGCTTGTATTAGTGTGTCTATTAAATTCCTATAAGCATTCTTAACATTTGTAGCATAGAGATGATGGGTCAATCAGAAACATATCCTTTGGGTGTGGCACTTACATGCTTATTAGAGATATGCCCCTTCCAAGATCAGGTCAGGGGTTACAGGTTGATGAGCCTGAAACAGAAACCTAGGATGGAAAATTGCAACCTGAAAGATTTAAATTTTGGCAAAGTTATACGCAACTGAAAACAGGATCTTTATAATGGAAAGTGTTGGTCAACATTGAAAATAGGCAGCACTACCCACACGCCTATAATATATCCCTGCTATGGAATCCTGTAGGGTGGTTCTAAACCACAGCAGAAAAGAGGTGATCATCTATTAAATTCTATTGGGCCTGAGCTTTATTTATACTCAGGTCCCTTTGCACTATTCTGGCAGTGCAAAAGGACCTTGACATGGATTTAAATGTAACATACTCCCATTTTAACCTTTATGCTGGCAGAGTTGTGTAAAGGGGCCTTTGCCTTAACACAATTTGAAAGCTTGTTAGACCTGATTCTGGGTGATTTCTATAGAACTCTATTGTAGAGTAATATTAAACAGCTGTCGGTATTTCCTGGTTTTGTAGATTTCTTCATGCAGCTGAAATGGGTGAGATCTGGGCAAAGCCTATAGTCTTAATATGAAAGATTGTGAGGTTTCAAATGTGAAGCAAGAGAGTTCAGTTTGGCCAGCCTGGAAATCAAATGTAAATTCACAAAGAAGCGAACAAATTCATTTCCACGGATCCCTTGAAAAACGTACGTTCTAGCATTTAGTGCTTCATATTGCTTTCTGGGAGAACCATATTCAGGTAATGGATTTCATCTCCCAGATTCCTTTTGGGCATGTGTTACTCTACAGCAATCCCTGTGACCGATTTAGGGCTGGATTGTGATTAACGCTAATGTGTCTGCACAGGGGAGTCAGTTCCTCCAGCACACACACACATGCAGCGTCTCCTCACGTCATGTCACAGGTGCAGGAGGAAGAGCAGTGGTGAGGAGTGGGCAGAGCCAAGGCACCACCTGTCCAAAATGTGCTGCCCAGCAGAGCTGAGACAGAATGAGGGGTCAATAGTCTACGATAAAAGCCTGTAGCAAAAGTATTTTCCCCTTCAACTCCAGGAGCAATGGGGAACAGAGGAAGAATTGTGACGCCTTCATTCATGATCCCTACCTGGGTTTCCTCACAGAGCACCACAACTGCACTCCATCCCACACTCAAAGCTTTAAGCCTCAATCTAGTCCTCCTGGAGCAGCACTGACAATCTTAGAAGAAAATCCTATGCGATCTTCACATGGAAAAATGGTGGCAGCAATGCAGGGTGTTCACAGATGGGCAACGGATGCAGGGATCCTGCGTGGGTGCAGAGAGTTCTTCAACAATGAAACAAGATCAGAATCCAACCCAGCACAGCTTCTTCGAGAAGTCCCGTGGAGGCACACAAATCCAGTGCGAATTTGATTGTTGATTGCCTCGGGAGACGAGGAAGAAACTTCCTAAGGGCTGGTATCCTGTAAGTGCTTACTGCAGGGTTTCTTTCACCTTCTTTTGAAGCATTGAGTTCTGGCCCCTTATGGTGTTTAGATGTTGCTTGTAATTATTAGAACTGGGAGCACTGGCTGTTGGGAGTCTGAAAGGACAGGAAACAGGAAGGAGAGGGGAGGAGTTGAGGCAGAGTGAGAGTTACAGAGGGTGCTGCAGCAGCTTGGTGAAGAGGTTTCCACTTTAAAAATAAAGTCCTGTTGAAGTTTGTTAGTACCTTACCTGGTTGATAGAACATCCCTGTCAGGTGCTGGGATAGATGGATCACTTGTCTGATTTGGACTGGTTTTTTCGATCTTCCTAGAATTCTGTAGCTAATGAATTTCGTAGTCATGTTAGATAGTGGTGATTCCTCACTGGAATGTTTTTGTTACCTAATTAGTTACCGTAATAGTTTCTGCTGGCCTGCTTGAAATGGACTGTGGCTACCCAAGTTGGCAGACAGAAATAATGCTATTTGCTGTAAAGTAATTATCTCGTGTGCTCCATATTTTTTTTAAAGTAATTAAAACCTTAATTTCCCATTCAAATCGTGCTGTGGTGTTTTCAGGATAAAGCAAAAGAAGTTGAAACCAGGAATTGACCACCTGTTTCCACATCAGCAATTTGTGAAAAATAAGAATGATGCCCATAAAGTCTCCAGTTGTGTTTTCAGAAAGCAGTGGGTATTAGTTGCTCTAATAGAATAATGAATAGTGTGGCTGCAGTCAATCCACAGTCCTTCCTGTGTGCCTAGCAATCCCATTTACAGTTTTAAGAACAAATTGTGAACCACACTTTCACCATCTCTGTAAATGTTGTGCATCATACAGAGTGCTGTCCTGATGTAGGATCAGATGTTGTACAGTGCATGTCCACTGATGGATCATTTATATAAGGTCTGGAAGTGGTGAGGAGGGGAGTGTTCCTTCATCCTAGGAAATAGTACTTTTTAGACAGAAGTTGTCCATTTTCCTACTCCTGCTACTGTAAGGAAAAATATTTTCTTAGTATTAAAGACTTGGGCAGGGGCACACCATAGTTGTCTTTAAGACAGGGTATTGTTACGGCAACATAGAGATGTTTTATTGTGCTGAAGACAGATTTTCCCCCCCAACTAATCCTGGTGCCTGCAGCTGCTGTCTAGCTATCACTCCCTAAAAGGCAGGGAAGGAACTTCTGAACATCTGTAACAGCTACATTAAATAGTGTGGTTTGTTGCAGAATTATGGATGATGATGGCTGGATTACTAAATTGTAAATCAATCAACGGCACGCTGACAATATCGTAAACCATGAAAGTGAAAGAGACACAGACAGTGATTTGCTGCACCAACTGGTGACCTCTACATTCCCAGTCATTTTTATTTATCATTATTTTGAAACAATTTCAACCCTACATAAAAATGAATTTAAAAAAAATTGATGTAAAGATCAAGTTTTGTTGCCGTGAATAGTGACCCTGTGATGTTCTGGGTTGCAGTTCAAACCAGTGAATGGTTATGTCACTGCCTGCCTTGTAACCTAGGGTGCCTCACAAAGCTTTGGTGGTGTAGTTCACAACCTGGGCCTACCAGCATGCAGGTCACATCCTGAATGTCTATGTGCTAGACAGCCCTGGGTCTGCAGCTCTGACCCCAGCAGCCTGCCCATAGCTCCACTCTGGCTTCCACTTGCAGGGTGCCTCCAACACCCCCGTTCCCCAGTTTCCCCAAAACAGCGTGTTCTGCACTGTCCTGCTTTCTCCTGGACAGCTCAGAGAAATAATATAGTTAATTTGTTCCTCTAAAGCACGCATGGGCAAATTTTTTGGCCTGAGGGCCACATCGCGGTTGCAAAACTGTATGGAGGGCCGGATAGGGAAGTCTGTGCCTCCCCAAACAGCTTGGCCCCCACCCCCTAGCTGCCCCCTCCCACTTCCTGCCCCCTAGCTGCCTCCTCCCATTTCCTGCCCCCGACTGACCCTTTCAGAACTCCCAACCCATCCAACCCCCTCTGCTCCCTGTCCCCTGACTGCCCCAACCCCTATCCACACCCCCATCCCCTGACCAGGCCCCCAGGACTTCCACATCTATCCAACCCACCCTGTTCCCAGTCCCCTGACCGCCCCCCCGAGAACCTCTGCCCCATCCGACTGCCCCTTGCTCCCTGTTCCCTAAGTGCCCCTCGCAGCGCCCTGCCCTTTATCCACCACCACAACCCCCCATGCCGCTCAGAGCAGCGGAAACTCGCAGCCCTGCCACCCGGCTGGAGCCAGCTGCACTACCCATGCGATGGCATTGCTGCAGGGCGATGGGACAGCAGGGGAGGGGCCGGGCGCTAGTCTCCCCCAACGGGAGCTCAGGGGCCAGGCAAGACAGTCCCACAGGCTGGATGTGGCCCGCAGGCCGTAGTTTGCCCACCTCTGCTCTAAAGACACAGAACACGTCACAGTTTATTAATGGAGAATAAACAGACCTTCCCTTTAAACTTAGGACTGTGTTGGTTTGTGGTAAAAAGGAAATAAATATATTAACAACGGGACATAGGTTAAGTGATGCTAAGGAAAAGGAACAAAGTTTAAAAGGGTTACACTCAAAAGTCTAAAACTTAATCTAGCAAGATCCAGGCTTGTTCAAGATACTGTCTCTCGCCAGTCATTTTTCTTCCCAGCCACGGCTGACTCCCTCAGTCAGGATCTTCATGAAAGCACCAGGTTGCTGGCTTCTCTTTCTTCTTAGATGAAAGATCTTTTCCTAAACAGGTTTTTTATGTATATTCCGTTCCAGAGACTTCAGCCACCCACTCCATTGAAAGGATCACATAGCCATCGGTGGTTTTAAACCACTGGTATCCAGGATTTTGCACACCTAACAATCAATCCAGTTCCAGTTCCAAGGTTGTAGCTGCACAGACAGGATTTAGTTCAAGTTGTACAACTGATTCTTTTGATCTGGTGTTTAAGTGCTTTCCCGTGCAATTAGAGGAACAGTATTAGACAGTGGCAGCTCAAAGTGATCTTAAAGGTAAAAGTGATTGATTAGTGGCTCTGCTTCCTTTGCGATTATCTGGTGTCTGTTTGTCGGCATCAGCTGCTCCTGAGCTGGCAAGCATTAATGAATTCAGAAGAAGGTGCTCTGATCCTCTCCCTAGGCCACACCATCATTGTGTGCAAGAAAAGTGAACAACATTGCAGGCACCTCACCTTGCGCTGATTTAGATCTGTCTGAGGGAAGGAAGGACCAGGTGTTTTGCTTGTTGTTAACATGTGCCTTTAACTTGCACCATTTGGGATGTTAGTTCAACTGTAAATTACATTGCTGATCTGGGATTGTTCTGTCTCACTAGCAGTCCAGTGCTGCTTGCAGGTGTTGTCCAGCTGAGCTCTTTGGGTTTGGATTCTCCTAGTAGATTGCACTGTATGCGTTCTCTGAACGGGTTGCACTGCTCATTGTGGTCTCTGTATTGACAATACATTGGTTTTGTGTTACTCTGGCTGGCTGGGAGTTGTAATCCATTGAGTGTGATGGATGCTTGGTGCTTTTCATTCTTATTTTTCAAAGCTGTGTCAGCATTTTGATTCTGTTTCTTGAGTTTTCTCCAGCACTGTCACCTGGGTTAATGGGATTTGGATTTGAAGCACCTTGCATATTTCTTCTACTTAGAGCTCTTTCTTATATGGTAGTAACTTCTTTGATTGTCCCTGTCCCCCCGAGATTAAGAATCCAATTCAACTTTCACTGAAATCAATAGACTTAGAGGGGAGTTGAAAAAGTCCCCAAACAACTCTAAGAAGATGCAAAAATTTGAGGTATTTGCATTGAAGCTCCTGATACAAAAACTGAATCTCTTCAAGTTCTGACGGGCAGACTGCTGAACAATTATCCTAAGTGGTAGCTCTGCATTGCCTAGTCTTCCAGCCTATCTTACTACCCCCTTTACTCTTTCTCTGTTCCTCCCAAATATTTCCTCATGTTTTATCCATAACACTTCATGCAGAAACTTTTCTTACCCATTGCACTGTTGCTCTAGAAACGTTCCTTGAGTGTGTCTGCCTGTGATCCATGAGTCACTCAGAGAGAAGGGCTAACTTGCAGTTTAAAGGAGAATGGAATTTCCAGTGTGGCAGCTTTGTCTGTCACTGATCTAGACAAGGTACCTTTGCATATTGCATGGCTTCTGCTTCCTCTTCATTTTTGCATTATTTCAGCTTGCTGCTAATGTGCCTTCTCTGTGGCAGACTCTAGAATGTGCTTCCTTCTCATAGACTCACAGGCCAGAAGGGACCATTGTGATCATCTGTCATCTAGTCTGGCCTGCTGTGTAACACAAGCCATAGAACTTTCCCAAAATAATTCCTAGAGCAGATGTTTTACAAAAACATCCAATTTTTATTTTAAAATTCCCAAATCAACCACAACCCTTGGTAAATTGTTCCAATGGTTAACTACTCTCACTGTTAAAAATGTACATCTTATATCCAGTCTGAATTTGTCTAGCTTCAGCTTCCAGCCATTGGATTGTGTTATATCTTTCCCTGCTATATTGAATAGCCTGTTATTAAATATTTGTTCCCCAAATAGATGGTTACAGACTGCGATCAAGTCTCACCCCTTGACATTATTTTTGTTAAACTAAATAGACTGAGCTACTTGAATCTGTCACTATAAGCTGAGTTTTCTAACCCTTTAATCATTCTCATGGCTCTTCTCTGAATCCTCTCCAATTTTTTCAACATCCTTTTTGAATTGTGGACGCAAGAATGGGATGCAGTATTCCAGAAATGGTCGTACCAGTACCAAAAACAGAGACAAAATAAACTCTTCTACTCCTAACTGAGATTCCCCTGTGTCACACTGGGGGGTCATGTTCAGCCAACAGTCCTCCATGACCCCCAAATCTTTTTCAGTCACTGCTTCCCAGGATACATTCCCCCATTGTATAAGTGTGGCCTATGTTCTTTGTTCCTAGATGTATACCTTTACATTTAACCATATTAAAACACATATTGTTTGCTTGCACACAAAGTGAAATACATTGCTCTGTATCAGTGACCTGTCCTCTTCATTATTTACCACTCCCCCAATTTTTGTGTAATCTGCAAACTTTATCTATGATGATTTTGTTTTATTCCAGGTCATTAAAATAATGTTAAATAGCATGGGGCCAAGAACAGATCCATGTTGGAGTCCACTCGAAACACATCTGTTCAGTGATGATTCCCCATTGTGACAAATTTCCTCCTCTACCTTTGTGGGTCCTGTGCTTATTGGTGGATTTGCTCGCCTCAGAGATCTTCTCCTCTGGTGGAACCCACAGTCCGGGTCAACTCCCCCTGTGTCTGATAACGTTTGTACTCCTCAGTCCTCCAGCTGCACGCTCTCAGCTCTTTGCGCCTCTTGCTCCCAGCACCTCACGCACGCACCACAAACTGAAGTGAGCTCCTTTTTAAACCCAAGTGCCCTGATTATCCTGCCCTAATTGATTCTAGCAGCGTCTTGATAGGCTGATTAGAACACCTGCAGCCAGTCTGCCTTAATTGTTTCCAGAAAGCTCCTGATTGTTCTGGAACCTTCCCTGTTACCTTACCCAGGGAAAGGGGACCTACTTAACCTGGGGCTAATATATCTGCCTTCTATCACTCTCCTGTAGCCATCTGGCCTGACCCTGTCACACCGTCTACAATTACATTTTGAGATCTATCATTTAGCCAGCTTTTATCCATTTAAAGTTTCCCATGCTTATTTTATATCTTTCTAGTTTTTTAATCAAAATGTGATGAGGTGCCAAATCAAAAGCTATACAGAAGTCTTAAGTATATTAAGTCTTAAGTGATATTACTTTTACCACCCAAACTTATAATCTCCTCAAAAATATTTCAAGTTAATTTGAGAATTTTATTAATTTTATTTTCAATAAAACCACATTGATTGACATTAATTGTATTACTCTACTTTAATTCTTTATTAAATGAGTCCTGTATCAGTTGTGCCATTTTCTTGCCAGCAATCAGTGTCAAACTGATAGGCCTATAATTACTCAGGTCATCCCGTTTATCCTCTTTAAATATTAGCACAACATTAGCTTTCTCCAATCTTTGGAAATTCCTAGTGTTCCAAGATTTCTTGAAAATCTATATTAATGGTCTGTCCAGATCCTCAGCCAACTCTTTTAAAAAAAACCTCTTAGATGTAAGTTATCTGGACCTGCTGATTTAAAAGTTTCCAACTCTAGTAGCTGCTGATTATTATCCTTCTGTGATACTAATAGAATGGAAAAAGTGGTGTTATCATATGAAGAGACTACATCATCTGTAAGATACCCCCCAATGCAGTGCTGCTATGTAGGATCACCTATGGATGCTTGCCCATTGACTTCAGAAGCCTATACAATCTTAGAGTGACATCTTGGCTCCAAAAAGACAGCAGACCATCCTATTGTCCACTTGTTCCTTGCAGAATGTTCTTTCTAGTTTTCTGAATATTGAATCCCCAGTAAGGATCATCTGTCCTCCCTGGATGGTAGGAACACTTTGTGGGCAAGCTTGCTTTTCTTACAAGTTTGACCAAGCTGCCATCCATGCCTGTACATCTCTCCGTTCCCTTGAACTAGCTGGATCTTGAGTGGTATCTTCCACAGTTTCCACATTGAGGACCTGGTGACATTTGGAAATTTATAGATGTCAAGAATTCATCCTCTTCTCTCTGATGGCCACAGCCTGCCCATCCTTATGTATCTTCAGCTATGAAGAATGCCACTGTGACCTCTTCTTTCTGGTAGTTACAAACTGCCAAGCCTCCTTTCTGATTTCTCTCTCTGACTCCTTGGCGGACAGTTCTTTTCTTTCTTGAGTCGGGGTATTGGTGTTTTCTGAATCAGGCAGTCTGGGAGCTTCTCTGATTCTCAGTAATGTCTCTACCCTAGCCCTCCAATCCAAGAATCTTTTCCTCCAGCACAGCCACCAACTTGCACTTTATGCCAGAAAATCCCACTTGATCTCAGGCTGGAAAGGAAACATGGCACATCTGTTGCAGGCACTGTTCCATCTCAGGTCATCTTAAAATCACATGTAGAGCTGAATTTATAAGGAAAGCCTCTCACATGTCCTCCGAAACTCTTGTTTCTGTTCTTCTGTTTGCAGCTCTTCTTTCTGAAATGTGCCAGTATTAAATGCAAAAGACTGTTTCAGCACACAGAGGATTAATTTTATTTGTCCAACGTGTATTTATATGTTTAAATGAATCTAGATCTGGCTTGACAGCCCTGGAAGCTGGAGCCCTGAAATTGTTGTTCTTTAGAACGGATATAGCATGGTTGACAGTGCAGATTTCCCTGCAGTACCCTTCCAGTGTGACTCTGTCCTGATGGAGAAGAGAAGAGAGTAGTTCAGCCCTTCTGCAGGGACTGCAGCTTGTGATGGCATTTTCTGTATATGGACTCTTGCCTCCTAGGCACTAGAAATGAGATCCTCAACAGAGTCCATATACAGGAAGCCACTGTACAGATGGTAACTACTTTCATCCACTACCAATCCAGTGTGAATTCAAATCGTTGTCACAGAGGTTGAAAAGCTCTGTGGCTCATTACTGGTCATTCAAGCCATACAGTGTTCTTCAGGGGTTGATTTATTTTTTAACTAAATCTAATATCGAAAAAATAAATATACACAAGCCTGGTAAACCCCTGGTCATGCTGGTTTAGAACTAGCAGGGCTGTAATTTGTTTGTAAAAATGTTAATACCGTCACTTTTTATAGTGCTAAAATGGACAGAAATGAAAGCCTCTGTTTATACAGCCACTTGACTGAAGGCAGTGAAAATATTTTTTTCAGAGAATGTAAACATTTTCCACCCTGAAATTTCCCATCATATGATAGGGAGGGTATAATATAAGCTGAAGAATGCAAAGAATGGAAAAAGAATTCCCACATTCCCACAATCTGTCCTGTGCCAAAATAGATGAGATTCTTCTGGAGATGAAACTTTCTCTTGCAATCTGTCAGCATTCAGATGTGCTATTGATCAGCTAGTTTACTATAGTCATTCAGAGATCACATCAAACTTCTTGAGACCTCTGAAATGTAATAAAAAGAATGCAGTTGGGTATTAGATTTTTAACTTGCCGTCATCTTTGGTGCCTAGCTTGTGTAGAAGACACCATTTCCTAAGTGCATAAGCAGTGAAGGGTTATGATAATAAAGGACAGCACTTGCTCAGAAACATTACAGGCTTTTAGTGGGTTCTGAAGCTCCAGAGGATTTTGAAATGCTCTTCTTCCCCCCCCTTTTGTGTGTACGTGCGCGTGCACTTGTATTTTGCCAATTCTGATCACATCTGTCACTCTGACAAATGAACTTGCAATTCACTCCTAAGGTTCATAACAACTCGTGTGTTTTTTAAATGAACTCCTTTTAGATAGATCGTGCAAAAGCCACTCCTGTGCATTCATAGCAACTGAATTCACATTTTCAAAATCTTTGGTTTTTTTTAACCACCTATCCATGTCCATTTAGTGTAGATAAATTAATTGAATTGTACTAACTGAGTTATGAAATAGTCATACAATGCTAGGATAGTGAGAACATCAAATATCTAGATAGATAGATATTAGTATACTCTTAGCAAATCTAAACTAGAGATGTATGTAGGACAGAATATTACCTACAAGAGCTCATTAATACTGCATGGCACTGAAATCCTAGGTAAAGCTATATCCTTACGTCATATATAGTGGAAATTACTTTTCAAGCTTCCATTCCTGATAACTTAGGAGGAATTAATATCCAGCCATTCCTGTATTCAGGATGCTCCAACTAGAGTAACATTTTGCCAGTGTTGTCAGATGTTCTGCCTTTTGAAGGAGTCTCACTTTTGCCCCAAAACCCTGAAGGGTGCAATGCCTCCTGGACGTCAAGACTGGCTAGATATGTTCTCCCTCCCCTCCAGTAGAAACCCATGTTCCAGCCACCTGTTTCCTACACTGCAATTCTTCAGCCCTTATGAGTGCTGCTGAACAGGAAGGAGGAAGTGTAGAATTGGGCACCCTCAGTTTAATCTGAGAGAGAAGTAGAGACTATTGGCCTGCAGTACCATCAGGCTCCCCAACACACACACTTAATACTGCAGAGGGTGAGGTAAGGACAGGGCCGTGTGCGGGAATTTAAATTTGACCGCTTTTTGGGGGGCGCACATTAGAGCAGCTGCCAGGGGCTGGAGCAGCTGCTGGTGCTGGGGCCAGGGCTGGACCAGAAATACATATTTTTTGATGAATATTGGGGGGCCCAGTGTCCCTGCTTGTCCCCCCTTGTGCACGCCCCTGGGTAGGGACCTATTGAGGGAAAGCACGTGAACGACGGGAGTGAGGAGGAGGAAGAGAGAGCAAAGTGGAGACAGATGCATGAGCAAAGGCAGAATTCCAGGCTTTCTTTATTATACATGTTAGAGGAGCAAAAAGAGGCACAACCCAATGTTTTTTTCCTTTGCAAATCAGCTTGCAATAAGGTTTGCTCACTCTGAGAAGATATGATAATATAACAACTGTATATGCAGATACAAGGAATGTGTCATGCTCAGATGCACATTTTTCTTACAGCCAGATTCATAATGCAACATTTGATTATTCCAAGTTACTGCGACCCTTTCCCTCACTTTGGTTGGAACTGAATATTTATGGCAGTTAGCCCTCTCTAGATCTGTACAAAGTCACATGGAGGTTTCTGTTGGTTTGGTTTGTGTTGAGTTCTCGCCATAGCCATTACAAGCCTGGTCTACACTACGCGTTTAAACTGATTTTAGCAGCGTTAAACCGATTTAATGCTGCACCCGTCCACACAACGAGGCCCTTTATATCAATATAAAGGGCTCTTTAAACCGGTTTCTGTACTCCTCCCCGACGAGAGGAGTAGTGCTGAAATCGGTATTACCATATCGGATTAGGGTTAGTGTGGCCGCAAATCGACGGTATTGGCCTCCGAGCGGTATCCCACAGTGCACCGTTGTGACCGCTCTGGACAGCAATCTGAACTCGGATGCAGTGGCCAGCTAGACAGGAAAAGCCCCACAAACTTTTGAATTTCATTTCCTGTTTGCCCAGCGTGGAGCTCTGATCAGCACGGGTGGCGATGCAGTCCCAAATCCAAAAAGAGCTCCAGCATGGACCGTGCGGGAGATACTGGATCTGACCACTGTATGGGGAGACAAATCTGTTCTATCACAGCTCCGTTACAGAAGATGAAATACCAAAGAATTAAAAAAAAAAAATTTCCAGGCTATGATACAGAGTCCACAGCACAGTGCTGCGTGACAAGCGTAACGGAAAGCCAAAGAATCAAATAGACGCTCATGGAGGGAGGGAGGGGGTACTGAGGACTCCAGCTATCCCACAGTCGACGCAGTCTCCGAAAAGTATTTGCATTCTTGGCTGAGCTCCCAATGCCTATAGGGTCAAACACATTGTCCGGGGTGCTTCAGGATATAGCTCATTAATTAACCCCCCCCCCGGTGAAAGAAAAGGGAAAAAAATCGTTTCTTGACTTTTTTCATTGTCACCGTATGTCTACCGCATGCTGCTGGTAGATATGGTGCAGCGGCAGCGAACAGCAGCATCCTCTCCCTTCCCTTCCCCGGTGGCAGACGGTACCGTACAAAAGGACTGATAGCCGTCCTTGTCATCATCCCGTGAGTGCTCCTGACTGGCCTCAGGTGAGGTTGGCTGGGGGCGCCTGGGTAAAAATAGAAATGACTCCCGGTCATTCCCAGTAGATGGTACAGAATGGCTGGTAACCATCTTCATCATAGCAACTGGGGGCTGAGCTCTATCAGCCCCCTCCCTTTCATATGTAAAGAAAAGATTTGTACTGCCTGGACTATCATAGCAGCAGGATGCTGGGCTCCTCTCCCCCGCTCCATTTAATATACTGCCTGGACTATCATAGCAGCTGGAGGCTGCCTCCCCCTAATTTTATCTGACTAACAAGTCAGTGTTTCTTATTCCTGCATTCTTTATTACTTCATCACACAAATGGGGGGACACTGCAATGGTAGCCCAGGAGTGTTGGGGGAGCAGGGAAGCAATGGGTGAGGTTGTTGCAGGGGCACCTTCTAGAATGGCATGTAGCTCATCATTTCTGCGGGATCTGACATGGAGCGTCTGTGCTCTCTGGTACACTGGTTCTGTAGTACACTTGCACCATATTCTAGGCAGGACTGACTCTATTTTTAGAGACCATAAAGGAGGGATTGACTCGGGGAGTCATTCCCATTTTTGTCTTTGCACCCCTGGCCGACCTCAGCCAGGGGCACCCATGACAGCAGCAGATGGTACAGAATGACTGATAACCGTAATCTCATCGCCAATTTACAATGGCATGGCAGACGGTACAGAACAACTGATAACTGTCTCTGCTGTCTTGCAAAGGCAAATGAATGCTGCTGTATAGCGCTGCAGTACCGCGTCTGTTAGCAACATCCAGTAGACATGCGGTGACAGCAAAAAAAAGCTGAACGAGCTCTATGGTTGCCATGCTATGGCGTCTCCCAGGGCAATCCAGGGAAAAAGGGCGCGAAATGATTGTCTGCCATTGCTTTCACGGAGGAAGGAATGAGTGACGACATTTACCCAGAATCACCCGGGACACTGTTTTTGCACCATCATGCATTGGGGGTCTCAACCCAGAATTCCAATGGGCGGGGGAGACTGAGGGAACTATGGGATGGCTACGGGATAGCTACCCACAGTGCAACACTCCAGAAATCGATGCTAGCCTCGGACCATGGACGCACACCACCGAATTAATGTGCTTAGTGTGGCCACGTTCACTCGACTTTATACAATCTGTTTTACAAAACCGGTTTATGTAAAATCGGAATAATCCCATAGTGTAGACATACCCACGGTCTTCTTTGAACCAGCCTGACCTATTTTAAACTGTGGCGAGGTGCCTGTGTATCCTTTCTGATGCGGACCTCACAGGAGAAGTCGATTTGGAGCAATTTGTGTGGGTTCATGGGTGGCTGAGATGGATGAAAAAATGCTTTTTACAAAATAATATATATATATTTAAAAAAAAACACTAAATTGTGGCTACTTTTTTGCCTCCTTCCTTGTGCTCTCAGTATCTGCTATCCTTTCTGCAATGTTTGCGAGGAGGAAGCCTTGTGGTTAACACACACACACACATTGTGCTATCTCTCTGGCATTCCAAAGTGACTTCTCATGTTACAATGAAGGGCTGTGTCAGTAAGGGCCATGATGCATTGATCATACCTCAGACTTTGTGAAATAAACAGGAAAAAACAGTTGAAGGTGTATGCTCTTCCTTTTGTGGTTTCTGTGGTTAGCCAGAGATAAATTCTCACGCAGCCCAGTGTTAAACATTTCTGGTTATTACAGAGCCATCGATAACTGAAATATCTGTGGTATTAGATAACAGAGTTTAATTTATTGTAAAATAAGGAAATACAAGCCGTGGATACTCACTGTAATAAGCAACTACAGCTGTTTAAAAATCCCAAACATCAGACCCAAATAATATAAGATCCATTTCTGCCCTAAAACCCAGTGCTATTGTATATCAGCCTTTACTCTCTGTTAAGATAATGCTGTTACACTTGCTGCTCTAGTTAAAGTTGAGTCAGCTCTTCCATTTTTAACTCTGTTCCTTCACTCAGTCTTTACATGTCCATAGCAGTTAAAATGTGTGCCAAATGGTGGCATCTATGCAAGGTCACAACACCAGGATCCAGATATGCATATACTCTGCCAACTGTACAACCAATCCGTTTTCAGGAACTACAGTGCTCAACTTGTTTCCTTCTACATGAGTACAAATCCAGACAAGGGACCTGATGCAACTGTCTGTGCTAAATCTGTTCTGTGGCTAAATAGAATCTCTGTCTCCAGGGCTGGCAGATCTGGGCCATTCACAGACTCTAAAATTCACTTTCTAAAACATTTACAAAAAATCAGCTTGTTTTTAAATTCTGTTTAGCCATTACACTGGAAAAAAAAGTCCATGTAACAGAATCCTTCTATTGTGCCTCTCTGTTAGCAGGTTAATTTCTCAGTGGGGCAGGTCTGGCTCATTAGACTCTGCTCTGTATGGACCAGAGGTAAGAGAAGTTTTATGGAAGGAGCAGCTATGATCTGGGCTAGACAGGTCCTAGGGAAAGGAGTCTTTGGAGCAGCCAAGCCAAGGCTGGAGTTTGTGATTCTTTTTGAGTCACCCCTTTTGATGGTAAAACCCAGATCCAGAAGGAGGTGATTTTTCAACTCTTTACGGATGGGAAGTTCATTGGAAACTAGGGGGTTGGATTCTACATGCTTTATGTCACCATTTTATATTTATAAAACTATGAAATGTCTCTAATTTTAAAAAGCATACTTGTGAACCTGATTTTACTCAGGTGATTATTCCATAATAGTCCAATTGTTATTTTGACAGGAATTTTTTTTAATTACTATATTTTACCCATTCCAGCTTCCCCAAAACTGAAATGTTCCTAAGAGCATTAGATCAGGTGCACCCACAAGCACCAAATCAATGGACCTGTGTGTCATCTGGATTAGTGTACAGTATGTAATGGGATACTAGCGAGCATCATTGAGTCAGTGACCTGTAAGCTCAGAAGAGTGGACATGACAGTACTGAGTAGGTTACATCACAAAGAATTCTACCTTTTTAAAAAAGTAAGGTCCCAAGAGTGCAGGCCAACAGGCAAAAGAAATCCAGCTATGCAAAATGAATGCAGGTATCACAGCATGTATTGGCTTGATATGTAGATATTGTGGTCTACTGAAAAAATAATAAAGCTATAAATATGTATTCACATGAGATGAGGGCAGAGTATTGGCCTTAATACTGAATGTCCTGGCTTTGGTTGTTGTGTCACAATTTTTATTTAAACATAGGAGGGGTTGTTTGTTTCTGTTTGTTTTTTCTTTTTGACTATGACTTTAAAAGGGCTGGAGAAGGTTATTGTGTGTGAAATGCAGGAAGTTTAAATGAACACCATATGAGAGGAAATAGACTGAGGAAAATTAGACCTACTCGCTACCAAAGGAAATGATCATTATACATATATTAAATTACAATCTCTACCAGAGAGAGTATGTTGTTATGTAAGAGGTCTGATTGTAGAAGAAAAATAGAAATTGAACAATGTGGAGCTGGAGAGAGCCCTAAAATAGATGGGTAGATATTCCATTTCATGATATTAAATAAATTGTAAAGCACTCCGGAACTATCATTGAATCGAGTGCTTTAATTGGCTAAACAGAAAGCGTTCTCCAGTTAAATGCTTTCCATAACAAGAGACAGTTCCATTATGGCTCTAGGAAGAGGAGCAGAATACAACTTAAATCATTATTTTTTAAAAGTTACCTCTAGTATCACTTCATAATAAATGTATAAAGCACTTAGATATTCAACTCCATTTAAATTGCTTGCTACCTCATTCCTGGCTCAGGAATCACCAGAGAACCACCACGCAGTCCAGTAACCTCATTGCTTGAACTGCTCATTCTGTTTTCAAGAGAGGCAACCTTGGCAAACGAAAATTAATACTTACACAGTAATTCCCTTAATTGCCTCCGTGAGGTGAGAGTTTAAATGGTTGCTGTATGGAATGAGAGTTTTTTTTTCTTTGTTTTTTTATAAACCAACACTTCTTTTTGTAGGATAAACAGCAGTGCAAACAAATTTGTTCTGTAAACCCCAAGCCCAGTCTCCGTTTCATTTGACAGATGGGAGGCAGGCTCACATAGGTCGTTTACAGCAAGAACTGACAAACATTATGGATTGAGGAACCACCATAAAAGTCTTTTAACTAAAGTGAGGATACACACAACACACGGGCTTCGCTTACGTAGCTGCCTTCTCCCCCGCCACATGTTCCACACTGTACTAGCATTTCATTTAAACCAAGCAAAGCATTCTCAGTTTTATAAGCTGGCAGGCTCCCTGTTCAGTTCAGTTAGTTCATCAAGAACACGGGGGGCTGGAGCCTGTTTTGCTTTGCTTTAAGGGAGAAATTGTAGCCCTACGGCATGTTGCCCTGACAGATTGAGGTTATATGGCTGAAGTAGACCCCTGCAGCTTCCTTTACCTCCCCCTTCTCTGGCAGGCAAGATGAAGCACTTATGAGTGGAAGCAGCTAGGCCTGGTGTGTACCTGGCTGAGGGCCACCAAAGGAAACAAGAAGGGCTTGCAGTAGTTTTGTGGGTTTAGCACAAACCCATTTTCCTGTGAGGACTCTTGAATGTTAAGTGAGAAACAGCAGAAAAAAATAATAGTGCCCTTTTCAGCTCGATGGGGGAAGTGGTTAATCTCAGCAGCAAAGAGGGGATTGTACTGAAGAAGGTCAACATAAATGCTTCACTGAAATAAGATTAGAAACTTCCAGCACATTTTAATGACCAGCAGTGGGAAGCAACAGGTCTGTATCAAAGGGGGCAGGAATAAATGTAAATAAAATGAATAGAGAGAACAAGTGTCATACACAAAAGCTATTACTCAGTCACTAAGAGTCGTGTTGGCTGGTAGATAGCAAGAGCGAGGCAAGAAAGTGTCGTTTATAAGACAAAGATGTTCACTTCCCATTAATGGCACAAGAGGTTTCTCGACGAGATTGGCCCAAGGAATTATTTAACTCTTATTTCTGCTGTAATAGCACGTAGAGGCCCCATCCAAGATCAGGGCCCCTTTGTGCTAGGAGGCTGCACATCCCCGTGGTCAGAGGCAGTCCTAGCCCACAAGATAAATAGACAAGAGGGACAAAGGAAGCGTTGTTCCCACTTTGCAGATGGCGAACTGAGGCACAGAGAGACTGACGTGCCTGAGGGCAGATAGGAAGCCTGCAGCAGAGCCAAGAGTTGAACCCAGGTTTTCTGAGCTCAGTGCAGTGAGTTCACCTTCCTCTGATGTAATGATGATTCTTTGTTTTCTAAATTGCAGGTATAAAACTTGGTTGTTTTAACAAAACCATGAAAATTCAGTACCAGAGGGGTAGCCTCGTTAGGCTGGATCTGTAAAAAGCAGCAAAGTGTCCTGTGGCACCTTATAGACTAACAGATGTATTGGAGCATGAGCTTTCATGGGTGAATATCCACTTTGTCAGACGCGTGAGATTTAAGAAAATTCAGGTTATTTTCATTTTTTCAAACCTCTTTCCTCAGGGCTAGATAATGCAGCTTGCACGCAGATCAGTGTAAGAGGTGGTACTGAAGTTTCATTGCCCCTGGGCGGGACTGAGGCTGGATTGTAGCTCAGGACTGGGTGGAAAGGGATGGAGGGGAAGGGAGAGAGGCAACCATGGCTCAGCCTCTTTTTGCCCTCTTTGGGGTCCTGTGCCCCCAAGGAGGTGCATAGAAGGGGAGTCCCCAAGAATAGGGACTGTGATTTTGCCTTAGCTGCCTCTGACGTGAGCAAAAAAACCAACAACCTGAAGTACCTTACCAAATATGGCTTCCATTTTTTTTGCTGGAGCTGTTAACTCCAGGAAGGTCAGTGAGGCCTGGCATGGTATCACCAAAATGAAATAGGGTTTTTTATGAGGCAGTGTTGAATAGGACTATCTGGGTTAGAAGAAGACCACAGTTCTGAAGTGAGCAGTGGAGTCTTTAGGCATATTTGAATTAAGTAGCTGCATAGGGTACCCTGCTGAAAGGAAGGGGCATTCACAGGTACATGTATGGTATGGGTTTATTTTATCTGATGACAAAAGAGAAGTTCGCTAATCAAGTGTTTCTTCATAAATTTCAAACTGCTGCTGACAATTGGCAATGCCTGTGTTTTTAACCACAGAGAAGAAAAATTCTAGGCTTCCGGCCTTCTTATACATTGTTGCTATGTTAATAACAACACCTCTGTCTACTGTTGCTAAAAGATAAGGCATGCTCTATGGCTAACTTTTCTTTGAAATTAGGCGTAACTCTAAAACTTCTGTTTGGAGAATTTGAAAATCTTGAGTTAAAGTGTTCACACTTGGGTGCCTTAAATTAGGCCCCTAGACCCATCATTATTCACCTAGATCAAGGGTTCCCAAACTTGGTTTGCGGCTTGTTCAGGGTAAGTCCCTGGCGGTCTGCGAGACACTTTATTTACCTGAGTGTCTGCAGCCATCTAGCTCCCAGTGGCCGTGGTTCGCTGTTCTCAGCCACAGGGTGCCGCCTCTCGCAGCTCCCATTGGCAGGGAACAGCGAACCGTGGATACTGGGAGCTGCGAGCGGCCATACCTGCAGATGCTCAGGTAAACAAAGCGTCTTGTGACCCACCAGGGGCTTGCCCTGAACAAGCCACAAACCAAGTTTGGGAACCCCTGACCTACATAATGGTGACCTGCCATTCAGAGTTGCCTGTACATCCAGTAGCTCCCATCAACTTAATGTCCTTCCACTGTTTTCTTGAAAGCCTCTGAAAATCAGACCACTTGTTTCAATTTTTAAATATGGATTTGGGAGCATAACTTCAGGCACACAGTCAGTTTTCAAACTGTTGTGTGTCAAAACATAGGCAGCTATGTTTATATTTCAATACCTAATTTCCAGAGTAGCTGAGCACCTACAACTCCCATTGAAGCCAATGGGAAAGGCAGACCTTCAGCCCTTTTGCAAGGCAAGCACCTTATTTAGGTGATATGATGTTGATGTAGGTGCCTTAATATCGGCACTCATATTTGAAAATATTGGTCTTTCCTTATAATTCTCTTTGTCTCTCTGTACCCTTTGTGTGGCTTTTTCTCAAGCTCCCTTTGGTGGCCTCACCGCTTCTAAGACTTTGTCCTCAGCTCAGCATAGTTTCTGAATTTATCACCAAATACCTAGTCCTGCTGCTGGTATTCCAGTACCCAAATGTGCATCCTCCTTCCTCACCAGCAGATCAGTTTCTGTCTTTTGAGGAGAAGTGGTTGCTACTTCAGTCTTCTGCTGTGCTGGAAAGTGAGCCCTCCAAATCTTCCAGTGCCCACCATATCCATGATGCCACCCATTGCTGGAATCTTAGCGAGAGACGACACACCGTAAAATATTTGCTAGTACTCCCCCTCCATTAAAATAGCTTTTGCAGTCATCCTGGGGAGAAGGGGATATTGCTTTTTAATCCTTTCATTTCTGTGCCCTACTGCAGCTTTTGCATGATACCAGGATGTAGCATAGTAATGCTGAAGGGCTAGTTTTCTCGGTTTTAATGGAATGTTGGCATTTCAAGACATTATATGGGGCAGCATCTGGAATGTAAAGTTTTTCTTCGTATACTAGGTACATTTTATCTCTGTAGTTAAGTTGGCCAGTAGAGGGTCTTGGGGTTAAGGCACTTAACAGTGGCTCAAGATATTCAGATTTAGTTCCTAGCTCTGCCATAGACTTCCTGTGTGACCTTGCCCAAGTCACTTAATCTCTCTGGACCACACTTCTCCATATGTAAAATGGGCATACTAATGCTTCCTTTTTCCCCACCCTTGCTTACTTAGATTATAAGCTTTCATGGCAGGGACTATCTCTTCCTATGTCTTTGTATGGTACCTAGCACAATGAGACCCAGAACTTGATTGAAGCTTCTAAGTGCTACCATTATCCGCATAAGATACAGTTTTATAACTACTTCATGAAAAATGCCCTTTGGATTCCATGGGAGTAAATTAAAAAAACAAATAAAAAGTCCACTACAGTTCACACGTCAAAAAATGTGAGCTGTGTTTAGTGTCAGAGTCTGTCACTTGAACATCTGGCATCCACTGGGGCTTTGCTGGGCTTTCCACTGTCATATTTTATCCTCATCTGTTAGAGGTTTCATAGCACTGCTTATATAAACCATAGCTGCATCCCAGTCAGGGGAGATGAATCATTGTTATGGGTTGCAGTGTAAAAGGAAGAGAAGGAACCTTTAGGGAGGTTCCTTCTCCCCACTTCTCTCCCCGTCTCCCCCCACAAATGTTTCTCTATTAGACAATGCAGTGCTTCTGGAGCAGGGTGAGACTGACAACCTCCCATGAGTAGCAGACATTCTTACCAGCTGTGGTCACAAAAACAGAAAGTGAAAGAGTAATTGGGGCCTCATCCAACACCCACTGAAATTGATAGACTCTGACTCACTGTTGTGGGCTTTAGATGTGACTCTTAGAGAATTAATAGGAAAGTGTGAAGAATGTTTTCTTTCCTAGTTAGATTTCCTAGGCAAGGTCTTTGATGCATTTTCTTTAATTTAAATTGCTTCATCTCATACAGCAATATGCGTGACCATTAGGAAGCATAATATGGAGGGCGTTGGGAAAGTATGAGTTTGCGCTAACTTTAGCCAAGACAGAATTTTTTACTTGGCATTTTTATTCTCTCTAAAAACAGGGCAGTGCCGTCATAACCTGCTCTAATGTCCATCACATTTATATCTGTCTAGCCATCCCAGAATTGGAGCAAGCCGTAGCAGCATTCCACAGACACTTGTTTAGCAAGAGAAGAATTCTGCTCCTGTCCTCACACTACATCCGTCTTTAAGGACAAGATATAAAGTATCCCATGTCTCATGTTATTCCAGTAAAGCTCCTTGTGCTCCTACCTGGAGATGACATCACACAGTTGGATAAGCCTGGGCACCTCGGTGGATCTAATAACCTGCCTACTTTAGCAGCTAGAAGCCTTTCACACCAAGAGTCTGATTCAGTGCCCACTGAATTCAGTGAAAAAACTGCAGTGGGCCTTGCTGTCAGGCTCCAGTTAGAACTGGTAATTGGCTACCCTTATTATGAGAGATGAAGAACATTTGGGTAGCCACACACACCATGAACTGAGGCTGCAGTGACTCTTTGCACACCATACGGTATCAGACATACAGTTTAAGGTGTCATTTGCATTTTAATACGCTCTACTACACTCTGACCTATGAAAATGTATTCTATGTGTATGTTGTTCTTGACTGCCTTGCCTTTGTACCCATGCCATTTGCATATCAGAATTTTTCTCATGTTTCGTTTGCATTTGTATGGATCAACTGAAATGGGAGCTATCAGGTGCTGGGGGTAGAATCTCACTCTCTCTGCTTATCGGTTTCTACAGAGAGTGATTTTTCTTCCTGATTTCTCATTTTAAAAAAAAAGTGTTGCTGCTCCATTTCTCAGTGCAGACTTCTGCATTTCAGTTCAGCAGTGAGATAAACAAAGTGCTAGGTGGTCCACTCAATAGATCGGTGTGGTGATAGTGATTGAGTCAGTTTATAAATAAATCAGTTATTGGCCAGTGCTACAGAGTGAGTCTTGGGTGACTCTGGAGGTGCATGTTAGTGTGAAAGGCCAGTCAGACCCTAAAGCCAAAGTTGGTCTATGAGGCTGGTCGATCAGTTGAATCTTGATGATTTGTTCTGACATTGCAGCCTGTTGCTGAAAAGCGATATCCCAGAGAGAGTGTGAGTGAGTTCTGGCTTGGTGTGACTAAAATGGAAAAGAGAAGTTATGAGGAGAACATAGTCCTGGTATCACTCAGATTGCTTAGCAGTACGGATTCTAGGAAGAAAAGAATCTGTGAGAGGTAAATTAAATGAATGCTGAGACACTGACTGTTGCTGTTCTGTGCCATAAATCCCAGCTTGCCACATAACAGTTTGTCACATGCTAAATATTTTTTTTCTTCTTCTTGTAGAAAATTTTACTACATCACGCTGCTGAGAGACCCTGTGTCCCGTTACCTCAGTGAATGGAGGCACGTCCAACGAGGAGCTACCTGGAAAACTTCCTTGCATATGTGTGATGGTCGGACACCAACCCCTGAAGAGCTGCCATCATGCTATGAAGGCACAGACTGGTCAGGCTGCACGCTGCAGGAGTTCATGGATTGCCCGTATAACTTGGCAAACAACCGCCAAGTGAGGATGTTGGCTGACTTGAGCTTGGTGGGCTGCTACAACATGTCTTTTATCCCTGAGAACAAGCGAGCACAGATCCTGCTAGAGAGCGCAAAGAAGAACCTTAGAGACATGGCCTTTTTTGGCTTGACAGAGTTCCAGAGGAAGACTCAATACCTGTTTGAGAGAACTTTTAATCTGAAATTCATCAGGCCCTTCATGCAGTACAACAGTACAAGGGCAGGCGGAGTGGAGGTGGATAACAACACCATACGGAGGATTGAGGAGCTCAATGACTTGGACATGCAGCTCTATGACTATGCAAAGGACCTTTTCCAACAGCGCTACCAGTACAAGCGGCAGCTAGAGAGGATGGAGCAAAGGATAAAGAATCGGGAAGAGAGGCTTCTTCACCGGTCCAACGAGGCACTTCCCAAGGAAGAGACAGAAGAGCAAGGACGCTTGCCCACTGAGGACTACATGAGCCATATTATAGAGAAGTGGTAGTCTAGGCAGACTTTTATACTGAATGGGATTCTAGGGTTTCCTGTTAAAAGATCATGGAAGTAAAAATACAAAACCCCCCACAACAGATCTTTTATTTAAAAGCAAATCTGTAAAACAGAAGGTAGCATTCTTCTTTAAACAATCGGTCTTTTTACTGTTTCTTACAAGACCAGTGAGATTCTTAAAAAAAAAACAAAAAAAACCTAAAAAAATAAAAAAGGGTCAACATTATAACTCAGATTTAAAAATGCACAAATTCAGCCACTCACTTATGAGGCCAAATACAATGTAATGTTTCTTATCCTCCCAAATTCAGAAACATGGCAGAGGTAGGATCTTTTATTAATCTGTTTTTCCCCTGAGTCTAAAGACAGATATACAAACACACGCCTGTATATAGATAATTTTTTAAATCAAGGTTTCCCTTTGTTTCCCTTCTGTTTTGTGGGGGGAGGGTAATGGGTTATTTTTGTTTTGCTAAAGTAAGGATAGTAGTGGCAAAGCTGATTGCATGCTAAGCTATTAGGGTATGATCTAGTCACGGGGGCAGCTGCTCAGGCTCAGATGGCAACCACTGTTAAGAAAATGGAGCAGAATAAAAATAAAAGAAGAAAGACAGCAGAGGATGAGAAACATTAAAGCAAATTGACTGTGGCCTAGAATATATACTTAGCACAATGGTTTTGATACATTGCACTGGTGTCGCACACGTATGCCACTTTACCATAGTAACAATAGTTAGTGAATTCATGCACAAACATCCCCAGCTTCTGCTTCACAAAGAAGTTCCAAAAGCCAAATAAAAGCCAACCAAATTCCATGTAGAGTCACACGCGTACACACAGATGGAATCTTGTCACCCCTTCCCATGTGCAGTACATTCCTTAATCAATGTAACTTGTAAACAGCACATGAAAATCCTTTTCTGTACATAAAACAAGCCAAGCAGAGAGAGAGAATAGCATCACTCCCCCATGCACCTGCATCAGGTAGAGTTCCAGTAATACCCTGCAAGTACTCAGTTATCAGTGGAGACATGTTTATTTTGCTGGGGCGTGTGTGTGTGAGAAATGAGATCTTAATTACAGAGAACATGCACTTACACATACCTAAATTTCAAAAATGCTGTTTTTTTAAAAAAGATAAATTATGTTACTAATCCTGCTCCCACCAAAGTCAATAGCAAAACTTCCACTGATTCCCAGGGAAGCAGTCGGGGACCTTGCTCCAGGGCAATAAGATTCCCTGCTACTGGTCTGAATTAATCTGGTGACAGTGTATGCTGAATTTGGCAGAATGGCCTTTTCTGTGGCTCTTGTTTTAAACAAGGTGCCCTCATAAACCTGGAAAGAGAAATCAGAGGTAATGGTTTTCAGTCTCAGGCCCTCATCAGACCAGCACCCTTCTTATTTTGAGAGTCTGGTAACTTTCATTCCCCAGTCTGGTGGCAGTCTAACCAGCTTCTGCCTACTCAGATTGATTCAGAGAACAGTGGATTGTCACATTTCCCCCACACTCTGTTCGAATTCGCCTGTTTTTTGTCTTTGCTATGCTAAGCACTTCCGCGTTGGTCTGAAATATGGAAAAGAAGGAGGTTTTGTCTGCTCCATACATCACCCATTGTTACTTGGCCCCTAGGACCTGAACTGGCTGCCGTTTAGGGTGAAATATGAATCAAATGGGAGACACCTTGATTTTCAGAGGCTGTGTTAACTGCAGATCAAATATGACAGTGAAATCACAGGAGAGGCAGAGATGATATATTCAGCTGCAGCATGTCCTTTTTACAGAGTTGTCTTTCCCTTTACAGGAATGTACTGAAGTGTTGCTTGCTTTGTATTTTAATTTTCTCTCTGCCTTTGCATGCTGTTACCAACACTGTAGAATTCAAATGGAGTTTTGCAGGGGAGGTGGATGCCTGCTGCAGGAGCTGCCTGATTTCCACGACATAAACTGCGAGCAACACAGCTGGTTTTTGTAGGTGCTTTTCTCTAAAAGAGAGGAAAGATGACAGAGCATCTGGACAGAAAACCTGAGCAACCCTTGGGGTTAAAACATAACCCTATTATGGCTCTGATCAAAAGCCCATTGAAGTCAGTGGGAGTCTTTCGTTTGATTTCAGTGGGGTTTGGATCACGCCCTCACAGCCTGGGCCAGCAGAGTACTTACACATCTTAACTTTAACCATAGTGAGACATGCTGAAGTGCTGTGTTACATCAGGCTTATTAATCAACACCTGCTAGTGTCATTCTCTTTAAGGGTCTGTCAATGTTTCCATTAAGAGCCACTCCCAGTTTTCAGAGGTGTATAACATGGCCATAAATATTTATTCCAGACTGAAATGTGGAAAGCAAAACCTCCTCCTCAAAGGAATTTGGTCTGGGGGCAGAGGGTGTTACAAACCTCTAAATTCCAGAATTAGGAATAACAGTGTTTGCTAGCTCCCAGCGCTCCTGTATGTTGCTGTAACTAAAGAAAACATTGATTTTTACAAAATGGAATTTTACAGGCTATTTATCCACAAAACTATACATGAGCTATAAAAAGCAACTGTTTTATGTGCACACTATCAAACTTTACCCGAAGGCTTCTCACTGTGCATTCAGTGTTATGGATCCATAATGCACAAACGGTTACTAAACTAATCCATATTCAGAACAGGCATCCAAACAGCTCCACAAGAGAGCATGCTGTGCATGCTTGTGCAGTACTGCGTACAGTGGTACTGAGTTCTGAGGATAATTATTATACTGAGGGCCAAATTCTGCCTTCATTTACACAAAGGTTGACAGTGAATGGAGCTGCCCGAGCAAGGCTGGCAGTAGAATTTGGCCCAGTCTGGCTAGGTTATTTCTGCATTATGGGCTCTGAATAACTGGCTGAATTTTAGTGGATCCGTCTACATGGTTCAAAATTAGAAGGAACCTCTGACCTCAAGAGCGTCAGTGGTAGACTTCAACATTTGCTTTGTAATATATTACAGTAACCAACACATGAAATGAAACTACAGAGTATTGTTAACAGTTCACTTAAACCCACAAAAGGAAGAAGAGAGAGGTATGATGATTTCTAGTGGTCTGAGCTCAGTCCAGAGTCAGAAATTCCATGTTTAAATCCTGGCTCGGACACAGCCCTTCAGCTCTGCCTGAGTTTCCCCATCTGCTCATTGGGAGTAACAATACTCACTGCAAAGAAGTGTTGTGGATTAACTAGTGCAAAGATAGGGTACGTCTACACTATGGGATTATTCCAATTTTACATAAACCGGTTTTGTAAAACAGATTGTATAAAGTCGAGTGCACGCGGCCACACTAAACACATTAATTTGGCAGTGTGCATCCATGTACTGAGGCTAGTGTCAATTTCTGGAGCGTTGCACTGTGGGTAGCTATCCCGTAGCTATCCCATAGTTCCCACAGTCTGCCCCACCCATTGGAATTCTGGGTTGAGATCCCAATGCATGATGGGGCAAAAACAGTGTCGTGGGTGATTCTGGGTAAATGTCGTCACTCATTCCTTCCTCTGTGAAAGCAACGGCAGACAATCATTTCACGCCCTTTTTCCCTGGATTGCCCTGGCAGACGCCATAGCATGGCAACCATGGAGCCCGTTTAGCCTTTTGTCACTGTCACCATATATGTACTGGATGCCGCTGACAGAGGCGGTACTGCAGTACTACACAGCAGCATTCATTTGCCATTGCAAGGTAGCAAAGATGGTTACCAGTCGTTCTGTACCGTCTGCTGTGCCATTGTAAATTGGTGATGAGATGACGGTTATCAGTCGTTCTGTACCGTCTGCTGCTGTCATGGGTGCTCCTGGCTGGCTTTAGCTGAGGTCGGCCAGGGGCGCAAAGACAAAAATGGGAATGACTCCCCGAGTCAATGCCTCCTTTATGATTTATCTAAAAATAGAGTCGGTCGTGCCTAGAATATGGGGCAAGTGTACTAGAGAACCAGTGTATCAGAGAACCAGAGAGCACAGCCGCTCTGTGTCAGATCCCGCAGAAATGTTGAGCTGCATGCCATTCACGGTGGGTGCCCCTGCAACAACCCCACCCGTTGATTCCCTTCTCCCCCAACCTTTCTGGGCTACTGTGGCAGTGTCCCCTATTTGTGTGATGAAGTAATAAAAAATGCAGGAATAAGAAAAGCTGAGTTTTTAGTGAGAGGGAGGCAGCCTCCAGCTGCTATGATAGTCCAGGCAGGACATTAAGCGGTGAGGGGGAGAGGAGCCCAGCATCCCGCTGCTATGATAGTCCAGACAGTACAGAATCTTTTCTTTAGACATGAAGGGGGGGGGGGCCCTGATGGAACTCAGACCCCAGTTGCTATGATGAGGACGGTTACCAGCCGTTCTGTACCATCTACCGGGAATGACTGGGAGTCATTCGTATTTTTACCCAGGCGCCCCCCGGCCAACCTCACCTGAGGCCAGCCAGGAGCACTCATAGGCTGATGACGATGGATAGCAGTCATATTGTACCATCTGCCATCGGGGAGGGGAGGGGAGAGGATGCTGCTGTTCATTGCCGCAGCACCGCGTCTACCAGCAGCATTCAGTAGACATAGGATGACATATAAAAAAGTCAAGAAACGATTTTTTTCCCTTTTCTTTCATGGGGGTGATGGGGGGTAAATTGAGGACATATACCCTGAAACACCCCGGACAATGTGTTTGACCCTACAGGCATTGGGAGCTCAGCCAAGAATGCAAATGCTTTTCGGAGACTGGGGGGACTGTGGGATAGCTGGAGTCCTCAGTACCTCCTCCCTCCCTCCATGAGCATCCATTTGATTCTTTGGCTTTCCGTTACGCTTGTCACACAGCACTGTGCTGTGGCCTGTGTCTATCATAGCCTGGAGATTTTTTCAAATGCTTTCTCATTTCGTCTTCTGTAACGGAGCTGTGATAGAACAGATTTGTCTCCCCATACAGCAGTCAGATCCAATATCTCCCGCACGGTCCATGCTGGAGCTCTTTTTGGATTTGGGACTGCATGGCCACCCGTGCTGATCAGAGCTCCACGCTGGGCAAACAGGAAATGAAATTAAAAGTTCATTGGGCTTTTCCTGTTTACCTGGCCAGTGCATCCGAGTTAGGATGGCTGTCCAGAGCAATCACAATGGTGAACTGTGGGATACTGCCCAGAGGCCAATACTGTCGATTTGCGGCCACACTAACCCTAATCCGATATGGTAATATCAATTTCAGCGCTACTCCTCTCGTTGGGGAGGAGTACAGAAACTAGTTTAAAGAGCCCTTTATATCGATATAAAGAGCCTCGTTGTGTGGACGGGTGCAGCGTTAAATCGGTTTAACGCTGCTAAAATCGGTTTAAACGCGTAGTGTAGACCAGGCCATCGATTCTAAGTGTGATTAAAGGAAACAAAGGATACCTAGCCTGCTGTGGCCAGTTGTTTGGCCAAAGACCTTACACTAATTTACTCTGAAGGGCTGGGTGCCAGGCAGTAAACTACAGGACACATCACTTCTCTGAAACAGAATTTTCTTGCTTTAGTGGGCTTAAAGGAGCTTCTTTGAGATAATGTGAATGTAGTTTATTGTGATTTATATGTACTACAATTTGGAGTGGTACCAGTTTTTAGGAGCAGATTATTTAATTCTACAATAACATGAAAAATGTATGTGTAGCTTTAAAATTAATAGACACCATCTGCTTTAAGAAACTCCAGTGGAATTATTGGCCAGATATTTTGTTGTTGTTAAATATAGGCCCCTCTCTTCCAATACATTTCCCCTGCTACTCCCTGAACTTTCTATACATTTAGAGCTTCTTATATACAATGCTCCTTCATTAAGCAAGGAAATATTTAATAACAGCAATAGGTGTAGTGAAGACAATTGCAAGATTCTGACAAAGACTCCATTGAATTCAATGGGAGTTGAATCCGGTCCCAGGTCAATACAACACTTTCTATTACATTGTTTTCCTGCTATGATTGCAGGGAGCTTCCAGGGAAAGTCTTCACTGCAGTTGGGATCTTTATGGACTGTTAATGGGAATTTATCCAAGCAGTAATGCTTAGTGTGAGTGGTTACATTGGAGAGATGCACTGTTGCCACCAGTGAAAGACCATGGCCTGACTCCATTTTCTTAGAGTTTGTTGTCATTACACCTGTACAAAAAGAGGTGTGACATGCTTCCACCAGCGTGCAGAGAATTCAGATCCAGTAGCACGTCACTTTCACTTTGCACAGTTATAAGTGCAAGAACCAGGCCTCCATGTGCTTTTAGGCTCCTGAAAAGAGAAACTTCACTGCTTGAAGTGTGTTGTTGCTGATTAACCTGAATTTGAATGGTTATACTGAATGAGATTCCTGCCCAGACAAACATTAGCCAGCCAATTAGATGCCCCTTTTCGCCATACCCATTGAAGAATGTGCAGTATTGACTGGAAAGGATGCTATGTCCCGTAACTTTTTGCCCAGTCAGTCGTATCTTACGTTGTAGAGGTAGGCAAAACATCTCACAACAAAGGATTCTTTGTGAATGAAATACCATTTAGCACAGGTCATTTTTCTGGTCTTTATTTCCTTTCTTCTCAGGCTGGTCTCTCTTCTATTGCATCCCTGCCCAAGTTTTTGTTAGAACACTGTGAAAGCAAAATTTTGGAGTGAATTTAGTGTGATTCAGACTGTCACTCCTGCAAGCTGCAGTCCCATGCACGGGTGCTGGAACAATTTGTGAAGTGCTGAGAGCCACTGAACCAAACTGTAAACCCTGTATATGATGGAAATTACTTCAAGCCAGAGCATGGAGCAGCACCCCCACTATCCCTAGTTCCAGCACCTATAGTCAAATATCTATCCACAAAAGGACAGCATAGTCAGTAGCATCAAAAGCCTCCAGTGTGCTTTTTGAACCTTTCTTACAATTCAGACTCCATGGTCATTCGCTTCTTAGCTTTGTTCCTCTGCTGGCATCACAAGCAAGAAAGTACGGTTGTCAATAGCAATGCAGACAATTGTCCATTAGAAACTAGATTGAGGCACAGAGATCACTTGACCACTGAACAGCTATCAGATGGTATTGACTGTGTTATTACTGAGCAAGGTATGACTTTAATTTGTGACAGAGTTAAAAGGCTCCATTGCCCTTTATTACCAATTCTTTGAGCCAGCTCCCCCCTCTGGAATTTTTTGAAGGTAACAAATAGGTAGCACTACAGTAATCTGCACATAGGCTTACTAAATGTAGTATTTCAAACCATGTGTTTCGGCATGCAGTCCACATAATTTGCTGCATTCAAATCACAGTGCTACTGGGTTAGCTTTTGTTCTCGTTTTTGTTAATATTAGCATATCATGTTCCAGTAGCAGAAATTAACATGAGATTTGCTTGCTGAATGCTAGAGCCAGGCCTTTAAAGCACAGCTCAGTTAGTAGTAGTTCCTGTTAAAGCAGTGATCCGTGGGTCCCTCACACACAATCAGAGTTATCTGTGGCTGCCTGTTTGTCCTGCCTACAGGAACTCTGGCAAGGGGAACGTGGTCCTTATAACCACCTGGGTATTAAAGCTTGCTTTGCCCACCCTAAGGGTGGTGGTTTTCAGTACAATTTTTAGCCATCCAAGATGAAAAGCATGATTTGCAATCAAGTCTTTTTCTTCCCCCAAGTCCCCACTTCCTCAGCCCTTCCAGGGATCCCTTCTACATACTGGATTGAGAGAACTGTACTATAATTAATTTTATATTAAAATGGTTTCTGAGCATGATTTGTACATATTGGAATATGTTTTTAACTTATTTTGCCCCTTTTCATTCATTTTAATTGCTTTTTTTAAAAAAACAACTCAAATGTGAAGTTTCTGTGTGTATAGTCTGCCAGGCAAATGAACAGCAGCCACAGGATTTACCACCAGTTTTATTGGTAATGGATCTGATTTTGTGTCGATTTCATTTGCTTTTCTCTGAGGTTTCGCTTGTGTTCTCTTTAATTTCCACTCTGCTGTACAAGGAGTACAGCAGAGGTAATGGACAATGGAGACAGAGCATTCATTTCCTTCCCCTTTTTTGTGTGTTTTATCTACCGAGGAACTCAGTTCTTATCTCTAGGAGTTGTGTGACTGAGGATAAAAACTAAAATTAAAATAAAACCCTTCACTCCTGTTTTCCCCCCAGTTGTAGATCAAATAGATTCAGCGTCTTTTAAAAAGAATAGTAGCTGAGACCTTCCACCTAAGTGTTTCCATTGGGCTGAATCTGTATGGTTTGCACTTTCATTCTGGGAACTAAAAAAATTGTTTAACTTAAGCCAAGTACCACTTAAAGCTTTATATATTTATTTATAGCATCCTACAAAAAGAAGTGTTAAGGTTTATTTTCTTTTCTTTCCACAACAAAAAAAATTGATTCAGAATTAATAATCTAATTGTTTTTGTCTAGATCAAGAATGAATGTTAGCAGATGAAATAAACCCTTAAACCAAGCCTTTGTTGTGTGTGTTATCCTTGCCATTGGCCTTTTGGAACGTCTATTCTCCAGTGATTTGTCTTCCATTTTGACAATGTGATATGTCTCACTCTGCTGTATTACATGGTAATAAAACTGCCAGTGGGCCTGATAGAGGGGCCTTGGTTTCAGATGTTCTGCACAGAAAACGTACACTTCTACCAAGGAAACAGAAGCAGTACAGCCCATTTTTCCTTAGCGTGACACAAAATGTAGCAAAAAAAATCCTGCCAGCCACCGGTCATTCAATTTTCTAAATGAGTTTACTTTAACTCTGAAAATCCATGCACCCCTCCCACCATCCTGTTTACTTTTCACACATATTCTGGTGTACAAATTTATAGGCAGGAATGTTCAGCAAAACAGTGAATGTTATGCAAGTATTGAACATTCACAGGAAATTGTCTTGCATTCAAAAATATTCCCAAAAAATGTATTCTGGGAGTTACTTTTCCAAGCAGGAAATAAAACTATACTGTGTTAAATAGCACAGCAACCATTTAAAAAATATTTTATTTTATTTATTTATTGGGAAACCAGTTATAAGGTTTAGGAGTAAAGGGGGAAATGATGATATTCTACACAAGCTCCTTCCACAATCCCAAACTCCACTTACAATCAGAGAATAGTCAGATGTTTCTGCTCAAATTGCCACTGGTGCAATAATTAATAATACTGGCATTTATACAAGCATCACTAGACTTCAGAGTTAACATCACATGCAAAGGACTATAGCTTTATACCTTAAGAACTGTAATGTCTGATTTTCCTCTCACACCACAGGTAAATCTGGACTTCAGAACCGATGAGAGTGAGTGGGAAATCAGGCCCTTCCTTTATTTTTGTAGAGTCAGGAACAAAGCATTGCCTCAGTTCCCATTCAGAAGGACTTACCCCTCCCACTCCCCAGAAAAGCTAGATTTCAAGTTATGTTCTGTAGACACTGATGGAGTTACCGGATAAGCACTAATATGGAAGTACCGTCTCAGTTTTCTCTCTGGAGAAGCTGAAGTAAACAGGATAAATAATTTACTCTCAGTCATGAAGAGAATCAACTGCATATCTTGAGCTAGAGCCCAGCTCTCTGTCCCATGCTGTAACCACAAACTCATACTGCTCCCTGACTGGAGATTATGAGGTTTAACCCTTCACCTCTTTTTTTCCTCCTTGTCTTAGTAAATGGTTTGAAAAATCAGCAATGTCCACACCCTTCCTGCAGATAAAAGCCAATATTACAAATGTGAGTGGTGCAAGTTTTACAAGTGTTACAGGTGCCATCTGTAGCCAAAGGATGTTAAGCAATAAAGTCTATTTATCTGTACATATCAGTAAGATAACGATCCACTGAGGTATCATCTAAGCAAATTTTTATGCTACAGAGAAAAAGTTAAATAAGCACCATCCCAAGTGTTTTGACCACCAAATAATTTTGAAACACAGTAACTACAATATTTCAGAGTTTGCTGTCTAGTCTCCCATGGGATTCAAAACCTCATCACTATGAAAGCACCAATTGGCTTCTGCCTCTTCCCTCTCCCCCACCCCCCAAACGTATGGTCACAGCTCATTGCACAGGAGTTTGCCTGAAGTTCCTTCATTAATATTTGGATGCAAGTAGCACAACGAGTAATAGGAGGAATGGGCTAAATGTTCATACTGCAAGTCGCTGCAGAACTATCCCTGGTGTCTGAGGTCATCATTCCTTTTCTACTGAGCCCAGTGGAAAAGCACAGTCCAGTTGATACAATTCTCACTCAACCTGAGGAATAGCTCTGCTGCTTTGTATAGATGCAGGGCAGGCTCTGGCTTTTTAGCTGACTCAAGCAAAAACAAAAAGGGGGGTGGGACAGGGCCCCCGGAGCAGCAAAACAGGGGGGAAAAATGGTGCGGAAAAAGGGCGGGGGCGGGGGGAGAAACAATGGTGCAGCTGGCAAAGCAGGGGAAAAACAAAACAAAGCAAAACAAAAAAAACTACAGGGCGGCCGGAGCCAGGGGACTCCTTGTGCTGCAGAGTGTGTGCCCGGTCTAGTGGGGGGGGAAGGGGAACAGGAAGGGGAAGGAGAGGGAGCGGGGGGAGAGAGAGAAGGGGGGCAGCCAGCGCTTCAGCAGGGTGCTCGCCATGCGGCCCTAACCACCAGGGCTGGCTTTAGGAAGTGCGGGGCCCAATTCGAACAATTTTGACGGGGCCCCAGCAGGGATGACTTAAAAAAACGATGACAAAAAAACACATTTAAAAAAACACGTGGGGCTTGTACTCACCGGGCGGTGCTCTGAGTCTTCAGCAGCACTTCGGCAGCGGGTCCTTCACTCACTCCAGGTCTTCGGCGGCACTGAAGGTCCCACCGCCGAAAACCCAGAGCAAGCAAAGGACCTGCTGCCAAAGTGCCGCCGAAGACCTGGAGCGAGTGAAGGACCTGCTGCCGAAGTGCCGCTGAAGACCCAGAGCGCTGCCAGGTGAGTAAAAATTAAAAAGGAGCATCTAGGCAGGGAAGAGATTCTCACTGGGTGCGGGGCCCTCTTAGGTGCAGGGCCTGATTCGGGGGAATTGGTGGAATAGGCCTAAAGCCGGCCCTGCTAACCACCGCACCGCTTGCCGGGAGGGCTCCGCTCCAGTCAGCGGGGAGGGAAGGACACGGGCTGCCCTGCCGAGTTTGCTGCAGGGCGCTCCCGCCTTCCGTGCTGCCGCTCCCTACAGGGTGGCCGGAGCAGCAAACAAACAAAAAAATAAAAGCGCCCGTGCCACCCTAGGTTTGGGCAGAATGCCACCACCTAGAATCTGCCACCCCAAGCACGAGCTTGCTCAGCTGGTGCCTGGAGCCAGCCCTGTATAGATGGGAAGATTTTGCTTGCTGCTATCATGCTGGTTGATTGGCTGAGCAAACCTGAAGTAGGCAGAGTAGAACCTCAGAGTTACGGACACCTTGGGAATAGAGGTGGTCCTTAACTCGGAAATGTTTGTAACTCTGAACAAAAACTGAACATGGATGTAATACAGCTTTGAAACTTTACTGCAGAAGAAAAATGCTGCTTTTAACCATCTTAATTTAAATGAAACAAGCACAGAAACTGTTTCCTAACCTTGTCAAGTCTTTTTATAACCTTCCCTTTATTTTGAGTAGTTTGTTTAACACAGTACTGTGCAGTATTTGCTGTTTTGTGTTTTTGCTGTATCTGCTGCCTGATGGTGTACTTCCAGTTCCAGATGAGGTGTGTGACTGACTGGTCAGTTCCTAACTCTGGTGTTCTGCGGTATAGGGAACTGGTCATATGTGGCTGTGGCTGGGCTTTCAACCTTAACAGTGAATAGCTGCGTCCATGCACCAAGTGTTCTAGATATGTTGGTATTGTCTTCCACTCAACCCAGCGGAAGAGAAGCGCATGGGATTGAATTGCTGTCACTCCACAGCTTTTGTCTGAAAAGGGAGGAATGATGAGAGAGAGCTGCATTTGGGCACAAGGACAAATCTCTGTTAATTTCATGTGGCATATCAGTCCTCCCTTAGAAATGCTGGAAAGAGACAAGGGGAGGGAGAGTGGTCTGTCATGTGACAGTTTAGTATGGGTCATGGATTCACAAACACAGTGGGGAGAGTGAAGGCAGGTGTAATCAGGAATAGAGCGTAAGGATATAAAAAAAGACAATTTGAAATCCAGTTAAGTCAAGGTGTTCTTTTGAGTTCCAACAGTAGCTTTCAAATGAAATTAACTCTACCTTTAGGGACAAAAAATGTGGCAACCCCCCTAAAAGACTGATTCTAACCAACGTTGACTTCCCATCTCTGCTGAGCTCCTAACCTGGATTGACCTCTGGGCCCCTGAATTGGTGAGAAGCTCTCCATAGCTTTATAGTCACTTGGTTCTGCTTACTGATTTGATTTTCCAAGTAGTTGCCACCACCTCCTTCTCCTCCTCCATGCAAATATCCTTTTTCTTCTATGTATATTTTCCCCATTAAAACACTTTCCCACCCTTTTTACTTCCTTATGAGCCGAAAGAGGATACCAGCAAAAAACCCACCTCTATAAACAAACCAAGCAAAACTGATAAAGTTGTCTCTCTTCTTTATACTGGTGTCAACCCCAAGCAGTCAAAAATCCTGTTTAAAAACACTCAATTTGCCTGTCTTTTTATTTGCCTTCTGGCTTTTGCAGCTGGAGGGGTTAGGGGAGGGTGTCTCATATTCAAGCATTTCTCCACACCCATGGTAGCTAGAAAGCTGAGATACTATTGTATTCACCTGCCTCCAGGGTCTAGGGCTTCAAGAATACTATAAAAAACAACAGGACTCTCAATAAAAGTATGAGAATTGCCAAATCTATGGCTTAGGCTTTCCACTCAGTGGGAACCAGCAGTGCTGTTGCCCTTCAGTACAGCATTCCTAACAGCAGGTGGTGCTGTGTGAGGGTATAAATAGCAGTCTGCACGCAGCTACTTGCCCATTCTCATTCACTTTGGTCCAAAATGGAGTCTACCTCTCAGCAGCAAACTGTGGATTTCCCTAGTTCCAGAGGAGATGATGGCAATAGAGCTGCCCTGAGGTAAGAATGGCCAAGTGGCTACTCTCATAGCTGGAAGAAGCTAATTGTACAATGTGTACCCTGTGGTTGCCCTCCCTGGAAACTCTGTAATTCAGTAGAGGGCAATTAGTGCAAGTACCATTCCTTGTTACATGGACACTCCCCAAAGCTGTCCTGTGGCTGTCTGCATTGCCTGTGGCCAGTTGCTCCATCACAGGTTCACCACACTCTTTCCTGCATTCTTTTTTGGTTTGTTTTTGTTTAGCTACTCCAGAGTAGGGTGCAAAGGCAGGAGGGGAAAGAAATCTGCCTTCCCTCTGGGAAGCAATGGTACAAAGGAAGCAAATGGGAAGAGGCCGGTTGCTTTTAGTGGCATAAATCCAGATGTAGGCCCCTGATGAAATTAATTTGGCTGGACTTCGGTTTACAAGGTGCCGCAGAACCCAAAGAGCAATATAGGAATTGTGCTATTTCACAGGCTCTGATCAAGAGGGATCCAGGAATGCTGTCTGGGTCAGGGACTGTTTTTTGTTCTGTGTTTGTGCAGAATGGGATCCTGGTCTGTGAATGAAGCTCCTGGGCACTACAGTAATACATAATAATAATAATAATAGGTAACAGTCTCTATAGTAACTGTCAGCTCTGTATTCTTGGGGACCTAGGGCCCAGTATACAGGTGGTCTGATGCACGAAAGACCTTCCCTACCCTACCCCCCACCCTGGCCTCTGCTTGAACCAAAGCTGATCAGAAGATAGACTTATGAAAAGGCAGGAAGAGACACCTAAACCTCTCTGAACAAGGGTGACAGGATTCAGGAAACTCCCCATTCCTCATTTGCATTGGAGATGGCACTGGGAGGCATCCCCATTAGCATAGAGAATGGAGAACAGAAATTCCAAGGCATGAACCGCACAGAACTCTGGGACCAGGAAAGCACTGCATGATGGGGAAGCTCTGCTGCAGATGTTAATGAACTCATGCGTACATACACCCAGCTCAGTAGTTATCAGACCAATTCTAGTAATGAATCCTTTATTGGTATCCAGAATACTGAAGCTGCCTAATTGCATTGTGAGCTCCCTGGAAAGAACACCACCCATAGCCAGGAATGGGCAGTTCCTATTGTCTAGCCCAGGGGCTGGCAACCTTTCAGAAGCGGTGTGCCGAGTCTTCATTTATTCACTCTAATTTAAGATTTCGCGTGCCAGTAATACATTTTAATGTTTTTAGAAGGTCTCTTTCTATAAGTCTATAATATATAACTAAACTATTGTTGTATGTAAAGTAAATAAGGTTTTTAAAATGTTTAAGAAGATTAATTTAAAATTAAATTAAAATGTAGAGCCCCCCGGGCCGGTGGCCAGGACCTGGGCAATGCGAGTGCCACTGAAAACCAGCTTGCCATAGGTTGCCTACCCCTGGTCTAGCCTGAACAAAACAACTTTGGTTTACTCCCTTGAGCCATCAGTTTACCCATAAACAAATCTAGTGTTCTCCCTTGAATCGTTCTTTCCCTACAAAAAATCCTACCCCCACTCAGGTCAGTGTTCTGAGGCCTGTATACAGCATCTGCATCAGTTCCATTGAGACTACTACTTCTCCTGACTGATAATGCTGGTTGCTGTGCCTGTCTCCAGCACTCCAGACCCCCAGCTACCACTACCACCTGGGACCCTCGGTCGATCCAAGCTTCACGGAGTGGTGAGAACCCAGTGTGCTTTCTCTCTCAGTACAGCCTTCTGAGCTTGACTTGTGTGATCAGTTATAGTTTTCTAAACCTGACTTTTATAATCAAATTTAAGTTAGATGTAATATTATAACTGTTTTGGTTTTTTTGGCTCTCCTTGTATGGTTATTATCTGGCCAAAAAAAAAAAAACTTTCATGGTTAAGCTGGTTGTTTCTCTCTCTCTCTCTCCCTCTCTCTCTGTCTCACCCCCCAACCTCCAGTGGGTGTTTTTTGGCTTCCTCATTCGCTCTGCAGCAATGCTCTCCATACCTAAGCTAAAGATTGCTGCAGCACCCAAAAATCCTGTGGGGTTTGTTCATCAAGTGGGTTACTGTCAGAACAACTGTAACGTGAAAGTGGGTATAGGGACATGCCGAACCTGGGACATATAAGGGTGGCAGCTTGAAAGTGCTACTCGACCCAGCCGGCTGAATCCAGGGACATATAAGGGGTCAGCTTGGGGGTGCTGATTAACCTGGTCCTCTCAGATGTGCTCTGTTAATGTGTATGTGCATTCAGCTGATTCTGGGGCTGGAAGAACCCAGCCCTGGGGAACCTGGGTCCTGCAGGATAGCTCCATTGGAAGGGAACTTGCAGAAGGGAAAAGTGCACTTCATATAAGAACACAAATGACACAAGCAGTAAATTGATAGAATTACAGAACTTCCCCCTCCCCCAAACACAGAAGATTAACCCTAATAAATGAGCATACTCCAAAATAACAGGTATATATGGTAACAAGTCTTGGACTGTTTATCATCTTATGGACAATGAAGGGTGTTGAATTGTTTGTGGGTTATCCTGTGGTGCTGGGGAAGGCTGGTGTGAGGGGATGTATTAGCCATTCCCTTAATAGACTGGTGCATAATCAGAATGGGGGCTACCCATTTGAAAGGGATTTGGCTGCACCATTTTCTGTCAGAACATCAGGTTTGGGTTCAAGAATCCTTCACATGGTGTTAATTGAACTAAGGGCTTTCCAGTGCCTTTGAAAGTTACTTTATACATGTAGCATATTGGATTCTGCACACACAGCTCCTCAGAGGCATTGATTGTGTCATTGGGCAGTTTGGGATGGAGACTGGGTTCTTTCCTCTCCTCCTGCCCCCTCAGCAAGGAATATTTTTCCACAGCTGTTGCTTGTTCAGTAAGAAGAATACATAGCAGAGAAGAGACAGGCTTGCTGAGGCTAGGGTAAGAGAGGCAGCCGTTGTGCTGTGATTCTTGGCATATCCATTGTCACTCTTGCTGTGTTTGGACACTGTCTTTGCTATGGCTGAGTTGTAAATCACTCAGCAGCCCACAGTGCTGACTTGGAGTAGTTCCATAGCCTGTTGCATAGATCCATAGGCAGCCAAGGAATATGTGTGGGAGCTGCAGACAAAGACCACAAAAGCTGGTGTCCGTAATCTTTGTTTTACTGATTTCTAGAGAAACGAAAATAAAATCTTAGTAAACTTACAACTCTGCCCACTTTGGTCTAAAATATGGCTTAGCGAATTTTCTGCAGGAAAATCACACTTCTTTAACAACTACATTCCCCTCCTTATTAGAAGACTCTGATAGGAGTACTTCTAAGGCCTGTAGCTAGGGTGACCACACATCTTGTTTTGGCAGGGACAGTCCCATTTTTAAGCCCTGTCCTGGCCCTCCCAACCTTTTTCTTTTTCCAAATGTGGGTGTGTGTCGCGTTTGCCCTTGCCAGCTTGATCAGTTGGCAAGAGCAAACAGGACAAATGTCCACTTTTGTCAGAGAAGTGGAGTACGGTGCAGAGGAACATGCAGGGAAGGGTGAGGCGAGCAGAGCTGCCAGACGTCAGGGTTCCCACAACTAGCAATAGCCTCGTGGAGAGGTGGGGGGAAGGCAGCAGTGTTCCAGCGACCAGTAACACCTCGGGAGGACGAGGGGGCACTCAGGTGAGTGGCTATGGGTCCCGTTTTCCCTTCAGGAACTAACTACTGGAAGAGAAGGGCTGAGGCATATTTGAAACCTAATGGCTGTATTCTGACTGCCCACCCATGCAGGAGCTATGCTGCCTGTATACAAGCAGGAATGGCTAGCATGGTACTTCACAACGCTAAGGTGGCATAACTGACAAGGTTGGGGTTATGGCCACAGCCCTGTCTGCTGTACAACCACAAGCTCTTGGACATGGTAGGAAGCATGTGCTGCACTTCTTTAATGTCATAACTAAGGCTACGTTTATGCCATGGAAGTCAAAGAATAGACCTCTGTGACATTCTCTGCTTCAGCCCCAGGGCTGCAGGTCTCTGGAGCTGGCAGCCAGCAGGGCCCTGGCCGGGTTCCAGCTACAGGGGTTCCCTGCAAGATTCCAGCGACAGGTGACAGACTCCTGAGGGAGAGCTTCCTCAGGGTTCCAGCAACAGGTGACAGACTCCTGAGGGAGAGCTTCCTCAGGGTTCCAGCTCCAGGGGTTCCCTGCAAGGTTCCAGCGACAGGTGACAGACTCCCGAGGGAGAGCTTCCTCAGGGTTCCAGCTCCAGGGGTTCCCTGCAAGGTTCCAGCGACAGGTGACAGACTCCCGAGGGAGAGCTTCCTCAGGGTTCCAGCGACAGGTGACAGACTCCCGAGGGAGAGCTTCCTCAGGGTTCCAGCTCCAGGGGTTCCCTGCAAGGTTCCAGCGACAGGTGACAGACTCCTGAGGGAGAGCTTCCTCAGGGTTCCAGCTCCAGGGGTTCCCTGCAAGGTTCCAGCGACAGGTGACAGACTCCTGAGGGAGAGCTTCCTCAGGGTTCCAGCGACAGGAGACAGCCTTGCGTGGGGCGGGGAAGGGGGATACTTCAGGCGAGCAGCTGGGGGCGTCACATTTTCTGTTTGGGATATATAGTCACCCTGCAGCTCCCAGCTGCCCTGGGCGGGAATGGCTTCTGTGAACTGTTTATTGGCAGTGACCTGTCCATGACTTTTACTAAAAAATATCCATGACGAAATCTTAGCCTTAGTCATAACATCTGCCACCTGTGGACTCGCTTCCCTTTGCGCCCCTGAGGCACTATCCCTCCCATTCCTCTCTATAGGCTGCTGTTGCTTACACACTCTGCTTCTGCACTGTCTCCAGCGTGGTTCTGGCTGGCAGGCAGAATGCAGGGTTGAATGCACGGACCTGGGAAGGGAAAGCCCTCTGTGAAGGAGAAAGCAAGACAGATATAAAAATCAAGTAGAGCTAAGGACGAAAAGGGTTGGGGAGGGGAAGAGAGCAGAAAGTTGGCTCAGAGTAAATTCAGGGTAAAAGAAGTAGGGAAAATAGTTACCAAGGTAAGGGAGGGATGGGTTCCCTGAGGGGTTTTTCTGTTTTGGGACCTTTGGTCCCACTGCAGATTATTCAATACCCATATGTATCCTTATCCTTCATGCCAGAAAGTTGGCAGATATCCTGGTCCTATAATACTTTGTCTTATGCTATACAGTGCCTGGTCTGAGGAATTTGCTGCCTCAGGTTAATTGGAAAGTGCCCCCCTCTCCCCGCACTTTCCGCATCCTGCCATTATTCTAACAATAAACAGTCCCTGACTGTGGTGCCTCGGGTGACAGCCTGCTCTTCCAGTATGGAAAAGCTGACCCTGACAACACCATCTCAGAAGAGGTGCTGATGAGCTGCTGTCAAGGGCTTGGTTCTGCCTCTGTCATGGGCTGCTTTAACCCTGTCTTTACTTTCCAGTCCCTTTCTATCTTTCCCCTTTGTATCTGTGACCAGACTGAGCAGTCTGCTTCAACACCCTGATGCCAGTGTTGCTCTATTAAAAACTGACTCTCTATGAACAGTGCAGTGCCCCCTTCCACTGAGGTACAAGTGAGGCAAGTACCCAGTCAGGGAGTTAGATATGGACCTAAATCACACCTTGCTCTGTGAATAGACCCATTGACTCCAGTGAGGCTACAGGTGTAGTTAGATACTTACCAGTGCAAGTCAGGGTGACAGAATTATCCCTATGGAATTTATAAACGGAACAAGAGGCATTTGATGGAGAGAGTCTGGCATTCTGTTTCATCGTACCATGCCATCCTTTACTTCAGTGGCTTAGTTAGAGATGCACCCACATCAGAATCTTGGATCTGAATGCAACTGAGCCTTGGGGATATTCACACCAGATCCAAACATAACCGCTCAGGCCCTTCTCTAGCTACAACAGAGGAAAACATTAATGCTACACTGAAGTGAGAAATACTTTGCAACCCCTAATCATAGTCATTTGGTAATTCATATTTCATGAAATTTCATATACAGGCAAGCACACACTGTGAGATAACAATCATGAATTAAATCAAGTAGAATATTCGTGCATGTCGTCATACATGGGATACGGCAGCCAAAGGCTCTGCAAAGTTGGCCGGTGACGGGGGTGAACAAGAGTTTCAGGCAGCACTTTCCTCTCAGTGACAGATTTTGGAAATAATGAGTTTTGGGATCAATCAGTACATGCTAAATGGGTTTCTTTTGTACATGCATTATCTACACATAAACAGGGGAAATAAACTGTCCCTAATATTTAGACCATTCTCTATATGAAGATTTGAGTGTTTAGCTCTGTAGTATGTTGCTTAGGTCTGTGATTTTTCTGCATGTGCTTTTATAATGTCTTTTTGAGAGTGCTGTTTTTGAAAGCCTTCATACCATGGCACTCTTGCTACGAGTGCAGGGGACTGGACTAGATGACCTCTTTTAAGTCCTTTCCAGTCCTATGATTCTGCACTTTGTCGAGAATGACTTCTGATACCCCCGCGCCTGAATCTAGCTCATGTTATTGGTCACGTTATTCAGAAGGCACAGTACGAGTCATTGAGAGGAACGACCATGTTGCCAGAAGTGACCTCACTGTATTCTTTAGATGAGCCACAAAATTATCTTGGCACTGTACCAAAAACTGCTAAAGCAATAACCCAACTGGCTACCATAGAGAAAAGATGAGTAACTATCGTCCTGCAGCCAAGAAGAGCTGAGTGATAGCAAATGCTTCCAAAATGTTTAACAAGCAAAATTTTTCCTCTTCATTCTTCTCACTGACAACATTCTTCCCTCAGCCTGTGGTTATGGAATCCAGATGTTTGGTTAGCAACTGAATATTAATGTTAAAAAATTGACATGCAACTCATGCTGCTTTAAATGTCCCAGTTATTACTGGATCCCAATTAAAATATCCCTCTTTCTAGCAACCTAATTCAAATAGTATACTCCGTGGTGCCATAAACAGTAAAAAAAAAATTCCATGTTGCCTACCCTAGTTAATTCATACTGGATACTCAATACCTCCTGAAATGAGTGAGTAGTAACCAGTCATCAATTTTCTGGCATATGTAATGACACCGCAGGTAAATCATGTGCCCTTTGCAAGAGCATGAATGACTTCCCCTGGAGTCCACAAGGTTAGGGGCATGTTATTACCGCCAGCCATTGTTTTCAGAAACAACAGATTGCAGCCAAATTAATGAATGGTCAGACATATTGCATAATAGAATAGTCCCCATTAATACATGTTTCCACCAAACACATGTTCTTGTGATTTCTTAATCTGAAATATTTTGACACTAAATAGGAGTTGTTTATAAACTGATTACAACTGGCATGTCTTCTTGCAGGCTGTTAAATATTTCAAGATAGTGCTGTCATCCAACCTCCAGTTAAAATTGCAGAATTTGGCCCTCGGTGATTACAAAAAAGAATGTGTTTCAGAGAGAAACAACTTTTTGTGTAGTAAATTCGGCCACTGTCCAGGAGTGAGTTTTAATTGAGAATGGCTAGAAAATAGCCACCAGAGGGAAATAAACCACAGAAATCAAAGCTATCTGCCAGGTAGGTTCCTTGAGGCACATCTGAACTTTGAGAAACTGCCTCTGACTAAGGGGGACATGTGCAAATTAAGGAGTCAGGAAGTTTGTCAGTGCCTAAAAACCTGATCTTTCAGGGAAGAAATTGTGTAGTCTTAATAGGAACCTAGAGTTGTTCCCAGGCCAGGTTTATCATACTTGCTGAAGTCTGTCTGTCTTGGGTACCTGTATGGCCGCTGTCACCATAGTATTTGATTGTCTCACAATCTTTAGTGTATTTCTCACCAAAACACTGCAGTGAGGTAGGGCAGTGGTATTATCCCCATTGTATGAATGGGAAACTGAGGCACAGAGTGTTTAAGTGACTTGCCTAAGTCTGTGGTGAATGCAGGTTTCCCAAGTCCCAGGCTAGTGCCCTAAACATTGGACCATCCTGCCTCTTCGCGAGAGGCTAGGCTGGAACCTGTTGTTCTCATGTCTGGCAGTCAGTTTTTGGCAAATATTATGGCTTGTCTATCTACCTTGGTAGCTTAAAAAGATCACTTCATTTTCCTCTGTGAAGGACAGGGAGGGCACATACTGTTTGATTGTAAATTCGTGCTAGATATATTCCAGGAGCTGAAGGATGTACAGCAGCAAAATGCACATCTGTGTCATGACGTCAGAGAGGATTCTCTAGTGGTTGTATCTGCAGTGGGTGGTGAAACAGGCTGCAGGGTTCTTTTAATCATCTTTGTGAGCCATATGGAACTTGGATGGGTGGAGTGGAAGTGCCAGCCATTTCATGTGTGTTGGCAGCTTAGATTGGGGGTTGTTGAGTGGATGTCCAAGAAGTTTGTGGTCTGTGATTATGGTGAGTGATGCTCGATATAGTTATAAAGGGCAGTGTTCACAGCTTTGAATAATGAAAGAGCTGCTTTCTCGGTCTGACACTTTTCCTCTCTGCTTGGGTTTAATGGTGGCAATGTTCGATTTAAGAGGCTGTAGCCCGTTAAGGCCAACTCCACACTCAGCATGACTGCTGGAGGAGTCCTGCCTTGTTTGCTGTGCTCTGACAGTTTCAAAATGGCAGCTGACTTCCTGTGCTGGTGTAGAGGTCCCTGCCACTTACCCAAGGGTGGCTTGAGTGGGAGAATGGCCTTGCCTTTTGTTGCAAAGGAGTTCATGACATGACTCTTTTCCTGTTGTGAGGTGCAGGGTTCCATCTGCGGAGGGCAAGCAAAGCACAGAAGATGTGGTTAGCCTGGGAAAAGCAAACACCGCCTGTGCATGACAAGTGAAGCCAGGGGCGGCACCAGCACGCCAGGCGCGTCCCTGGGGCGGCAAGCCACGGGGGCACTCTGCCGGTTGCTGCGAGGGTGGCAGGCAGGCTGCCTTCGGAGGGTCTGCTGGTACTGCGGCTTTGGCGGACTTCCCGCAGGCTGCCGCCGAAGGCAGCCTGCCTGCCGTGCTTGGGGCAGCAAAATACCTAGAGCCACCCTTGAGTGAAGCACTGGGAATGCTACTGGGCTGAGCTGGTTTGTACACATGTTTTTCACCAGCATTTCTGCTTTGAACCCAAACTACTTAAATGGGCAGATTTTAATTCCCCTTCCCCTCTCAGCTAGGCCTGTTATAACATGTGTTTACATACAGCTTCTTGGGTCTGTAGCACAGCGCAGACTCACCCTTGCGGTGCCTCCTGCTGGTTGTCCTTGGGAATTAGATTACTGCCAGCCCAGAGTGCCCTCTGTAGGCCAGTGATCCGCCTGTTGATCCTCTGGCCCCGAGTCCCTAGCTGGACCCCGGTGCCCTTTTAACTGGAGTGCGGCCCCCGGGCAGTATCCCACCAGTCTGGGTCTCCCTTCCCTGGGGAACCACCAACCCACTATCCCCACTTTGGCTCAGTTTTGGCTACTGCCCTGTCTCCATCTAGCCCCTGTTGACTGGGGCAGACTGCAGTATCAGCCACTCATCATAGGCAAAGGGGTTTGGATCTACTGCCTTTGCCTACCCCTGGGCTGCCCCCTGCAACCCCCAGTACCTCTTGGCCTTATTCTAGGCCACAGCCTGGGGCTTTCTAGGCAGGAGCTCCCTAGCACCTCTGCCTTTCCCTAGCCCTGCTTCACCCAGGTACCCTGTGTCTAGCTCCCTGCAGCCAGGCCCTTCTCTCTCTATAGCCAGAGGGAGACTGTTTGGGCTTCTGGCTCACAGCCTCTTATAGGGGCCAGCTGGACCTGATTGGGGTATGGCCACAGCTGTGCCTACTTTCCCCAATCAGCCCAGGCTTCTTGCCCCAGTCACAGCCCCCTCCTGGGGTGTTTTAAGCCCCGAAGGGCAGGAGCGGGTAACCACCTCGCTCGACAGGGTGGACCACGGGTATCTCCTGGGTACTCTGCGAGCGTTAGGCTTTGGATCCCAGTTTGTGGGTTTTCTCCAGGTGCTGTACGCTTCTGCAGAGTGTCTGGTCAGGCTCAACTGGACCCTGACCAAGCTGGTCAGGCTTCGGGCGGGGAGTGCGGCAGGGTGCCCCCTCTCGAGCCAGCTGTACACTCTGGCGATCGAGCCCTTCCTCTGTCTCCTCCACAGCAGGTTGACGGGGTTGGTGCTTCAGGAGCCGGAGCTGCGGCTCGTCCTGTCAGCATACACCGATGATGTGCTCCTCGTGGTCCAGGACCCGGGTGACCTGGCATGGGTGGAGGCTTGCTAGGCTGTGTACTTGGCGGCCTCCTCTGCCTGGGTCAGCTGGGTCAAGAGCTCTGGGCTGGTGGTCGGGGACGGGTGCCAGGTGGGCTCCCTCCCATCTGTGCTTCAGGCTATCTGATGGAGCGCTGGTCTGCTGCTCTATCTCGGCATTTACCTTTCTGCCACGCATCCGTCTCTTCCAGAGAACTGGCAAGGTTTGCAGGGTAGGGTGACGGAGTGGCTCCGGAAATGGACAAGACTCCTCTGGTGCCTTTCCCTTTGAGGGAGGGGACTGGTGCTCAATCAACTAGTCCTGTCCATGCTCAGGTACCAGCTCAACACCCTAGTCCCGGCCCTAGTTTTCCTGGTCGACCTCCGAAAGGTGGTTCTGGAGTTCTTTTGGCCAAGACTGCACTGGGTCTCTGCAGAGGTCCTCCACCTGCCCCTGGAGGAGGGAGGGCAGGGCCTGAAGTGCCTGCGCATTCAGGTCCATGTCTTCCGCCTCCAGGCCCTGCAGTGGCTTCTTTATGGTGCAAGTAGTCTGGCATGGCGAGTACTGGCGCACGCCTTCTTGCGCTGCTTCCGACGGCTCCAATACGACCAGCAGCTCCTTTATCTCTATCCGAGGGGTCTTCAGCGAGACCTCTCTGGGCTGCTGGTCTTCTACCAGGACCTCCTCCGGACCTGGAAGATATTCTCTGCGACCAGGCCCGTGGCGGCCACTGAGGGGGCAGATCTCCTCGCGGAGCCCCTGCTACACAATCCCTAGCTCCGTGTGCAGGTGGTGGAGTCCCCTGTGGTGCTCCAGAGGCTGGTCTTGGCGGAAGTCACCGGGGTCGGAGACCTCCTGGACTGCGACCGGGGAGACTGGCTGGATCCCCTGGCACTCGCTCGGCGTATGGAGCTCTCCAGACCTTGTACTCCCTGGCGCATAATACAGGAGGTGAAGGCCGCTTTGCCGCCCGCTGCTCAGGCCTGCCTCGACTGGGTCCTGTGAGACTGCAAGCCCCACCCACCCTCCACCCCAGGCCCTCCAGACCTTTTAATCGGGCCCCTGTCCTGTGGACCCGACCGGCCCCCCCCGCCCTTTCTCCGCAAGCCGGCTGCACAATCTGCAGCCGGTCCGCTTCCAAACCACGCCAAGGAAACATCTCTACATGCTCGTGCTCCACACCCTTCACTTCCTCACCTTCGTGTCCCACCCTGACACAAAGTGGCGGGACCTCCTGCCACCTCTTGAGGGTGAGGAGCCCCAGTGGGCCAGCCTATACTCTACCCTGATCCCGAGGCCCACCGGGGATATCAGTTGGCGGCTCCTTCATGGGGCCATGAGCACGGGCATGTATTTGGCGTGGTTTACCCCTGCCCCTTCTGCAGCGTGAGGGAGACCCTGGCGCACGTTTACTTAGAGTGAGCCAGGTTGCAGCCCCTATACCAGCTCCTCACCAATATACTGTTGCGTTTCTGGCTGCACTTTTCCCCTCCCCTCCTTCTCTATGCACTCCCTATCCATGGCCCCACAAAGTCGTGGGACCTCCTGGTCAACCTCCTCCTCGCCCTGGCTAAACTGGCCGTCTACACAACCAGGGAGAGGAGGTTGGCCAGTGGAGACTCCTGTGACTGTGGGGCTTGTTTCCGATCCCTTGTCCGTTCACGTATCCGAGCGGAGTTCCTGTGGGCAGCCTCCACTGGCTCCCTTGATGCCTTCAAGGTGCAGTGGGCGTTGTCCAGGGTTCTCTGCTCAGTGTCCCCGTCAGGCTCCCTTCTTATGACCCTCTAACTGCACTCCTGTCCCTGTTCTTTTATTAGTTGTCCCCTGAACTCATTTGTTTTTTTGAGGTCCTATAGATCCTCCCCGTAGGCTGGGAGGGATCCTTGAGCAGTGAGCGGGCTTCCGCCCGCCCAGTTCCCAGAAACCCAGTAGGTACAGGTCTCAGTATTCTGGTTCACTATTTTTATTTTCTTCTTGCAACTGTTGTGCTGGCTCTGAGGTTGTTTTTTGTGTTTGTTGCTGCTGCATCTATGTGGCTTTGTTGCTAGTATTAGTGTCACTTGTGGTAGAGAACAGAGGGGATTTGGGTACAATAAACAAAAAGAGGATTGTGCCCATATTCACGATGCTGGACTCTGAGACTTTGTAGCTCCCTGGCACCTTACTTTGCAGAATAACAGTTTGTACTGCAGCATTGCAACATAGGCTCTGCCTTAAGACTTATCTATGTTAGAGACTGCTGGATCAGTTCAAACCCCTGGTGTAGATGCACTGCATTATGGTAAAAACAGGACCTGCACAACATGGCTAAACAGGGATAGATCATGTTGGTGCAGTGAATCTGCCCAGGGGGGTTGTGCCAGTGCAGTGCAGCTTGGGAGCTGGGGGGGCGGTGCGGTGGCTTGTACCAATGGGCAAAATTCCTAACAGACAAGTGCTAAATCCTGGCACAAATTAAGCACTCATGGAATGGATTGCTGACTACACCACAGGTCCCCCCAGCAAAGGTCTCTGCTGATCAGCACAGTGATCAATCAGTTTTGCAGATGTCATGCATGTGATCCCATAGTAAGTCCAAAGCGGATTCCCCTGTCTGAGAATTGTAGTATAAAGGTCGCTATGTATTTCATATTCCATCCATCCTCATGGGTGGAACAGAAAATAATGCTTTAGAGTTAATCTTGCAGCCTTGGTGTGCATACTAGACCCATGCCAAGATTTTTTTGCTCTTTTATGGTTTACATAGAGCATAGACTTTAACTTTTTATTTGTACATTTAAGGGTTTCTGCAAGAAAATCAGAAGCCATAAATCTTCCGGGACAGTTTATTGGGGAAAAAAATTATTTTGATAAATAAAGCTCTCTGCATGCATGCCAACTAACGGCCCTTACCATCACCTCATCAAATGTTATTTCACTAGTTAACAGTTGCTTGTTAGTCTGTGTCCTTTGGGCTCCTCCTTGTTTTTATGTATGCAGATATTTTAGTGTCTCTCAGCATGGGAGAAGAACTATATTAAATATAAGCACTTTAATTCATAACATCAGTAACATCTGTTGGAGGATCAGAACTAGAAGCTAAATCAACATATTTTACTGATTATTTTCCCCCAGCCCCCATTTGGGGATCTCGTCAGCTGAGGTATGTTGTTTTCAGTGGCTTCTTTATAAAGGTTAATTGATGGCTATGTGTTTCTCCACTAGCTCTGTGTGATTCTTCCTCCTTCTCTATATAGGGAATGTAAGAGTATGTCTACACTACAGTTTAAGGTTTGAGGTTTCAAACTCAGGCTCGAGCCTAACTCCCTTCCATTTACACTCAATTCACGCTAACCCAGGGCTCAGACGCAGGGTCACTGGACCCCATGGGAGTGGAGGGTCTGAACCTGAATCAAGCTAGGACCCAGGGTTCAAGCCCTATTTCTTTGCTGTATAGGCACAGCTCCACTGGACTCGTGCTCTGGGAGTCTGCCACCCTTGTGAAAATTAGCCCTAATTTGGCCAAGTTATAAAACTTTGAAACAAAATCTGTCTGCATACTATCAGTAGATGCTGTTAGGATTTGGCAGCTAAATTCTCTGAAGATTCTCTCTGTATGAAGAAAGCTCCAACTCAGGACTACAGGGAAAAGAGACAGGACTGGGACACACTGGAGCAGATGAGCAAAAGCGGGGAGGGAGCAAGAGCAGAAGATTCTGTGCTCCGTAGACCAGTTGTTTTCAATCTGTGGTCCGTGGACTCCTGGAGGTCTGCAGACTATGTCTAAGATTTCCAAAGGGGTCTGCACCTTCATTTGAAATTTTAAGGGGTCAGCAAATGGAAAAAGGTTGAAAACCAGTGCCCTAGAGCATACTCTTCTCCAGAACTTGAAATGGAATTCAAAATTCCCGTGTCTCACCATTCCTCTACTGCCTGCAAATATTTGTGAAATCCACCGGTGAAGTGTCCCATCCCACTCTAGTGCTGGTTCACATCGAGGATGACAATGTACTACTGCAACCAGTTCCTCCATAACCCCAAGTGGCAGAGTTCTGTGTGGTGGAGCTGAAGGTTCCAACCCTGCTGATAACTTGTATGGGGGTCAATATGATGCCACATGATAGAATATTTTTTTTCAGTTTCCTTTTTAAAAAACTTAGAAAATTAAAAACAAAAATACTATCCAGACTGCTAAGGCTGCAAAGTCAATCACTCAAATGTTAGGAAATGCCACTATGTTCAATGTGTGGTCCCCGTGCCTTATTTACTGCACACTGTTCAAACCCTAAACCGAATACAGAATGACTCTTTCTCATGTGCTGTTCTAGGATGCTCGTCAGTATAGTATGAGTGCTTCACAAACAATAATGAATTTATATTTACAACACCTCTCTGAAATTAAGGGGTGTTACCACAAGGAGGTACAATATATAGTATTGCCAGCTGTCTCAATGTATAGACAACTGCCAGGTATGAAGTAAGAGGACAATTAAAAAATGTTTCCCAGGAAATCAGTTATTTTGTTTTTAAATTTCTCTTGAGTTTTAACAAGTAGGATTCACTGATGTATTTTTTAAAATTTGAAGAATAGAAAAATATCTACTATTGCCTCTAATAGTATGTATCAGCACCTAATGAAGTGTACTGGGAATAAGGGGAGCTGGGCTAAGATTTAAAAAAACAACTAGTCCTTCAATTTTTGTGTCTAGTTTCAGACTCCTTAGAGACTTGATTGACAGAGGGTGGGAGCTCAGCACTGAAAATCGATCCCCTGTACAGTGTCTCAAGTTGGGTTCCAAAACTGAGGAACCTGAAAGAACTAGGCACACCCCAACTCCCCGCCTCAGTCCTAACCCCCTCCCGCACCCAAACTTCCTCCCACACCCCAATTTCTGCCCCCGCCCTGAGCCTCCTCCCACACCCAAACTGCCTCCCACACACACACACACACACACACTCTCTCTCTCTCTCTCTCTCTCTCTCTCTCTCTCTCTCTCTCTCTCTCTCTCTCTCTCTCTCTCCAACCCTGTCCCAGCTCAGAGCCTACTTATGGACCCTGAACCCCTCATTTTTGGCCCCACACTGGAACCCACACCCCCAGAGCTGTACCTCCTCTCCTCCCACACCCCTGCCCCAGCTCGGAGCCCCCTTCCTCCCTGCATCCCAAACCCCTCATCCCTGGCCCCACCCCACACCTCACACACCAGCCCAGAGCCCCTCCAGGACCCTGAACCCCTCATTTCTGGCCCCACTCAGGAGCCCACACCCCCAGCTGGAGCCTCACCCCTTCCCCAGCCCGGTGAAAGTGAGTGAGTGGGACGGAGAGCGAGTGACGGGGGGGGGGGTGTAGAGTGAGCAGGGGTGGGACCTCGGAGGCGGGGCAGAGGCAGGGCAAGGGTGTTCAGTTTTACGCAATTAGAAAGTTGGCAACTCTGCCCATGGAGCATTGGTGACAGTTCCTAGGGATACCCAGAGATGTGAGGTACCTCATTACCCTCTACCCCGTAGCATGAGGAAGTCTTGTCTGGGCCTTGTCTGCTCCACAACTCCACCAGCCACACGAGCACTCAGATAGGTCTCACTATAGCTCTGCAGGTTAGTGATAGGCACCCTCCAGCCCCTGAGCTCTCCGAGCATCACACTGGTGCAGCCAGCCCCTTTCCCACTGGACACTCACAGTGTTCATACCTATGGGTGCTTCCAAAGAAACAGCAAAGCCCAGTTTACCAGTTCCACCTCAGATCACGGCTCTGCTTAACTCACAGCACGTAGATGTGTTCATAGTTAAATCAAGTGTAACTTTATTTAACAAAGCAGAGCAATTTGAGCAATAGCAGGTAGCAGTATTGGAAACAAGTGGTTACGTATGTACTAAAGTCATAACATTCATTCTAGAGCCTAGATTGAATTAACAAGATAGTCTCATGTCTAACCAAGTATTGTTCCCCCAACATCCTTGTAGCGATTTACAGCCATGTTGGCTGGGACTCCCCTTTTATGAGACAGACACTCCTGTCACCCTGCTTCCCAGGTGAGGGATTCTGTTTGTTTCTTTGCCTTCCAAATTCTATCAATCCCATCTTTTGTCTTTATTCATAAGCAGGATGAATATGCTGTTTGTTTCATCTTCTGTATTTCCTCTCTTGTAGATTTTTCCTACGGCTCTGTGTGCAAACAGTAGGCCTACACTGTGAGGTGTACAATACACGGATGACCAGCCAGGGTGATAGGTGTCTGCTACTTCCTTCCTGAAAGGAACATTTCTGATTTCTGTTACCTCCTGGTGACCCACCTTGATTCCAAGCTGATACATTTTAGTATAGATACATAAGTCCTTAAATAGTATCTGTACATACATTTTGTAATGTAATAATTATGATAACCAGCGGGGTACTGACTCTCAGTAGAGACTTCCCATGGCCCCCTTTGGTGAACTGTTATCTATATACCTGACCCCTGTGTAAAATCCTATGCCTGTTCTGTGACCATAGGCGCCAACTTTTCCCGGCACCAGTGGGAGCTTGCGCCCCCCCCCCCCCCCCCCGGCCCTGACTCTTCCACCCCCATTCCAACCACTTCCCCAAAGTCCCTGCCCCAACTCCGCCCCCTCCCTTCCCCTATTGGACCTCTTCCTCAAATCCCCGCCCCAGCCCCGCCTCCTCTCCTCAGTGCTCCGCGTTCCTCCTCCTCCTCCCCCCTCCCTCCCAGCACTCATGGAGTGAAACAGCTGTTTTGCAGCACAAGCACTGGGAGCTAAGGGGGAAAAGCAGGCACGCTCAGGGGAGGAGGTGGAAGTGAGCTGGGGCAGTGGGGCAGGGAGTTGCTGGTGGGTGCAGAGCAATCACCAATTTTCCCCCCAGGTGCTCCATCCATTCAGAGGGTGCCTACGCCTGTGCCCTCTGTTGTTTGGCCCCAAGAGGTCTCTTGGTCGCACCATTCTAATTCATGTTTTTGATGGCTGTGAACTGGAATACTCATTGTGGGAACTGGAATATTTTGCTCATGGAAGTATTTGTGGGGACTTACATTCTGCATGGAGTGTGTGTTCAGTGATGTTAGAGTTAATGAATGTAAGATCAGAGCGAACTTAAAAGCAGACTGAATCCACTTCACTTACTGTGATTGATGATGAGTGACATGAAATCATAACTAGTAAGAGACTGGTACATCCTAATGACAGAAAAAACTGCCTCTAAAAAGGGCATCTGTGGCTTGAATGACAAATTGAATACTAAGGATGAGAAGTTCCAATTTCTCTCCTACATTGCAAACTGCCTGCTCTTGCCCAGACACATGGCTGGTGGCCAAGACTTCTTATACTACCTATGAGTAAGACTCTCTCAGACCATGGTGTACTAATAAGTTCTGGCTACGGTGCCCTATACCATACTGTGGCTTCCTATCCGCTATCCTTGTCTCCTAAATACTTTGACCTTTCCCACCCTTCATCTAAGTACTGTGTCCAGGACCCATTCTAGACCCCAGTCCTTCAAGCTACACCACCTGAAGTCAACGGAACTGATATGGAGCAGTTAGCAGGACAGGGGCTCTAGTCTTTAACCTTCTCTTTCTATATACCCATGCAGAGAAGTACATTAATACCTCCGAATCTTGGACCTGCATCAGAGACTGCACTAGTACCTTGTGAAGAGAAAGTTCCGGATAAAAAAATATCATCACAGGTGCCCACTTATGCCTTTCAGCGGACTTTTCCTTGCTCCTCCTAAATGAAAGGGAAAGTTATATCTGCATTATATACTCCCATTGCAACCCTATTACTGAGTACAAGAAGAATGTGAGAAAAATAGCATGTTATCCAGTCATAGTTACATAAGAGGATCTGTCATACACCTTAATCCTCTACTTCTTTTCCTATGATTTTCTTCGTCAGATTCCTTGGTGTATGATTATGCCATGTGAACATGCTGACTACTGTATATAACCCAATAGGATTATGAACTCACAATGCTGGGGAGAGGAGGACTGAAACCAAATGATATTCGTAGTTGCTATGATCCAAACCATGCTGCCTATAAAAGTAGTAATATAAAGTGCCATAAAGGAGAGTAGTTGCTAATTTAGAGATATTAAGAAGCAGATTGATATATGTATCAAATGTAGAGATGAAATCCCTGTGATGAATTGGAGAGCTTTTTAATTATTTGCACTCTTATGCACTTTTCACCATCTCACCTGGACTTTAACCATTGATCTCTCTGTCCCCTGGGACTATTTTGAGTAGTCCGAATTTCTGAGCCGCTTCAAACAACTGACATTTTTAAAAGCATGTGAGAGTGAGTGTAAGTCAAACCTTTGTTCCTGTTTACTTCTCTTTTATGGTACTTTCATCCTGCTAAGGTGTTGTCCTGTAGTAGCGGTAAAGTCACAGAAAGAGGCTTTCTTCGAACACTGAACAAGGAAATTGCTTAGAGGAAGGAAAACAGTGTTATCCGTAGAACTTGTGGTTTTGCACTTTAGAGCTTCTGCCTAGGACCTCTCAAGAGCCATACTGCCTGGCAACTTGATACATATTTAAGGAAACAGTACACATATCCTCACATGTAGCAGTGGAAGTTGATTCTGCCCTGCCACAAGGCTACATTATAGACCATTATCATTAAGGGTAAAGCTAGGAGTTTCTGACTCATAACATTTCAAAGGCTGGCAAATTTTCCTCTTTACAAGTGAAGCTGAATGTAAATCCAGGCTAAAGGAAGCAGATCCCCAAAAACCTAGTGTTAATTACCTCAAAAGAGTTTTCTTAAGCACTTTTAAAAATCTGGTTCCATTTCATTTGTGAATGTCAAACGTAGACTTCATTAAAATTATCTTCAGTCTGCTTAAATACCTAATTAATCTATCATGCTCTCCTAAACTACAGAGCAGAGAGTGAGTTATAATTTGTGAGGGACAATGATTTCATGACACTGATGAAGAAGACTGAACTCTCAAACTCCATTAGGGTGAATGAATCACAAGGTTTTCCTCATGAGTTAATTAGAAAGTCATTTTTCCTAATGTAATGAAGTTCTGTCTTTGCTTCTGAGATTGGTGCCGGTTGTCAGATTTATTATATCTCCAGATGGTCTGTTTTTTCTCCAAAGTTTTCTTATCATGTTATAAGATGGGTTTTATAAGTATATAAACTATAAGCGGCTTTACTTTGATTAGCAAATTTCCCATGATTACATTTCACTTATTTTTAAAAAAGAAAAAAATATGAAATTCTCCAATTTGAAAATGATGGGCTATGATTTATAGTCTGACAAGAAGCTATTAATTAATATTGCCAGAGGATATTACAGAGATAACCCTGACTAAATATTAGAATTACTGACTTAAAAATGACACATTCTTTGTAGACAGCTGATCAATGTTCAGACCGTTCTCTTTATGTCTGTTGCCTATGTACTGTAGTATGGTAGCAGCATGGTATTTTGGGCACAGTTCTGCTGTCTGGAATGTATTTGCAGGGCATCCAATGGCCATCGCTGGATGTCAGTTTGAGTGTCTGGGTCATGCCCTCTGCTATTATGCATGGAGAGCTGGAAAAATGGCCCAGCTTTTGTCAGAGGTTTGTGGAGAGAGTTGAGCCAAAGCCAAAATCCCACTCCCTTCCTTCCCTCAGATCCAGTGGAAGAACCTATTCAGGACCTTTGTGTGTTTCGCACTCTGTAGATTTTAATGAGGTGTAGCTGGGGAGGAGGGTGGCTTCTCAGAAGAGCTGCTTTTCATAGCGTAATCCCCCTCCAAGTGCACAGGGATTTCCCCCATTATATAATACTGACTCTCTCAACATTATCTTCAGCAGCCTCCCATGCGGTACTCTTAAAATCTCTTTTCTGGGAGGTCTAGACCTGGGACTTATTGGGAGCCTGATCATGGTAGGCAGTTTTATAACAATGTAATGATGGGGGGTGGGGTGAGGGAGGGTGTCTGTTTGCAGTGTATCCAACGCCTGTGATTTTATTGCAAGTCCTGCAATATTTGGTGCTTTTTCTGAAAGCCCCAGTACCTGGAGTTGTGTGATTCCACAAGAGTCATGTGTTTTGTTTTGTTTTGTTTTGTTTAAGTTCAATTTTTAGCCCTCAAGTTTGCAGAGAAAATCTTGAAAATGTGAACCCTAAAGGCTCAAAGACTAGAAGGCAAATAAAAAGAGCCACAAATTTATCACTTTTAAAAATCGGAATGATATCTGAACGCTTAAGGGTTGTAAATACTGCTTGAGTGCATGGTAGCTAGATTCTTGGCCACAATCCATCAGACCCTCCCTTGTAGACATCTTGGTAGAAGTACGTCTTTAGGAGACATTTGAATATGACCAGCTCAGAAAGAGGTGTGCCATGGATAATAACAGTGGACAATGGCTGAGAAGCTTGTGAAAGGAGCAGATCACTAGCAGAGCAGAGGATACAGTGTGACGTGAAAAGAGGCAAAGGAGGATAAACAAGGAGTCAGAATTATGCTTGGCCTTAAAGGCAAGAAGAAGTAGCTTGAATTTGGTACAGTGGAGAAAGAAGAGAGATCTGGGAGACTGAAGGAGGTTGATGTGGCCAGATTAATTTAGAAAGCTGATCTTTGCAGCAGCCTTGGAGAGGAGGAAGAGGTGGTTTCGCTAATCAAACTGGGAGGTGATGCAGGCCTGAACATCAAGTGTTTTAGCTGAGGGGCTAGAGAGGAGTGGATGGATCTTGGAAAGGAGGTAGAAGGAGAAGATATGTTAAATCATCCTCTATTTCTTTTGTAAACACAGACTAACTGGCATTTAATAAATGATTGTTCACTAGTGACAACTGCAAAAGATTCAGGATAGCTCCGCTTATAGGTTTGGTTTGCAAAGGATGACACCTAACGGTGGAGAGTATAGGTGTGATGTACATGCACCTTGTTAATGACATGACTCTGAGAGATCTGTGAGCCTTTCAAAGGTAGCCAGTCCTATAGCTTGTTGATGTCACCATGGTGACATCATTAATTTTCAGTTTCTTCTCATCAAATAGCATGTGAGAGGGTAGCTCTAATGCTCATTTCTGTACACCTTCAGAATCCTGGGTTTGGTTGTCTACTGCCCTAGATTCTAGGCATGTCTCAGAATTGTCCCACAATTTATCATGACTGGCAGGCTTCTCAGGACTCCCAAGAGTGCTGCAGGTCAGGTTCGAGGTTTTTAAACACAGTTCTGTGGGGGCAGGAGAAGTTCGAGCAACACCTGCATCTGACTAGCTCAAGGCAATGCTATTAGAATCTCACTTTACTGAACAATAAACTCCCTAAAGGCCAGACCTTGCCTGCCCCTTGAGCAGGGCAGGAAGAGGGAGGAAAGGCTGTGTAAAATCAGGTACAGTTGTAGTCCTTGCATTCAGTGGAGTGCATGGACCACTCCTAAACACACAGCACCCCTAAACTGTCAGAGATATGGCCTTGTCCCACCACCCCTCCTCACTACGTTGGCCCATGGAGCATGTCTGGTATGCAGGGGTGTTATGTAAATAAATAGTATAGCAGCAAGGATGTGCCAGGGGGAGCTCTGGGAGGCATTTCTGACACCTGTGCTACTTACTTCAGCAAGAACAGGACCATAGGCCAAGACTTTCAAAAGTAACTAGTGATTATAGTTGTCTGGTTGAAGACCTTAAAGGAGCCTGATTTTCAACAAGTGCTGAGCACCTGCCTGTCTGAGAACCAGACCCCTTTCAGGCAACTCAAGACATACAAATTAGGGCACCAAAAATCACTTCTGATCGTTTTGGCCCTACTGGCATAACTGGGATATAAATAACTAAATTAAAAAGGGAAACTAGAGCTTGCAAACTGATCATGCCTGACTGGATTCAACTCATGGAGTGGCAAGGAAGAGAAACTCTTCATTCGGAGCCCCAGGAAAAAGCTACTTTGATGTTTTTGCTAGAAACACCTCTATCGAGTGGCAGTGAATTTGTTGACTGCTGATGAGGTGATGCTGGAGAGGGCTTGCTGTTAAGCAGTCACCTCCATTAGCTAAGTCACAGATGACGAGCTTTGATCCAGACTGTCTCCTCAAAAGTCTGATGGAGGATCTACATATGATCCCAGGAAAAATGAACTGGCTTTCATCTTGGCCTGTTATCAGAAAATGGCCGGAGCAAGGGGTAAAAAATCAAGAAGGGGCTTCAACTGGTGAAGAATATTCCTTGTTTTTCTGTTTCAAAAGGACCCAGTATAGGTATCCAAATCCTCCCCATCGTGACATCTCCTACATAAAAATGGCCAATCCTTGACAGAGCTGCCACGGAATGATACAGTTAGCTGCTAGATGTTTGCATGCATGACTTCCCCTTGCCCTTTAGACTGAAAGGGAAAAAAGCAGGTTTGTTGAAGAGGGTAGGGGGAAAAGCAACCCCAATACCTTACTACTTTATGACTGTCTGTGTACCCAGAGACTGCTGTATAACTGTGGTATAGTTCCATTCTCATCCTAACTTAGACAACCTTATAACCTGGCCCAAGAGTAAGGGGGAAGAGTAGGGGAGTCAAATACAGGAACTAAGAACCTCAACCTGGCTATACAGCTGGCTCTAAGTAAGTGCCCAAGTAGTCCCATGATTGTATATGCCACATAATAAGGTCCACTCAGCAAGGTAGAATAGAGCCTTAAATGTATAGTGTGTGCCAGATTAGGGTTGTTGTATCTTTTCACTTTCTCTGTAGCCCATTTGGAAATGTTCTTGATATATTGTGTAAGTTCTTCGACTGAGCTAGAGCATTGGGAAAGTTTAGATCAGAGGTCGGCAACCTTTCAGAAGTGCTGTGCCGAGTCTTCATTTATTCACTCTGATTTAAGGTTTCATGTGCCAGTAATACATTTTAATGTTTTTAGAGGGTCTCTTTCTATGTCTATAATATATAACTAAACTATTGTTGTATGTAAAGTAAATAAGGTATTTAAAATGCTTAAGAAGCTTCATTCAAAATTAAATTAAATTGCAGAGCCCCTCAGAGCAGGGGACAGGACCCGGGCAGTGTGAGTGCCACTAAAAATCGGCTGGTGTGCCGCCTTCGGCACATGTGCCATAGGTTACCTACCCCTGGTTTAGATCTGTCTTCTGGTTCCCCTTTTAACTGGGTGCTATTTTACTGAAGAGGCTGCATCAGCTGTGTGGATACATTTAGTCTGGACACTAAGACCATGTTGACACTACCGAGCTTACAGCAGCACAGCTGTACTGATGCAGCTGCGCCACTGTATGATCACTTGTGTAGCTGCTCTGTGCCAACAGGAAAGAGCTTTCCTATCAACATTATAAAATCACCTAAAGATGCAGTGATAGCTGTGCTGGCGGGAGAAACTCTCCTGCTGATTGTGCACACATGTGCTTATGCCAGTGAAACTTATGTTGCTCAGGGGCAGGGCTGCCGGAGCAGGGGGGGTCAGGGGGCCATGGCCCTTCCACTTTTTGCCATGGACCCCTCCTCTTCCCCCCCACCCCTGGCTCCACCCTGGCTAGGCCAGCAGCTGATAAAGCCCAACTTGGGAGTCAGGGCAGCTGTGGGGAGCCACAGACCCTCCACCTGCCGTGGGCAGGAGGCCCACGAGGCGGCCACGCATGGGCTGAGGGTTGCTCTTGGTGAAATTCCTCTGGGCAGAGACACAGCACGAGGCCTGTACACCAGTCAAGCCATCAAAATAGACTGAAAAGTAGTGCATGGGCCTCTGCTAGCATTCTGCACAATGGAGAAGAAATCATGTTTTCATTCTTTATCTGGTTAACTCATAGATTTTAAAGTGAGAAGGGACCATCATGATCATCTAGTCTCACCTCCTGCAAACCGCAGGCTACAGAACCTCACCCACTTGCTCCTGCAGTAGACCCATAATCGCTGGCTGACTTATTGAAGTCCTCAAATCATGATTTAAAGACTTCAAGTTACAGAGAATCCACCATCTACTGTAGTTTGACCTTCAAGTGACCTGTGCCCCATGCTGCAGAGGAAGGCAAAACAACAACACAACCCCAGAGTTTCTGCCAATCTGACCCAAGGAGAAATTCCTTCCCAACCCCAAATATGGCAAGCAGTTAGACCCTGAGCATGAGGGCCAGACTCCTCAGTCAAACACCTGGGAAAGAATTCTCTGTGGTAACTCGAAGGCCTCCCCATGTAACGTCCCATCACTGGCCGTTGGAGATGTTTGTGGCTAGGAGTCGCAGATTGGCTGCATGCCACTGTAGCCAGTCTCATCGTATCATCGTATCATCCCCTGCATAAACTTATCAAGAGCTGCTTCAGTGGATTGATTTGGATCATTACTTTGCAGCTCTTGGTTAGACTACACTCCATCCTTTATGACAGCCTTTTTGATAATGAAGGAAATCATGCAAACCAAGATCTTTTTTTACATTCGTTCCTCAGTAATTCCTGAAAACGGATGCTTGTTAATGCCAGTAGCAGTGTCTGTCCATGTAGTTCCTCTGTGTTCTGGTGCAAAACATTTAGCTCAAAAACAAATTGCTCCTTTGTTGACCTTTGACAGATGGCAGGATCCTGAAGTCCTCTTTAGGATTCTCCTTTGCACATGAATTCTTAACTGTAGATATTGAAAGTTGGACCCAGCTCAAACAGTAGCCATGTGCACATGCAGCAGTTTGTCGTAATCCTTTTAGTTCAAAATTTGCTGACAATACTGTGCTTAATCTTGTCATTTGCTGCGCTCTTCATTAATTAGCTCACAATTCAACGAGTACTTGAGGAGCCTTCCAATCTTCGCATTAATTTGCAAAAGTTTGATGCTGTTATGGAAGATCCTTACATTTTGTGTAGTGTATTTAAAGATGCTTACATAATAGACAGTGAATGCTCAGTAAATATTCAGGTTAAGAATACATTTTAATGAGCGCTAGGAATGTGCAGGGAACTATTCTAAATGACTTATTCCTGACTTTAATGGAACTAATGACTTACAGTGTGGTTCAGCTCTGATCCATGATTCAGCTTCGGCATCTTGGGGTTGCATGGTTATTTTACCAATGACAACCACATGGTCATTTTACAAATAAAAGTATGGCTTTAACTAATTGGCAGACTCTAATCAAGATGGGACAACCAACAGGGGTTATTCTTTACTTCTCACACTTCCCTAAATAAAAATCTATTCCACAGACCAGAGTAAGCCCTCAGCTGTGCAAATCCCTATGCACCCTGAGCTGTAAATCCACACCATGGAATGCCATTTCCAAGAATGTAACAATAAGATTCACAGATAGAAATGTGCTATATTACTCCAGATTGCACAATATAAAAGCCTAGTGCTGCAAATTCTTCATGACAGGAATAGTCCATAGGTTTATATCCTCATGTCAGTCAGTGGTGTCTATTCACCTGAGCAAGGCTTGCATGGTCAGGCCTTTAAGTTGCTTCTTGGAGAGGTATTGATAAGGGGAGGGGGAAATTGTTTGACTTTCTTTTTTTTACCCTTTAGATAAATGTTCTTCAGTTGAACTTACTTGGTTATCCAGTGACTGGTTGTTATAGTTACAGATAGTGTATTCTTTATTTAATTTCCAGCAGAGAGAGTCTACATCCTTTGTTCCACATTAAATGGGAGTAGTTAGAATTTAAATTGGTTATTGACTACCTTTCGTGTTTGGTACTTCTCCGGAAATGCTGAGCTGCTAAATTGTATTAATTTCCAAATATATTATTAGATGTTGCATACATTGCTCTGTTACCATTCACAAATGTCTTACTCATAATAAATACCTACCACAGCATGCAGACAGATGGACACAGATATAGAATTCCATTGGGCTGACTGCAGATACATTATTAATTTCCATGAGTTATTAATGACGTCGTAATTCACCAATGACACAGCAAATCAGAGCCACAAGTGAATTATGAAAGGACATAAATAAAGTCAAAATAATGAATGTATCCCCCCGTCAGGCCATGCTTATTTTGTTTAAACTGTAATGTTTTTCTTTGCTTCCTCATTCCTATTTCAGGGATTTTCTTCCTCCGCCTTAATTGGTCACTCAGCATCCTGCCACTTGATTAGTTGCAGCAGTTTCTGAAGTATGTTCTGTAATTAGATGGTGCATTCATTCTTTCCTGTCCTTTCCATTCTGCTATAGATATCTATTATCAGATAGAAACAGCTACTGATTTTAACAAGGCTTTGTTTATTTGATTATCGTTTCTATGTCATGTATAGATTGAGAATGTACAACAGATTAGTTTTAGAAATTGGATTCATATATATGACTTTAGATACAAACTTTTACTGGAGAGAAAAGGTGGTGGAGTGGGATTGTTTCAGTTTGTAAACTCACCTTCTGTAGGTTGATCCAGATCCAGATTATATTTCCCCAAGACACCAGAATGTGTGTTGAAGGAAAAATTTGGAAGTCTGGATCTGTTTCTGGCCCCTCTGTGATTGATGCATAATGGGGTTTTGTTTTGCAAAACCATGAATCCAAGTGAGGTGGGTTTGGAGGCAGATCTCATCTGCCTGATATCCATATCCCTAATATCCAGGTTGGGATTCTATAAAAGGTTCCAGTTTGGGTTTATCTTGGTATCATGCTATTAAAAAAGGAAAGGAAAGAATAGAGAAGTGTTTTCAGGACTTGGCTTTGGTTCCCTCCAGCTGCCACATGTACAGTGACTTTTGCTGTTTGTTCTCTGACTTTTGCCAGAAGAGTGAGTTCCTGGAGTCCTATTCTTTTGTGAGCAAAATTGGTGCTTGTAATTACTATGGAAATCAACAACCCCCTGCCTGACTCTTACACTCCTGCCACATTGCAGATGGGACCATAAGTCTGCAACTACTTAGGGGCTCAGTCGGTTAAACCAGTTAGAAGTTCCATGATTTTGTTTGTGTCCCTGTATGCAGCAGTTTTTGTGCCACCACAGACATGTTTTATGTGCTCACTTAGTATCCAGTCTGACTGTGTCTTTATGAGCATATTATGAGATATGTTGGGCAACCCCCATAGGGCCCCAGCAGCAACTGTTTGCATCAAGGACTGTAATTTTGCAGGGTCCTCCCCTCCGCCTCCCACATAGGATTATGAGATTTCTGACACAAAACCCGTAATCCTCTGCATCAGGAGTCACAGTGGTAATTTCATTTTATGGAAGCTGCATCCTCTAGATTTTAATGCTTCCAGGGAGAAGTAGGGAAGGTGTTACTTATTTTGTTAAACAAGACTAGGAGGGGAAATGGGCCAAGTGGTGCCCCAAAAGCCACCTACAGAGAAGAACATCTGCTGAGAGATCTCACTCACAGCACCACCCTTTTTCCTGTGACCCCCATAAGGAGTTTCCAGGGAGATAGGATGTGTGTGAGGGTGGGTACTGGGCAGCACTGCATTGGGTATGAGTGGGTTGTGAAAAAGGCCGGGTGCTGTATTGCCTGCCCCTCACAAGGGGTGCCAGAGGTGACTGCAACCAGAAGGAGTCACTGGCCTCTGAGTTCCATTGGAGACAAGCTGCCAGGGGCACAATGCAGGTGTGTGTACACAGGACCTCTGTGCAGCCGATGGATATCTGCATGGATCTATCTAAGCCTCTTTTGTGTCCCTCATTACCACTGGTGGAACTCCTGCGCTCACTGTGTTTCGTGGTGTGAGACCTATCACAATTCAAATATTTGGCACAAGACCATTTGGCTTGTCTACATGTGAAGCTGCACCAGTTAAACTTAAGGTTTGGTGTTTAAGCCAGTTTAGTGAAACTAGTGTGAAAAATTGTGTGGATATTTCTATTTTTGGTATAGTTTTCAGTCAGTAAGGAACAGGTAGGTTTTGTTAACTGAAATAAGCTACTCAGACTGAAATAAGAGTATTTACATTGGTTTAATTGAAACAGTTTAACTAAATAGATGTAAGTTTGTGTGTAGATAAGGCTTCACATATCAGCCTATCTAATGGCAGCCATGTAAGTACCAAGATATTGTACTGTCTGAGTGCCTCACAATCTCTGATGTGGTTACTCTGACACAACACCCCTGTGAGGAAGGGCAGTGCTGTTATGCCCATTGCACTGATGGGGAACTGAGGCACAGAGAGGCAAAGTGACTTATCCAAGATTACGCAGGACATCAGTAGCAGAGTAGGGAGTCTCCTAATTATCAGATTAGCACCCTAACCACTGGACCATCCTTCCTTATGGAGGAAAAACCCTGAGGATGCCCTGGGTTTGGGATGGGCCACATGGCTCATTGTTTTGGGGGACAATAGAACAATCTGGAAGAAACTTTCCAAGGGAGTGCATCCTCTCAAAGTCTTTGTCCTTCTTGGCTCCCTTCTGTGAATTTTACCTCCACTCCAGTCCACAGGCTTTAAAAACTAGGAACATTTCTCAGGATACTTCCTTTTAACTCCAATGGCATGAGGTTTGGTTACACAGGCAGGTCTTGTTCCTTTAATATGGGCGGGTCCTGAATGACAGACGCCCTTCCACCCTGCCTTGCCTGGTTCTGTCATTCTCCAGTTTAGCACCTCACTTGTCTACTGCTCCTGGCGGCTTCCAGCATGCTCTTTACCACACCAGCTCTGGTGGAGCCTTGTCTCTGCCAGGTGTTGAACACCGGTGGGGGTATTTTTTGCTAAATTTCTCCAGTGTAGGCAAGGCTGAGATGATTAGAAAGGAAGAAAGAGACTTTTACATTGAGTTTAGCTGAACATGGTGGTAGCTGTCTCAAGACATCACTATGAAAAGACATCACCCCTTTTATCCCCCCCCCCCCGCGCGCCAGGCAGATCTGACACCCACCAGAACTGTTTTAAAACGTGGGTCACTGTTACAGTTATGCTTCTGAGCCCCATGCGAACACGTATACAGGGCCACTGTTTTGGTTAATGTGCCATGCAACCATTCTGATTTGAAACGCCTGCAAGAGAGCAGCCCTGTCAAACTTTTTGCTGCATTAAACTTTACAACCTTAAAATAAATGAATGAGTGAATGAACACATCGGACAGCTTTTAAGTGGTTGCAAGGTCAGGCCCTTTTGCAATGAGACTTTGAAAAAGTGAAGTGAAGCTGTCTAATATCTCCTTCCCCATCCCCTGATTCCCAAAATACCTGTGGTTTGCTGAGACAACTTTAACCCCCCCCCCCAAAAGATTACAATACTCAGCTCGTGCTTGATGGGGCTGAAGCTGTTTTGAAATCACTTTTCTGCTTTTAGAACACAGTTCTTGCTTTGATCAGCAACACAAAGTGATCAGGGGCATTTATTATTCCACAGACATGAGCTGGCAAAGGGCTCCTCATGCATCAGCTCTCCAGAAAATACAGAGTGAAAGCAGACAAGGCAAGAACTTCAGAGATCAGGGGAGGGAAAGATAGCATCTTAGCTTAGCTTAATGTTGTCCCCTTTCCAAATTCCCTGTCTCTGAGGCTTTTTTGCCCCCAGTGTATCCAACCATGGAACTAAGCAGAAAGAAACTTAGACACGCTGTTAAGCGACTCTCTGAAGGCAAGGCAGGAGCATAGTTTTAGCTCAAGAAAGCTCAGCAGACATGTTGCAGTAACATAAATCAGGACTAGATTTAAAAAAAGATTAAACCAAAATCAATCTGTGCTGGGGGCGGGGACTTCATGAAACTTTTAGTGTTAGCAAAACAAAAAAGAAAGCAAAAGCTCCGTCCAAATCAATGATTGGACTTAGTCCTTAAAATAAATGTGAGTGGTTCAAAGAAACCCTTTTTAGGAGCCTGTTTCTGTTAATATTAGTCAGACAATTGTGCTTCACCAAGTGGAAGGTAATGAGAACCGCTGCTTTAGATGGCAGCTTTAGCCTGTAAATGGAAGGGATGTAAAACTCATGCTTAAGGACATAATTCAGTCTCTCAGTGGCAGAGGTCAGGAAGATATAGCCTCTTTGGGCTGATTCTTATTGTCCTCTGAATTGTCTTCTACATTGTTTCTTGCATCTTTCACCAAAAGAGTTTGTCATACTTACTGTCAGAGACCGGGTAGTGAACTAGGGGGACCTCTGGTATAGCAACTCCTGAGTTCATGGGCGGCATATGAGCCCCACCTTCAGGGAGGCTAGCCACACAGCTCTGCCTCTTCTGCCCAAGGCCTTACCCCTTCCCCGGGAGGCCTGAGCGCCCCCCCCTCATCCACTGGAGCCCTAAGTGCCCACCCCCCACCTGCCGCCAGAGGAGCCCTGGCTGGGCCACTGACCAGCCTCAGCACTGGATCCCAGTGCCAGGCTGCTGCTAGGGTTGCCAACTCTGACTGAAGCTATTCTGGGAGATTTTTTTTTCCCCCTCAACATGACATAATGTCATTTTCTTAACATATCCTATTAAAATCTCCCATGTTGCTTTCAACAGTGAGCGGGAGATTGATGGCAAATCCAGGAGACTCCAGGCCAATACTGGTGGGTTGGCAACCCTAGCCACTGCCCAGCCTCAGCACCAGCCCGCTGACCTCCATCCAGCAGTGGAGCTGAGCTCCTGCCGGCTTGGGCACCAGCTCGGGGGAGAGGGCAGAGCATGGGCAGGGTCAGGGCTGGGTTTAGGGGGCTTAGCCTCCCCTAGTCTTTTATACCACTGCCCATGCCTCAGTTCCTGTCCAATAGCTAAGTACTTTGCACGAAATCAATCAATGTTGGTAAAAAAGGGCCAAATTCTGCTGTTACACTAGGATGTATTCAGTTTCCCCACTGAAGTCAATGGAGTAGCTCTGGAGAGTCAAGAATAGAATGGGGTCCAAGACCACAGATTAAAAAAAATGCTGCAATGATGTTACCTGGGTCTGATATTTGCCCCCCTCTTTCCTGGAGAGCAGAAATAAGAACTCTCTGGGCAGCTACTTTTAAACCTAATTGCTGGCCTTTAATCTTCCTTTAATATTTAACAGCAGACCGGGTGCAGTGAACTTTGATTGAGGTGATACTTAGCTGCATGTTTTCCGCAGGCATGCAACGCGAGTGATGCAGCGACAGGGCTGAGAATGTGCACTTCCAGTCCTAGGTCGGTTTGGAAAAAGATTGCTGCGTTCCAATTGCCTTTTTTTTGGTTTGTTTTTAATGGATTTTTTTTAGCTGAATGTCACATCAGACCACATGGAACGAATATGTTTCCCCATTTAAACACTGCTGGGAATTATAGTGCAAAAGGAAGCTTAGTAGTAAGCACACACAGTGACTTCAACAGAGCAACTGCTCCATCTACAGGTCAGAAAATCTAGTAGAACAATGCCCATGGATAACCAAGTCAGTGTGCACTGTAGGGTTGCCAATTTTGGTTGGCTGTATTCCTGGAGATTTTATCACATGACTAATCTTGAATGAAAGATTATATCTTTAATTCCTGGAGACTCCAGGCCAATCCTGGAGGCTTGGCAACTGTATGCAGTAAGTGTGTCCTACTAATGGTTATGTTGATAGGAGCGGCTGTGGTTCTAAGCTAGCTCAAATGTTCAGCCGATCTAAATGGGAGTAAGTTGTTTCAAGCAGAAAACTACGGCCTTTGCCTTTTTGGGTTAGATTTTAATTTCTGCACATTCAGCCGTGTTTAATTTGGTTTCATGGCTTCCAAAAGCCCCATGCAACTTTGAAAGCTGGAAGAGCTCAGGATCAGGACCTGCGCTAGATGGCAAATAGGTAACTTCTCAGATAAGTGGTGCAAACTCTTGCCCGTGTCACATCCTAAAGCATAAAAGGACAAACGTGTATAGTCTTATTTTGGTTTTGAAGCAGATTTAGTGCTCATTAAAGGAGCCAGATTGACAGGCCCTTAAACAGAATATTTTTGCTTTCATCTACAGATAAAAATAGTCAATAGGAGTGCAAATTCTTCCAATGCAACCCCACCAATGTGCCTCAGCACTGAGTTGGAAAGACTCCTTTGGGATGATGAAGCGGTTCAGTCTCTGTCCATCCATTAAATGGCCTCTGCCAAGGGAGGAGGCTGATAAGGCCTTGATTATCCTAGGGAAAAAATTGAATGTTTGAACTGGTTTTAAATGCAATTCAGGGCTAAGAACAATAAGGAGCTGCAGTTGGTAAAATTGTTAATGATGATGCAGAACAGGCAGAAGTGTTCTCTAAATATGTATTAATATAAATATGTATTTAGAAAGAAGGAGGATGATGTGCTTGTATCATATGAGGGTGGCTAAGTACCTTCCAGTCCATTAGTAACAGAGGACAATGTTAAACAACATCTGCTAGGGACAGTCATGTTTAAATTAGCAGGCTGGATAAGTTGCACCCAAGAATCCTAAAAGACTTGATTGAGGAGATCTCTGGCCTGCTGATGTTAATATTTATCGTGTAATACCAGGGAAATTTCAGAAGACTAGAAGAGTGCTAGTATGTGCCAATAGTCTTATTGTTTGTTCGATACCCAGTCTCAGATCAGAACCCCATTGTGTGAGGCATTGTACAAACAGAGAACAAAACACAGCCCCTGGCTCAGGGGGCTTACAGTCTAAGGCAAGAGACAACAGATGGATACACCCAGATGTGGGAGTACAAGTAAACAGTGAGACAATCAGTGGTCAGAAAAAGCAAGCAGGATGATCTGGTTAACTATATGCTGGTTCTATTTTATATAGGTTCTTACTGTTGTATTTGAGTGCATTAAGGAACAGTTAGCATGACATTGGTCCTGGCCAAATAATGGAAAGTTGATATGAGATTAAGTTAATAAGAAATGAAAGAATGGGAGTATGCTCCATGGCAGTCAATGTGGTTTTATGGAACATAGGACTTGTCAGACCAAACTGATTTCATTCTTTGAGGAAATTACAAGTTTTGTTGTTAAAGGTAGGTAGCAGCATTCACTGTCTACACTGAAAATTTATATCCACATAGCTACGTCTCAAAGGTGTGGAAAAATCCACCCCCTGAAAGATGTAGCTATGCTGAGCTAACCCTCAGTATAGACAGCGCTAGGCTGACAGACAAATTCTTCCATTGACCTAGCAACCGCCTCTCAGGGGAGGTGGATTGACTACAGTATGGGAGAATCCCTCCTGTTGCTGTAGCAAGCGTGTTTGCACTGAAGTGCTACAGCGATGAAGGGCTGCTGCAGCTGTGTCATTGTAGCAGTTTAATATAGACATACCCTAAATGTCATCTACTTTGATTTTTTGTAAGTTATATAATTTAGTACCACAGGACAGTCTGATTTAAAAAATTAGCACTGTACACTATCGAGAGAGCACATGTCAAATGAATTGAGACTGGTTAACGGACAGATCCCAAACCATAGTAGTCAATGGGGAATCATCACTGAATGGAGGCGTGTCTAATGGGGTACCATAGGGATCGGTGCTAGGGCCACTAGTTAACATATTTATCAATGGCAGTAAATATAAAATCACCACTGATAAATTTTATGGATGTCTCAAAACTTGGTGGAGTGGTAAATAGTGATGACATGGCAGTCATAGAGTAATTTGGATCCCTTGGTAAGCTTGGCCCATTCAAAAAAAATGTGTTTTTAAGATGGCAAAATCCAGAGTTACAGAGATAGGAGCAAGGAATGCAGGCCATACCTACAGAACGGAGGACTGTCTCCTGGGAAGCAGTGACTCTGAAGAGGATTCAGTGGTCATAGTGGACAAGGAGTTCCCAGTGCCAATGCTGTGGCCAAAAGGATGACTAAACAGGGGATTAGTGAGTAAGAGCAGGGAGGTAAAGTTGTGAAATGCACATTTTTATAAAAGGATGTTGAAAAATTGGAGACAGCAGGGAAAAAAGCTATAAAAATTATTAGAGAGCTGGACAAAATGCCTTATAGTAAGAGATGTTAAACTGCTCAGTCTGTTTAGCTCAGCAGTTCTCAAACTGTGGGTCGGGACCCCAAAGTGGGTCATGACCTCATTTTAATGGGGTCACTAGAGCTGGCATTAGACTTGCTGGGGACTGGGGCTGAAGCATGAGCCCTGCCGCACGGGCCGAAGCCCAAAGACTTTAGCTTTGCCCCCCACCTGCTGCCCGGGGCGGTGGGGCTTGGGAGGGCTCAGGCTTCAGTCCCCCTCCCGGGTTCATGTAGTAATTTTTGTTGTCAGAAGGGGGTTTCAGTGCAGTGATGTTTGAGAAGCCCTGGAATTAGCTTATGCAAAAGATTGAGATGTCACTTGATAACTTGGGGGGGGAAATACCAGGAAATAAAAGGCTCTTTAGTGGAACAGAGAAGGGCAGAACCAGACCCGGTGATTGGAAGCTGAAGCCAGACAAATTCAAATTGGAATTAAGGCATAATTTTTTTTAACAATGAGACTGACTGATTGCAACAAACTATCAAGAGAAGTGGTGGATTCTCCATCTGCTGATGTTTTCAAATCAAGACTGGATGCCTTTCTGGAAGATATACTTTAGTAGATAAACAAGTTACTGGGCTCAATACAGGGGTAACTGGGTGAAATGTAATGGCCTGTGACATACAGAGGGTCAGAATAGATCAGTGGTTCTCAACCAGGGGCCGCTTGCAGCCCAATCAGCACACAGGGCTGTAACTAGGGCAGGGCAGGAGTGGCACGTGCCCCAGACGCAGAGCTGGCAGGAGGAGTATGTGCAGAACAAGCTCAGGTTCATCATCAGCCCACCCTCAGCAGGATTGGGCCGAGAAGCATTGGCAGGAGGCAGGGTACTCAGTGCCCGCACTCCCCAGGATCACGGGTCCAGTGAGACTGGCTTGAACAGACTCCCCAGCACTAGGACAGCAGCAGCAGGTGGGCAGGCTGGGATGCACGGCTGAGCTACCTGCAGCTGAGGTAGGAAACCAGCAGCCATGGAGAGGGAGGTGCAGGGAGCTAGGGCCGCAGGGAGGGGATGCAGCAGGTGCATGGGGGCATACTGTAGATGGAGAGACTGGTGGCTGGGGGCAGTCCCTGGATGGGGGGTCTAGATACTGGGGCACAGTCCCAGGATCGGGTGGTTGAGTGCGAACATCTGTTACCACAGCATTTAAGGCTCCAGTCTTTTACCCTGATCTACTGGGAGCAGATCTGTGCTATGTGAAGCTCCATTATTTCAACAGGACTTCACGTGTGTGTACCGATTCATCCCCACCAATCAGTTTGCAAGACTGGGGCTGTAGGCCTGAACAGGTAAATTAGAGCTACACGACCAGGTCCATAGCCGACTTCACAGCTGATTCCACTCTTCACTCTTTCTAAATTCTTATTTTTTTTAACATCTCAAAACCAAAACCTATCCATTGCTCAACTTGTTCATTCTGGCCTGAACTCCTGCTCGGAGTTCCTTCCTTCGCGGCATTGCCTAACCTCTCTACCGTGAATGCAAATCACTCTAGTGGGTTCCAAGTGTAATACAATGCCCTAGGATGGGTAGAGGGAATCAAACCCAGGACCTCTGTATCTGAATTAAAGCTCGAAGGCTGTACAGACTCAATCCTCTGTGTGATTTAGCCACTGGGGCGGATAGAGAGCAACAATGTAAGTAAGGCAGCATTACACAAGAACCAGCCCCTCAACATGTAACTGCTATGGTAGAATAGTCTGACAGTCAAAAGACAAAGGGTGTCTGATCACTTACTCTACATTTAATTTTCCCATTTCCATATTAGCTGGCAGCTACAGTATAACTATTCCAGTGTCAACATGGCCAGCCCATGGGAAAATTCCCTCTTCTATTAGAATTTGTTTTGCCCTCATGTTCTTAGCCATATAGCTGTATTTATTCAATCACAAGTATTGCTGGCAGATTATGCACTCCATCTGTTTTGATCTTTGCTGACTTGAAGATAATTAAAGAAATCCCCTCTCCCCCGCTTCTGTCTGCTGCATGTGTGCCAGCTGCTCAGTGACAAATTCCTTTGAATTATCCGGATTCCAATCAGGAAACTCAAGCAAAATTGTTTCTGACTACTGGGGTTTATTGTTGACTGGACTTTATTAGGACCATTGCTCAGGCATATTGCTCTGTGCTTTGAACACAGTGAAGTTGTTCCCTACTACCCTACCTTTGGGGATGTGGGAAAATGAAAACTATTTCCTCTGTGTAAGGGCCAGTAATAAATAATCTCAAATATATTTTATAAGCTACAGTTAGGGCCAGCCAGCCATCTCACCTGGGGGAGCCCCAAAGGCAGATGGTAACCAAACAGGCTTCCAAAAAATAAGCACAAGCACAGAGATGTCTGGTATCTTTTGAAACTAGTCCATGGACTTCCCATTTCATTATCCAGTGCTCTCATTACAACTCTTTAAAAGACCAAACAACTTTTGACTGAAAATAGTGACCAGTTCAGTGCAATATTCTGTGCTCAGACAACAAGCATCCATCATCTGGGAAGCTACCATTAGTTACTACTGGCAATAGGACCTACCTACATCATTTGGGAGGAAAACAGACTTTTTTTTTTTTTTTTAATTGTTCAGCCACATATGATTTGCCTGGCCATCGTGATCAGGGCATAACTATCTTTAAACTGTTTTGCCTAGACCCTCATCTAACAAACCCAGTTTTTGAAATATTATGCTCCAGATTTTCAAAGATTCATAAAGTTTAAGGCCAGACGGAACCATTAGATCATCTAGTGCAGTGGTTCTCAACCTACTTACTATTGTGGGCCGCACATGCAGATTTGTATGTGTTATGTGGGCTGCATCCACACAAGATATATACTACCTGTACATCTACCAAAAAAATAAGGTTTAGTATTTGTTATATGACAACAATACAATTAAAATCGATGGAGTACGTTTCATTTCAACACTGGCAAATGTCTACCAAGAGCATTTTAAATTAGCAAAATAACTCTTCAGATTAATTTACTGTAGGGGTGGCATGGCAGGATGTATTCCCACCTTCACTTCCACGCTGCTGCTGGTAACATGGCTTGACTGAGAACCTGGAGAATGCGGCTGCGGAGCCTGCCTATGAAGATGGGGAACCCTGCCCGGTGCAGGGCACCTCCCCAGGCAAGGACTGCCCCCCATTATCCAACCCCCCTGGAACTGTCCCCCCCTGCATCTAGACCCTCCCCCCCAACACTGGGCTGGCAGAGACAGGGTGCCTTGTCCAGGGCAGAATGGCAGCCCCAGGGACTATTCCCTCCAGCCCCCCACCTAGAGTCTTCCCACCAGCAACTTTCCCCAGCTTCCGCCAAGAACTGCACCTTATAGAATATGCAATAGGTAAGTAACACACTCAGAGTTCTAATGCTCTTAACCAGCAAAGAGGATTTCTGCTTCTGTAGTTCATTTCAGTTGCTGTATCTATTCTATATACTTCTACATAGATTCTTCTACTGGCTCCTAATAGTTTATCAAGCAACAAGACTAACATCTGTTATGTCTAGTTTGTTCTTGCACCCTCATCCTTTTCCCACAGAAAGTTGTGTGTGCAGTGTAATTTTTTATTTTGGCAGGATTTTGCTGTTGGGGTTTTTAAAAATTATGTACACTCTGCTCCATTGCAGGAGGCAAGTCGAAAAAGTGCATCTCACGCTTAGAGCAAAATGTGATGAGGTTCATGATGGTACGTAGGCCTGGACTACACCTAAAACTATGGTCCACCCAGCTATGTTGCTCAGGGGTGTGAAAAATTCACACCTCAGAGATGTAGTTAAGCTTACCTAAGCCCAGGTCTTCCATTGACCTAGCTACTGCCTCTTGAGTGTGTGGATTTACTTGTAGTGATAGAAAAACCCCTTCTGGTGCTGTATCAAGTGTGTACTCTGCAGCTTTAGCACTTGTAGTGTAGATGAGTGACTCTCAAGCTTTCCAGACTACTGTACTCCTTTCAGGAGTCTGATTTGTCTTGCATACCCCCAAGTTTCATTTAAAAACTACAAAATCAGACAAAAATACAAAAGTATCATAGCCACACTATTACTGAAAAATTGCTGACTTTCTCATGTTAACCATATAATTATAAAATAAATCAATTGGAATTTAAATATTGTACTTAGATTTCAGTGTATAGTATACAGAGTAGTATAAACAAGTCATTGTCTGTATGAAATTTTAGTTTGTACTGACTTCGCTAGTGCTTTTAATGTAGTCAGTTGCCTAGTTTTACAACAATCTAGATGTATCCCTCTGGAAGACCTCTGCTTACCCCCAGGGATACACAACCCCTTGCTGAGAACCACTGGTGTAGACCTATCTTTAGTTCCTGGGAGATTTAATTCCACAGCCTCAGACCAACTTCTGAGAGAGCTCCATTTCCTGCACAGATGAGATTTATCCTTATTGTAGAGTTCCACTGTGCCAGTGGAGCAGAGTGGTTGACCACTGTCCTCATGCTGGAGCTTTAGGCTAACTTTTAGAGTGCCTGAGCCCAGGCCACTGAGAACCTTGGCTTCATATTCTATGGAAAGCCAGTGTAAAAAGTGGAGGACAGGCATGATGGGCTCGCAGTAGCCTATATTGCTGAGGAGAGTCACTGCGGTGTTGTGTATTAAGTGTGGGCGGTGACAAATGTATGGGTAACTGCAAGTTCTTTTGGATGATAGGTTGGGAAGAAGATAGTGTTACTGCTTCTTCTAGATCTGAGCTTCTGTCCCATCACTAAGGCATACAGGCATGGCTCTTCTGCAGCAGCCGTCAATGGCATCAATCCTTGTTCACCTTTCTGTGGAGCGAGAAAAAACTCAGCCAATTGACACTAGCAATTTTTACCTGAGATGACATTTTTATTACTGTGAACTTACATAGCAACTTTCACCCTAATATCTGAAAGTCCCTTACAAGCACTTCTCACAGTATCTTCCCCTGAGGCAGGTGTTACTGCACCCATTTTACAGCTGGTTAACTTGAGGTGTACAGATTAAATGACTTGCCTAAAGGTGTGAATGAGCCAGTGGCAGAACTCTCTCTGGAACCCAGAAGGTGCAGTTCTGAGACCTGCTTTTTTGCCATGTCTCCCTCTTATGTAATTCCAAATTCAGTAAACAGACTTTTCTACAGTGTGGGGCTGGAGGGGAGAGGTACAAACTTGGTATGGGGAAACTGGTAGAGCCGGTTTGGGGAATCAGATGGAACATGCTGTACCTAGGATGGGAGTTTGAAAATGTGATGTGTTCACAGTCACAACATTTTAAAGGCTAGGGCATAGCAGTTGCAGTGGGTTTCAATCCAGAGGATGGGGAAGTAATGTTCCCTAAACCTATCCTGTAGACACAAGCTCTGGGGTGAGACCATAGCTGGATCTGCTCTCCCATTCTATCCTTCATCTAACTGATGACACTAAAGCCAAGGTGCCAGCTGTGGGGGTCTCATGCTGAAGACATAGGACTGGGAGTCAGGAGTGCTGAGTCCTTTTTAACTGCTGCCAAGTCCCCCATTCATTCTCTCTCTCTGCTTCCCTGCCTGAAAGACAGGGAAAATACCTACCTCTCAAAGGTGTGGCGAGGAATGAATCAGTCCTCATTTTGCAAAGCCCAGTGAAGCTCTCCCATAGAAGGTGCTATCAATTATTATTCATGCCAATTGTTGACACTACCTGTGGGCTAGGAACAGGACTGAAAGCACTAACTCCTGCTACATAAGACACCAAATAGCCATCAGATGGTATCAATGTGGCCTGGCAGCTGTCAGCATTCCATTGTGGTAGATGTAGAATAGACAAATTATCCTAGCTCACTGTATGCTAACACGACAGGAAACTTGCACCATGCAGAAACCACAGTGAGGATTTATACATATTCTGTTTTGTTTCCAGATTCTTAAATGCCGGTATGGACTCTCAGCAGTCCCTGCTGGAGACTCAGTCCAAGATGATGACCTTCATGAAATTTCTTAAAATTTGTCTGAGAAGATTGACTTGCAAGGAATCTCTCCACCTCCAGTTCTGAGAGTCCTGCTTTCAAGGGCACCCTGAGTATTGTCATTTGTCTATATTTGGGATTAGTTCATTTTAACCCGTCAATGATTCTCGTAATATGGTTAATTAATTGACTGATTATTCATTCTGTCTTGTTAATGATGCGCTAATGGTAAATAGGATAAAGGCACATTTTAGGGAGACTTGATAGGATCAAGAAACAAAGGCAGGAGTATGGCCAAACCCAGACAGTCTCTACATAAAGAATAAAGTGGACACGAATCAGATATCAGGGACGGTAACATACAAAAGCCAGTAGGAGAACACTTCAGTCTCCCTGGACATTCTGTAACAGATTTAAAAGTAGCCATACTTGAACCAAAAAAACCGTAAAAAACAGACTTCAAAGAGAAACTGCAGAACAACAATTCATTTGCAAATTTAACACCATTAATTTGGGCTTGAATAGGGACTGGGAGCAGCTGGCTCACTACAAAAGCAATTTTCCCTCTCTTGGTATTGACACCTCCTCCTCAACTATTGGGAGTGGACCACATCCACCCTGATTGAATTTGCCCTGTCAAGTTTGGTTCTCCACTTGTAGGGTAACTCCCTTCTCTTCATGTGTCAGTATATTTATGCCTGCATCTGTAATTTTCACTCCATGCATCTGAAGAAGTGGGTTTTTTACCCACGAAAGCTTATGCCCAAACAAATCTGTTAGTCTTTAAACTACCACCAGACTCCTCATTGTTTTTGTTTTAATGTTACTTTCATATTGTATATATCTATTAAGGAAGTCCTAATCATGGGGATAGATGGAACTTCTCACACATCTAAGGCTAATGCTACGGAGGACCTGGAATATCAGGAGAGTGCTTAACCTGGGCTCATTATGAGGAGCAGAGAGATGACATGTTCATGGCAACCTGTGTTATCATAGAATATCAGGGTTGGAAGAGACCTCCGGAGGTCATCTCATCCAACCCCCTGTTCAAAGCAGGACCAATCCATAGACAGATTTTCACCCCAGATCCTTAAATGGTCCCCTCAAGGATTGAACTCACAACCCTGGATTTAGCAGGCCAATGCTTAAACTGCTGAGCTATCCATTCCTCTTAGTCAGAGATCTTGGTACCAGTGGTAGCTTTTTCAGAAGGTGTGGCTTTGTTTATAAATTCCAGAAGTTACAAGTTGTGAATAGTGTGGCTAGAAAGGGATGCAATATTATAGGCAGGTGTGGATGGAAGGTGATCTATTTTTGCATCTAACAGCATTGCAGAGTTCAAAAGAACCCATAGGTGCTGGAACTAGGGGTGCTACTGCACCCCTTGGCTGGAAGTGGATTCCATTGTCTACAGGGTTTACATTTTGGTTCAGTGGCTCTCAGCATGACGACTATACAAATGGTTCCAGAACCCCTGGAAGAGCCAAGACTTTAGGCTGAATTAAAGGCAACTGATCTCAAGAGTGAGGGATGTTACAGAGAAAGGTGAATAACCCTTTCCATGGTTACAAGAGGTCAGAGCCTGATTTCCTAGTCCTCTGCTGCTGTACATCAGCATCTTTTTGAAGTTCTGATTTCTGTTAACTTCCCAATGGAAAGACTGAGCAAATTTGGAGGTGTCCTCTGCTGCTTAATGTGCTGCTCATTGTGAGCAAAGAGGTTAAAGTGGCAAATTCTAATGTTTACAGCAGTGTAAAGCCAAATCCTCTGATGTTACCTCCTGGCTGAAATTCTGCTCAGTTAAACTGCTCTAAGCTTGGAGTATCAAGATGTAGTATAAGCTGCATTGTCAAACTGACCTTTTGTGTCTACCAGAGGCTTGTGCTGCAGTTGTATTTATTCTGTGCCATGAGACATCAAAACATGACTCCAGGTGATGGTCCATTATGCCTTTCACTGTTTCCCTGCCCACGATTAATGTTTACTTCGCATTAATACAGGAGTGTCGACAGAGAAACCCTCTAATGGAAGGGTTGGCTCTGATTATAGATGGGAGCTGGAGGCCTTGCTGGAAATTCCTTTTGCGATTGTTCACTTTCTGGCACTGAATGCATTCAGAGTTACTTATACCCATGTAGGTACCACACCCCTGCGCTCCCTGTTCTATTAAACAGCTGTCTGCTGGTTTAAATTACACATACATGACCTTTTCTATATAGATAGATAGGTCACTTGTAATCAAGATCTGCCTGACAGTTACCTTAGACAATACAATAAATTGTGAATGTTTGGTGTCTTAATATAAAGCAGTGCACAGAGCTCTGTTGTGCATACACAACTGTCTGTATATAATATATGGCCAAAAGTTTCAAACCGGGGTGCCTAAAGTTAGGCATCTAAATAAATGGTTTAATTTTTTTTCCAAGCATGAGCACGGAGCGTTCCTTTGGAAGTTAATGATAGCTGCGGATGCTCAGCATCTTCCAGGGGACTAAAGGTGTCTAACTTTAAGCAACTAAATATATATAAAACCTATCAAGCCAGCCTCCTTGACTTCAACTGCTTAGGCCTGGATGCGATGGAAGTTGTAACCATTACAATTTAGAAGCCTCTAAAAATTACCAAATATTTTCCACAGTAAGACTCAAATATGAAAACCAAAATAAATGACTTGAACAAACAGTACATATATGTACTTACTTCAGTTGCCCTATTAATGAACTCAAGAAACAGGGACATCTGACATGAGACAGGCGTTATTACAGAAGAGAGGAAAAACATTTATTGTGTTGAACAGATTTTTTTTTAATCACAGTACTGGGAAAGTCATTGTCAGTTCAGTTCAGATGACATTTAAAACTCCCACACTCACATCAATAAGTATCAGCATCTTTACTCTGCATGGTGTTGACCAGGATTACATGAAATTGAATATGGAAAAAGATCTAGGTTTCTTAAAATCTTAGATCGATCCCCTCCCAGTGTAGACCAGGGCTAAGTTACGCAAGTTCAGCTACATGAATAATGTAGCTGAAGTCGACATACTTAGATCGACTTACCGCAGTGAGTGCTTCTGCTCCCCCGTCGACTCTGCTTGCACCTCTCGCAGTGCTGGAGTACAGGAGTCAACGGGAGAGGGCTCGGGGATTGATCGCTGCCTGCTGATCCAACAGGTAGCGTAGATATACCTTTGATGGATTCTTCCCTTTGTCAATGTCCTTTCTCATGCTTCCCCTTCACCACCCAGGTCCCAATAGCAGAATGCAAAAGCTCATCAAGAATTTATTTTACGCTACACCACCATTTCTATTTTTTGTATTTTTGGAATAGGAGGGTAGTCGAATCTTCCTTTAAAAGAAAACTGTAACCCATTTCTCACTGCTGTCTATAGGGAAAAGGTCATAGTAATAAACATCACAATTGTGTTTTAGAGGCTGCATAGTGGCGTTTTTCATGCCCTTAGCCGCATGGGGACCAGTGTCAATTGCATTTTAACAACAATTATCCCTGTATAACTGATGTCACTTTCCAGGAGTACAGTCCCAGCCAATCACCTCAGAAATAGCTCTACTTAAATAGAATTAAGATTCTGTTGTAGGAGTTCAGAGGGTACAGCTTTCTTTGAAACAAAACTTTTTGCAAAAAAGCAGTCCCATCAGAGGATACTGTTACTTGTAGTTCTGAGAGAAGGTGAATACTTTGCTCTACTTTGTCTCACCGGCAACAACTATAGTTATTGAGAGAGGCACAGTGGTATTCTAAATATAGCTGAATAATTTCATTTTTCAGACTGGCTAGCACAGATACTTCATGTATTGTGACTATCGGAATAGGTACAGAACTTTTGAAATGTACTGCAAAAGAACTGCAGAATCTCTCATATTAAGAGTAGTTTCTCAGTCAACTCATTCCTGATTATGACTTGCTTCCAGGTGATTGACAAGTTTTCCCCTCTAAATCAGACCCAGAATAAAGACACTGTTGAATGGACTAGAATAATCTTTATCAAGCAGAAGGAACGTAAAACTATCTCAATAGCTTTGGCCAATTTAATAGCTTTCCAAGTTACTAAATTCTGAAAAACAAGTTGTTTTATATAGCAATTTTGCACTTCACTAACTATAACTATTTCAAGAATTTTCTGTTTTTTGTCTTCAAATCATGCTCCTCCTAGGGCACTCACCTTGAAAAACACTGGCCAGCCCAAGTCTGTAATTGAAGAGTGAGTGGTTCAAAAATAAATATTCAGCTTGACTTTGAACAAGACTTCATTAACAGTACCTGCACACAAACAGACCCACATACTGGACTACATGTAATACATTTCCTTTATCATTTACCCTCAAGCCTCTGATTACATTCACAGAATTTGCACAGCATAGACATCAGTCATTTACAGAATGTGCGCTCTCTTATTGCCGCCTTGGAAACTTGGATGGATTTTTTTTTTTTTAACAGCAGACAATCTTTCTTCTTCTGTCCCAGTTGCTGTTGTGCCAGCCTGTGTACATTTAATGTCATGAAGTGTCAGTAGCTGAAACTGGGTCATTCTTGCAAGAATCAGGCTTGGCTTAGATTTTGTATTAAATGTTATATAAAGGCTTTCACAAGCAAAAGTTTGAAGTTGCTGGAGGTTCCTATTAGCACCTGTGGTACTTGGGCTTCTGATCTTTTTATTGCAAAAACTAATGTCAAAGTAGATTAAATTTACACTGGAATGAATTTAAAACCATCTCATTTTCCAGCCTTGATTACTATAGCTCTGACCTAATTTAAGTGTCTGAGTAGTGCATTAAGAGCTGCTGGATAGAAGAAACATATACCTAGACATGAATATCTGGTTGATGAAACCCTGTCCCCCTCACCTGTAGAGCATGGCTTTGGTCATGACAGAGGGGTTTCCTCTATTTTGCTAGTGCTAAACTGCCACTGTGGGGACTGGAGAGCTGCTAAATGTACCTCTGAAATATAACAGTCTGCCATTTAAGCAACACACATTGTATCAATTAGTAGTAGGCTTTTTAAAAAAATATAGGTTTCAGAGTAGCAGCTGTGTTAGTCTGTATCCACAAAAAGAACAGGAGTACTTGTGGCACCTTAGAGACTAGACTAAAATTTATTTGAGCATAAGGTTGTATGGAGTACAGCCCACTTCTTTGGATGCATGGAATGGCACATATAGTGAGGAGATTGTATATACATACAGAGAACATGAAAAGGTGGGAAATGCCCAACCAACTCTTACAGGAAAAAAAACTTTTGTAGTGATAATCAAGATAGCCCATTTAAGACAGTTTGACAAGAAGCTGTGAGGATAAACTGTCTTAAATGGGCTATCTTGATTATCACTACAAAAGTTTTTTTTCCTCCTGCTGACAACAGTTCATCTTAATTAATTAGCCTCTTAGAGTTGGTTGGGCAACTCCCACCTTTTCATGTTCTCTGTATGTATATATATCTCCTCCCTATATGCTCCATTCTATGCATCCAATGAAGTGAGCTGTAGCCCACGAAAGCTTATGCTCAAATAAATTTAAGTCTCCAAGGTGCCAGAAGTACTCCTATCCTTTTTAAAAATTATAGATGTAAATGAAAGTACTGGGATACAAAGGACGCATGAGAGTTATACACACTAATTTTTACATCTGTATTTTCTGTGTCTGTTAGCAGAGGGCCCTTTCACAGCAAATGTCTGTAAAACACAATTCCCCTTATACAATACAACAGCCCTTGGGGCTGAATCCTGCTGTGTGCAGATGGAAAGGGGACACAGGGAGCCATTTCCCCCTCTTCCAGCACTCAGGCGAATGCTATGAACAACTTCCCCGGTTCTAAAGGTGATAGGGTGCTGGCTGGGGGTATGGCCAGACACTCAGCTGGATAGGATGCATGAGGTGGTGTTCCAAATGAATTGATGGGGAAGGCATACTGCTCTCTTTATCTTCTCTGAACAGACACCACCCAGTTGCCACTGCTCCGTTTTATTTCCAAAAAGGACATAGTGGTAGGGAAAAAGTGGACACACTTTTTCAAAAAAGTAAGCAAAACTAAAAACCTCTTCCCTCCAAAAATAAATCTGTCCCTTCAGTCACAAAACACTACAGTGAGTTCTATACACAAATGTAGGGTTATTTGAGCCAATTTCTTCTTTAAAGTGGATTTCAGAGAGTTACCTACCTCAAATGTTGACATTTGGAGTAGGCTTACATCATATACAGCCTTCAAAAGAAAATGCTGAAAGCTAAACTAAGACTAATTCAGAAACCCATCATCCTGGCCAGCATGCTAGGGGCCCGTTTCCTTAAAAAAAGACCAAAAACACACACGCCATAGACAACTGCTGTATCTACATGTGCTCACAAAAACCGTATTTTTGCAAATGAAGACCTCGCTCTTTCAATGCTGTTGAAATATAAAATATGGAGACTTTTCTGCACCTCAGATGAAAGGCTTGGATTTCCATCTCCACAGTGTTCTGGACAAAGGTATAGTGCTATCTGATTACAAAATAAATTGCTCAATTTATCTCACCAGCGTTCTCTTAAAGAAACTTCTGTTTTGATAAAATATTTCACAGTTACCTGCAGCGGTAAAATGGACACACACTATACCTGAGTAGACAGAAACTGACTTTATAAGTGTGCTCTTGTGGCAGAACTACTGCCATGGCTTGTTTTAAAATTAATACGTGAAAGATTTATTAGAAAATTTACAGCTGAAGAAACTAAGAACACTAATCCTCAGAGGATTCAGTTACTTGTAGAAAAATATTTTTTGTTCTGCACACTTGAATTAAACTTATTGCATCAAAGCAACTAAAAAATGTGTGCAAACGAGGAATCCGTTATTGTGTTCCACAGTAAGGAGGACCAAGAAGATCAAAGGAAAGAGGGTTGAATGTGAGAACTAACACAAAGCCCTAAGAACTTCAAGGTTTTATTGATGTGACATCTTCTGTTTGAAGAAAAATGAAATTTACATGATCAAAAACTTGCACAGATTTTCATAAACTGCAAAAACATTTATAAAACAATGAACCACAGCAGTATTAATGCCCTACAGATTTATTTAAAAATTTTAAAGTGTGTAGAAGGAGAGAAACAGGGCACTTTTAAATAAATTTAGGAGGAAGGGGCAAGTTGAAAACAAATCCTGATTTTTGTATATCAGTTGCAAAGTATTGTTAACCTTGTTAGCATATACAGCTGCAAGTGAATGTTTGTTTTTAAATGGTGTGGGTAGCTTTGCACTGAGCCAACTCTTCAAAAGTGAGGAAACAGTTGCTATGTCTCAATTTAAATAATGAAACTGCTGTTCTGTAACAGAATCAGTGGCATAATGAACAGAGCCTTGTAGAAGAGGGACCATCTGAAAATTGCAAGTGCAACATTAGACCAGTTCAAAGCATGATTCCAAACTTAACATAGCCTGGAAAAACTAGCTCCATCTCAAAACATTCGTTTGAGGTAAGGACTCATGCTATCGCTGTCCCACCACTCACTGAGTATGCATTTTCCATGTGCTCTTGAGTAAGATACCTGTGGCTAATAGAATTGTGGCCAGCAGTGGTTGTATGTGGCAACAGCTAGAGGAACAGACCTGCTGCTTTTCAATGTACTTTGAACTTCTGTTACTGAAATTCTACAATCCACTGTGAGCACTTTCATTTCCCCCACACAGGTGCAAAAACAGCAACCTTGATCCTATTTCATATGCAGAAATCAACCCAAAAGGCAAGTAATAAACGCATACATCATTCCATTCAATTATTCAGCAGTTTTGCAGACATACTGGAAAAAAACTAGCATTTGATATAAAAATTGTCTATGGAACAGTCTAACTTCATTTTTCCCCATGGATCATAATTCCACATGTGCGCCTAGACCTGTAGAAAAGAAAAAACATAGGATGAAAATCACATTTCCAGGTTGGGTTTGAGCTGTGTTTGCTTGTGTGAAACTGGCTTTACAAGCCCCAGGATTGTTCTCTCAGAACAGAATTACACAAATGAATCCCTTATGAATTGAAAGGATAGTCTGTACACAGTAATCCTGTTGACCTTTGTACTGAATTACATTTTTCTTCAATTGTTTAAAAATTAAGAGGTAGGCCCAAATTTATGAACCTTCACCCAGACTTAAGCCCTGTGCTTACATTAACGAACCCCCACCAAACACTTCTCTTCATATATGCTCTTGTTTTTTGTGGTCAAAGTGATGCTCAAATTTTAAATCTGCTCTCAAGTACATATTTGCAAAGTGCTAATGATAACTTGAAATGTACTGTATAAACTATATATTACTGCTATTCAAAATACATTCCAAAGCAAGTACAAGACGTATTGCAGATTGGCTTCACAAATTTAGTTAAAATGAAGAGAGATGAAGGCCTTTTTGACAGTGTTGAAAATGGTTTAGTCCTGCCTACATGAGCACTTAAGCCATTGTCTACACTGTGCAAGTGCACCTATTGCTGAAAACTGAGAATATGCCATGGTAGACGGAAGTCTGCGTTCAGCCAAACATCCCTCATAGTAAGGATGATTATTCAACTTCTGAAAAAATCCCATTCTGTTCAGTTCACAGAACTGAGAGGCACTTTGTTTAGCCTGGATTATGTTAAGGCATTTGTCAAGGAATGGGCCAATAAACTTCTCTTCTCATCTACAATGGACTCTTCCACTAAACCCAAATAAAAAGATAGTCACGCCAGCATGTGATGGCATAGTTATCTTTTGCATGGTCTGAGGTAATACATTTGTATTAGAATGGTCAAGCATGAACTATTTTTCAACACCTGGGAAGAAATTCACCAGAATACCCTCACAAACTATGTATTGGCACTGGGAGGGCAGCAAACTTTTAGTTTCAATAAACGCCATTTTTTTAAATGGGACACTCTACAATTTACCTTTTCTGTTTTGCAGTTTCATCCCATCTGTTGTAGTAAGGGTTCCTGATTCTTTCTCTTTCTGGAAATGACTGTATAGCTGTTTAATTTCTTGATCATAGTCCTGCCACTCTGGGACAATGCGCACAGCTGCCTGAAGCTTGGGCTCTTTGGTCATTGGATTATTACACTGCAAATGAAACAATTCATTTTTGAGACAGAGACCTTTGCATACATGCAGAAAAGATAAGTCTGTGTTCACTCAGGTATTTTCAAGCTTCAGATTTGTCTGACCTTAAAAGAAAACTGAATATGGGGAACACTGCCTACTGAACTAGAGTAGTTTTAATTCCATCATCATCAACGACCAACTGAAAGGAAAGCCGCTCTTGCTGCAGTATGTCTCACAGTTACTGGAGAGAGTACAGGCTAAAGTCTATTTCCCAACTCATGCTAAAATTGCTGCTGTGGTTAGCCATGAAATCAGTACAGGAAGAAGGGGAAAATCAATGCTTGCAAAATGCAAAAAGACAAAACTGCTAGTCAGTATGACATGGAGAATCTATGTAAGGTACATATATGGCCCTCATCACCATAGTATTTGACAGCCTGGCACAACACCCCTGGGAAGTGCTACTATCTCCATCTTCTGGGGTCAGTTCGTCATGCAAGCTATCTGCCATCTTCGCCTGTTCAAGACAGCACTATAATCCACCTGTTTGCCCTCTATAATGCAATCCATTACTTCCCTGGCTTTTTTTGGGGTCTCTTTCTTACCAGCCTCTCCCACCATAGCTTCATTAATCTTCGGCCTGTGTCTGAAGTAGTGCTTCCTGGATTTTGTCAGTCGCATCACAGACTGACTTCTAGCCTAATGGTTTCATTTCAAAATCTGTCCCTTTGTGTAACTCTTTAGTGCTCAGATACCCATAGGACCTCCCTAAAAGGCTGTTATGGCCAAGGAGGAGCTCCCAACATCTATAAAATGTCTAGAAATGGCCTGTGTCTGTTAGCCTCCCGCAGTCAAACTTCCCATTGCTTGCTTTCATGTGGCAGAGGTGTTTTTACCAAAAGATGGTGTGATAAATGAAAGGGGGGGAGGTAGCTCCCTTTTATGGACACTTAGCCAGCCAGTTAGCTATAAAGTCCCTTTTAGTGGCTGTTCTCTACTTGCTTTACCTATAAAGGATTAACAAGCCCATAGGTAAAAGGAAAGGGAGTGGGCACCTGACCAAAAGGACCATTGGGAGGGCTAGAACTTTTTTAAATTGGGGAAAAACTTCCTTTATCTGTGTGTTGTGGCTGTCCGGGAAAGAGGGGAACAGGGAGCAGTTATGCTCTGAGAAGCTTTAAGCCAGGTATGATCATAGATCATACACAGAACTACTTATTTGGAATCCCCAAATGTGTGAGTAGATCAGGAATGTTTAGAAAGATGCAATTAGGTTTATTTCTGTTTATTTCTTATGGCTAGTGGACTCCTCTGTGCTAACCCCACATACTTTTGTTTGCTTGTAACCTTTAAGTGAACCCCCAAGAAAGCTATTTTGGGTGCTTAATTTTTGGAATTACTCTTTTACAATCTAGCAAAAGCCTAAATTCCAGATGTATTTTCTTTTTTGTTTTAATAAAACGTACTTGTTTTAAGAACAGGATTGGATTTTTGGTGTCTGAAGAGGTTTGTGCATGCTGTTATTTTAGCTGATGGCAACAGCTGATTTCCTTTGTGGTTTTTTTCTCAGCTCTTCCCCAGAGGGCGGGGCTGAGGGTACCCCACAGGAAGGAATTCCCAAGTGTGCCTTTCTGGTTTCAAAAAGGGGTTTTGCATTTGGGTGATGGCAACGTTTACCTTGGGAGTATACAAGCCTGGAGTGACAAGTATTAATTTTTAAAAATCCTTGTGGGCCCCCACCTTTTGCACCCGAAGTGCCAGAGTGGGGAATGAGCCTTGACAGGTGAGTATCTGGCACCTTTTAAAAATAACCAGACAGCTCAGGGGGGGTGAAACTCTTCAGTCTGGGTGGGCAGCCTACCAAGGAGAAGGAAAACTCTGACCCACCTGCAATCCTCAGGTTAAATTTAGCCTGGCCCAACAGGTCTATGGAAAGAAGGTGGGAAGAGAGAGGGCATGTACTCAGTTCAACTGGGGAAAGGCCCCTCTCCCTGCTGTGTGTGACTCAGGGATGCAACCAATACATTTTGGTGAAAGGTGAATACATCAGCCCAAGTGATTTCTACTTTTTGGTCAGTTACCAAATGTCAGTTACTAATAGCTCTGTTTCACAACAATGCGCCAATGTATAAACTGATTTAAATCTACTTATGAGCCATCATGGCCTTACCAGATCAATAGTTTTTGCTCTCTTCTTTGAAGAATCATCACACCACGTCTCACACCAAAGCCACTCCTGGGGTAGTGATTTAATGGGCACCTGATGGATCATGTTGTTGGGCAAATCCTGTTTGAAGGACAACATTTATTAGCAGTATCTACAACAGTGAGAGGAAAAAATCATTTACCTTTAGAACTCCCAAGAGATGCCCTCTGAGAAATCCTAATCTGTAGAGCAAATTTTTTTTTATACCCAAGTAGAAAACCAGGGGTTTTCTAGTGAGTGAAAGATGAATTATAATGTTACCTAAACAAAAATCTATAAAAGTTAGATTATCTGGAGAAAACCAGAACCCCAGACTGTTTCAACAAACAAACAGTTACCAGTTTTAGAGTTCAGTATTCAAAAATTAAATTTCAGTTCACTTATTGTTTTGTGAAGTCAGCATATGTGAGGTTTTAACTCCATTTGATAACGGGATATGAATCCAGCTATCAAATGCTCATTGTCGCACTAAACTAGCTCAAATGGCTATTTTCTTAAGAGAGATTAACAAGAGATTCCTCTTGGTACTTGTACAGTTGTTTAGAAGACAGAGGAATGGTCCCATGGCACTATGACAGCAAAAATACTCTGTCCAACAGTCCCACTGACTAGTAACACTAATGGAAACATTGGTAATCTACACACAAGATTATTCTAATACAGTAACTCCTCGCTTAACGTTGTAGTTATGTTCCTGAAAAATGCTACTTTAAGCGAAAAGATGTTAAGCAAATCCAATTTCTCCATAAGAATTAATGTAAATGGCAGGGGGGTGTTAGGTTCCAGGGATATTTTATTCATCTGATAAAAGATATATACATACATATATATAATACACACACACACACACACACACAGTATAAGTTTTAAACAAACAATTGTATACTGTACACAGCAATGATGATTGTGAAGGTTGGTTGAGGTATTGAAGTCAGAGGGTGGAAGAAAGTGAGATATTTCTCAGGGAATGCGTTACTGCTAAATGATGAACTAGCACTCAGCTGAGCCCTCAAGGGTTAACATACTGTTGTTAATACAACGAGGAATCCTTGTGGCACCTTAGAGACTAACCAATTTATTTGGGCATAAGTTTTCATGGGCTAAAACCCACTTCATCAAATGCATGGAGTGAAAAATACAGTAAGGAGTATATATATATATTATAGCACATGAAAAGATGGGAGTTGCCTTACCAAGTGGGTGGTCAGTGCTAACGAGGCCAGGTCAATCAAGGTGGATGTCACCCATTCCCAACTTGACAAGAAGGTGTGAGTAACAACAGAGGGATGTTGTTAATGTAGCCTCACACCCTACAAGGCAGCAGGAATGGAGGGAAGGGAGACACCATGGCAGAGAGAGACAGAGACACATACCGTGTGAGAGAGAGACACGTTGCCCCTTTAAGTATGCTGACTCCACTCTAAGTACATTGCCTTTTTAGGTAGATCAGCAAGTTGAGACAGCAGCTGCTGCCAGCAAGCTCCCTCCATCCTGAGACCTGTCATGTCCACTCTCTGCTCTGTGGAAATGGGGTAAAGTAGCAGGGGACAGGAGGGGGGGGTAGGGGACACCCTGATATTAGCAGCTCCAAGGCAGAGGGCAGGAACAGCACACAGCAGCATGAGGAGGGACAGCTGAATTGCCAGCAATTGATAGCCTGCTGGACAGCTGCCGCACAGGGAACTTAGGGGAGTGGGGAGCTGATGGGGGGGCTGCTGGTCCACCCTGGTCCCAAGCCCCTGGCAGCTAGCTCCAATGGGCTGCTCTTTCTGCAAGCAGTGGACAAAGCAAGTGGTTGCCAAACGTTATAAGGGATCATTGCACAACTTTGAACAAGCATGTGCTCTAATTAATCAGCAAGGTAACACTGTTAACAGGGATGACTTTAAGTGAGGAGTTACTGTATTGTATAAAGCTCAGATGCATAAAGTCAATGCATTAATATACATACAGTTTAGCACATGGCACATTATAAATAAAGAAGAGTATTTGAAGATACATAAAGCTTTCTTTGGCCTATAACTAGGAAAACCAAGGTCGGACTGGACAGCTCAAGAAATTGGTAATGGGTTAGAGAGACTTTCACCTCCACAACCCTAATTCCAATCTGGTCAATGCTAGTAGTACACTCATTACGATCTAAAAACTTTTCATTGTCTTATAAAATATTAACTGAATTGGTGGTCTCAGGACACTTCCTAAGAGAAAGATGTCCATACCAAAGAAGCCTCCATAACACTTGGTATTGCCTTGTTGACTATCAACTGAGAGGCCAAGGAGTGAACAGACACTGAGATTTAGTTGTCAGACCCAGAGATGTGTCTTAAACTGAGAGCCACCTGGAGGCAGTGAGGAAACTTGAATTGTGTGATTGATTGTTTTTTTTTATAATGGAGGACTTCGGTGGGAAACCAAAGTTTTAAGAATCAACGCAGTCTCTGAAGTAGTAAAGCACTCAATACAGAATGACTACAGTGTTCCTCTTGGGGACTCTTTCATAATGCCATTTCATATCATTTTTTTGAAACCTTAGTAAAATCTCTACCAAATTTTGAAAAGCTAATAGTTAATGAAAATAATATTAAAGATTAAACACAACTGAGAAGAAGAAAAACACATGTAAAGCTAAAATAGTATTCTGCCTTGAACTCACCCCATGTCCAACTTCTATAGAACTCAGAAGCCAATGTACTGCATATGCTGCAGCATAATGGTAACACTCATTATTGCTGTTGAAAGTTGTCACTGTCTGACAAAGCCAAGGAAAGGTGTGGGATTCATTCAAGGCTTCAGAACAACATTGGCTTAAAACTACCATGTGTTAGGCAGTTAAGAAATAAAGCAAGCAAATGTCAACTCTGAATTAAGCATCAGATTACAGTGCAATCTTTAAACAGAGCTGCCTTAAGAAGAAAACATACGTGACCTTGATAGGAATTAAAGATAAGAGAGTCTTAAGTATCTGAAAGCTACCATCTAACTGAAAAAATTAAAAATCAAAGTACACACACCTGATCAAGGTTGGAAAGACTGTTAGGATCTTGACTCAGACCTTGATATTGTCCTCTTAGCCGGTCTCCAGCAGCTATCTTCCTAAACTTTTTCAGATCCACAACATATAGAGCACTAAACACAAATAACACAGTTGTTAATAACATGAAGCCTGACTGATGTATCCATTTACAAAATTCAAAAACAATGTAATCTTGGACCCTCCCAGACAAACTAGGTTGTGATGGATAAATTCAAAGATTCTTCAAAAACAGTATCTTAGTATTGCTGTCTCATTATCCATTTTTTCATTACCTTCAAAATTTAACCCAGATACATCTACTGGCAACTAACATCAGTTCAGTTAATCTGTAAAAGCTACAGCAAATGCTCTAGCCTAATACGTCAAGTGGAAATTCAGAGGCTGCCCAAGCTTACATGATGGAGCCCAGAAAAAGAAAGCATTGAGCAAACCCTCCAAACATATAGCAGACACAGATTTCATTGCATACACATGCACTTCAACCAAAGTTTGCCGGCAACAGTGGCAAGTGGTGTTTCACCTTTTCCACAAGTTGTTTTTTTTAATCCAAACAAGAGCCCTACAATCTATCTGGTAAAACTGAATCCTTCAGTACCTGATGTGATATTTTCTTCCAGCCAAGTGACTTGCCCAGTATCCTGACTTCCAGAACCTGTAGCCATCCATCTCTCTACGGCTTTCACAGAATGGAGTATAGCCATATGGTGCACCTTCCAAATTGAAGTCTCTTAACTCTTTGAGGTCTGTGCGCACAATCTAGCAAAGAGGAATGGAAATGTATTTTATTTAGCATGGACACAGACACTTCGAAAAGCTAGCATAGGGGGTTATTTTTGAGGTGTGGGTTAGGACTCCACAGTTGAAGTTGAATAAGCATTTACAGAAAAGGTTACTTATTACTGGTGCAGTCTACATTGTACTAGTGGACCAAGATAAAGTCCCTGCCCAAGCAAATCAGAATAGGATAATGCTCATTATCATTCTTCAAGTAACAGCGATATAAAGAATCCAAAATAGACTGTTATTAGAGTTATAAGCTATTAAAGGAGAATCTGATATCTAGGTCATGGTACCTACAAATAACTTAACTTAGGATAAGTCTACACTGCACTTAAAACCTGTGTCTGGCCCATGCCAGCTGACTCAGGCTCAGGCTGGAGCCTGGGCTGTCAGACCCAGAGAGATGGGATAGATCTAGTACATGGGCTCCAGCATGAGCCCAAACATCTACACTGCAATTGAACAGCCCCTTAAGCCCAAGCCTGAGTCAGCTGGCACAGGCCAGCTGCAAGTGTCTAATTGCAGTGTATACATACCCAGAGCCATCACTCTATATCTGACCTCTCAGTCCTCATCCTCAAAGGAAACCTGTACAACATTTTTAATAGATGAGTCTGGGAATTTAAAATCATAAGTTTGCTAAAAAAACAAGACTTAAAAAAGACACTGGTTTTGTGGTTTATTACAACAATTTGTACTACACCCTGCAGCCTGTTAACCCTCCATTTTCCTACAACTGCAGAGGCCTTAATTGCCCACTTTAAGTGATGCAAACTCCTGATGCTTAATCTGTTCCACCTTGTATCTAGTCTGCAGGGCCAGCTCTGGCTTTTTTGCCGCCCCAAGCGGGAAAAAAAGGGGGGGGGGCAGCCGAAGTGGCAAAGCAGGGGAAAAAACCCAACACTTTGCAGCCGGAGTGACAAAGGGGGTGTGTGTGTGTGAATAAAACAAAAAACAGCATGGCTGGAATGGCAAAGCTGGGGGGGGAGAAGACACAGCGTGGCTGGAGAGGCAAAACGGGGGGTGGGGGGGAAATAAAACAAAAAAGTTGTGGCTGGCAAAGTGGGGGGAAAAAACAAAAAAAATACCGCTACAGGGCAGCCAGAGCCAGGGAGCAGGGGGACTCCCTGTGTTGCAGAATGCACGCCTGGTCTAGTGGAGGGGAGGGGGAGGGAGCAGGGGGGAGAGAGAGAAGGGGGCGGCCAACGCTTCAGCGGGCCCGACCACTGCGCTCCCTGCCGGGAGGGCTCCGTGCCTCTCCAGTCGGTGGGGAGGGAAGGACACGGGCTGCCCTGCCACATTTGCTGCAGGGCGCTCCCTTCCTCTGCGCTGCCGCCCCCTACAGGGCAACCAGAGCAGGGGAAAAAAAAAAAGCGGCCGTGCCACCTTAGATTCGGGCAGAATGCTGCCCCGTAGAATCTGCCACCCCAAGTACGAGCTTGCTTGGCTGGTGCCTGGATCCAGCCCTGCTGGTTTGGCCACTCTGGTTACCTTCTCCAGACATAAGAAAGCTTGTCCCTTCCACCAACAGAAGTTGGTCCAATAAAAGGTATTACTTTGCCCACCTTGTCTCTTGACAAAGATAGACCCCTGGGGTGCTGTGATGGCTGCTTATCTTGCTAACAGGATTTGTGCTGTCCTCTTCTATTTGTTATATCCACATTTTCTAACTTTTGAGTGCTTTACTTTTCAACCTTCATAATGTTCTTTTAGCATAGGTGTTTTTGTATTTAACTCCATTTACTACATGTATGCTGACCTCGTAATTCCAGCCAATGACCCCAAAGCCATCAGGTAGCTTACCTGATCAGCATCCACAAACAGGAATTTATCAACCACCAGTGGGAACAACACATCCAGAAAAAGGATCTTGTAACCCCAGATAATGCGCTGTTTCTCTGTTTGCTGGTGAAGCCATCGGGGCCATTTGTATTGGACAAGCTCATACTGGAAATTGTATTTCTCTGCCATGTATGGAATGAACTCCTGGGGAGGGAAAAATTATTTGTCTTGACTGCATTTCTGGGTTTGTCCCATTATAGCGATACCAGGCAGAAGCAAAGACAATTTTAAAAAAGAAGAAAAGGTCCAAGAGACTTTGCAGCCTTTGGGTAAAGCACAATTTTTTTTTCTAGATGGGTTTTTTGTTCTAAGCAAATGTAAATGTAACTGCAAACAAACTGACTGCATAAAGTGGTCCCAACTTTGTGTGACAGTCACACCTCAGAAATGTAACTGTCAGAATGTGGTCTTTGAAATCCATCTAAACATCCTGGGATCCCTTCAGTCCCCACAGTTATGACACTGATCCAGGTGTGAAGGGTTTGATTTACAGGAAGAGATTACGTGAGTTTAATATGAAATACTGGAATAAACCTAAAAGGGAAAAAGGTAAGATAAACATCAGGAAAAGATTCCCAACAGCAAGATCCACTTGGCTGTGCAAGTTTCCCCAAGTGAAGTGGGAGAAGTCCTAACTCTTGAACAATTAATGTAAGCCCTGAAAAATGCTAATAAGTGTACATTAGAGAATAATCCTGGATCAGCAGATAACTGGGACTAGAGAACCTAAGAAATTTTCCGCTGCTAGCCCCCTCTAATTAATTTGATAATTGCAATCAAGTACTTCAGGGACTGCTGTATTTTAACATAAACCCAATACTCAAACAATATAATGGCACAAATTCGTGCCCAGTTTTTAATACCATTCAAGTCCAATAAATGATTTCGGTGACTAACTTTGGCTTTGCATTCCTCCCAAGATGTCACAATGCATCCCCTGAAAATATGTATTAGAAAAGAAAAAGTAACCAGAAGGTTTAATGATACTAAAATGATCCTAATTTAGGGAAAAGATGCTGGTTAAACCAAGATTGTTACTTGTCCAACAAATCCATGATGTGGAGTCTACACTGAGTGGGAAATAATCTATCTACTGCTGGCCACAGGTAGCATTTTACTTCCGCCCTGGAACAAGGGGGGAATGAGAGGCAGCACAGACTGTGAAGTCACGGCATCTAGCCCTTAGTTGATTTCTCTTTGTATAAACAGACTCTTCATTTACAATGAACTGTCAAACCAGATCAGACCCATGGCCCACCAAGGCCAGTGTTATGTCTGACAGTACCCAATGCCAGATAAATTGGAGGAAAGCATAAAACCGCTTTAGTAGACAGTCATGCATTAACATGCCCACAGATTATGTTTTTTCCTAGGCATTAAAGGTCGTCTCATCTCCTGAAGTATCAGGGTTGATGTGTCATATGTGTATATAGCCCATCTTATTCATATACATGTGTAATCCTTTTTTGAATCCTACTAAGCACTCTGCCTCTATAAATCGTTGCCATAGGTTAATTGTATTATGTAAAAAAAATTTCCATACTTTAGGTTTTTATTTGCTGCCTTCTGATTCCCCTTGTTCTTGGTTTAGTATGTGTGCACAACTGGCCTCCTTTATAGCCCTGTTGATTTTATATACATCTTTCATACCACCTATTCTCCTCTCAAAAATTAAAGGTCCTAATATTTTTAGTGTTTCTTCATATGGAACTTTTTCCATGCCTCTAATCATTGGCACTGCCTATCTCTGGGCTTTGTCTCTTTCTGCTCTGTCCTTACTCCCCTCCCTCCTACCTCACAGCTCATGCACAGCTTCCTCATGCAATTTAAAAAGAAGCCTCTATTTAACAGCCACACCTTTATCATGAACATTGCCATGCAAACCACAGGGAAAAGCAGTTCAAACTTAACAGAAGCAAAGGAATCCAAACAAAGATATGAAGAATTCTCTTACTCCAATTTGCAACTGTGTGCAACTCCTTCCTTATATACCCCCTTACAATGTTAACCCACTGTCAAACTGATCTTCACTTACAAAACCTTAATCAGAAGAATACGACTGCAACTATACTTCTTGTTTGTCAAAAGAAAGAAATATCAATAGATTATGCATAGCTTTTCATGTTGATTAGTATGAGACTCATCTACCTGTTCAAAGAACAGATATGTAAAAAAATGAGGTAAGAAGATGACAAATGTAATAACCTTTAGAAAAGATTTTCACTTTTATCTGTGAAAAATAAAAAGTAAAAGATTTAGTAACAAACCTTGAACATAGGTGACAAATAGTTCTTCAAGAACCAGAATTTCACTGGAGTCTTAGTGTGTTTCAGCACAGATAACATCATTATACTGTTAAAAGCAAAAAACAACAACATTTTTGTACATTTTCATCAACAGGAAAGACTCCCCCAATTGTAAAGACCACAGCGTTATCGCTAAGACAAAGTTCGTACAGCCCAGCTCCGCAGAAAGCTCTCAGCGTAACGGTTAGATTACAGATGGCTATTTTCCTACATTATTCTAGTGAATGCAGTTTGTGCCAGATTACTGACCTTTATGCACCAAAAAGAAAATATACAGCTGCAGCCTATTAAAATCAGCTTAAACACCTAAGAACACAATTTTTTTAAAAATACTGAGTAATTTATGCATGAATATACAAAGTGGGTCATTCTTTTATCCAATATACAGTAAATCAGATATTAGGACAGTGATCAACTACCCTGTTATCTATTAGATAAAGGCTTAAATCTATTTTAGCTATTTGTAGAGAGCAAAATAGCGTAAGTGTAGCCTGGCGAGCACCCCGCTCCAGAGAAAAAGGGGTTAAAACCAGCTCTGGGAAAGGGCTGCCCCAAGGAGCCAATCGGGGGCAGCCAGGTAGCCAATCCAGGCCCAGTAGGGCTGGTATAAAGAGGGCTGTGAGCTAGGAGGCAGGCAGTCTCACTCCAGTCTTGATGTGGGAAGGACTGGGCTGCCTGGGAGCACAGGCTACCTTCAATAGAGCAATGCTAGGGAAGAGGTAGGCTAAGCTGGGGAGCCCAGGCCTGGCAACCTCCCAGGCTGAGGCCTGACAGGAAGGCCTAAGGAGGTACTGAGGTCCAACTCCCTAGCAAATGATAAGTGGCCATTGCAGACTGCAGTTTGCCCCTGAGTAAAGGGGCTAGATGAGGACTGGCCGTGGGTCACTGAGGCAAGGTGGGCTCAGGGGAGTGGAGTTCCCTGGGTGAGAGGCAGCACCCCAAGATAAGGGCCACTGTGGTCCAGGAGGGACATGGGGCCTACAGGTGGGGGAGATAAAGGGACTGCAGAGGGGTAGGTAACAGAAGGCAAGACACCGGCCCATGGAGGGCACTCCAGGGCTGAGAGAGCTAATTCCTGGATGGTCAGAAGGAGGTGCCGTGCCGGTGAGTCGGCAGACCTACTACAGTAAGAATAAAAATAAAAAAGTCATAGAATAAGTATCTTGTGCTTTTAAAATCAACTTTTTCTCTCTGCCTTAAGGTTTGTTCTATGAATATTGGTTTATAGCAGTGGGAAACCTACAATGATACTGCATCTCAGTGACAACTACTTAACAAAGCTTGCCTTAACAGTTCATTTCCTGTAAACTGCATAAACAGAAACATTTATAAAATACACTAAAGTTTCCAGTTGCTTTAAATCTAATGGGAGTTTTACCACTGGATTTCACTTTTTTCAGTATTACCCTTAACATTAAGTAAGGCCTATGCCAAGTGAAATAGCCAGTGTTTAACAACTCTGCACCAAACTATTCATATGTAACATATCAGAGAGGTAGCCATGTTAGTCTGGATCTGTAAAAAGCGACAGAATCCTGTGGCACCTTATAGACTAACAGACGTATTGGAGCATAAGCTTTTGTGGGTGAATACCCACTTCGTCAGACGTAAGGTAATTTATGTAACATAAATTGTCAGATTATTTAAAATGAGATTTGTAGCTTCCAACTACTTTAAGTAGATAGCAATAGCAGTACATCTACCAACTGAGAAACAAAAATTACAGACTCTATACTAACCGGAGGAATCTTTCATACAGGTGTCCTGAAGCCACAGAGAATATATTAATCACATCATCTTTATCCTGTTTCATTTCGTCATTCTTCTGCCCACCTGTAAATCCCCTAAAATCAGGAAAAATATAGTCCTCATTAGAATACTTATACCTGTCTACAATGTCATGTAGAAAACAGCTTTCCCCCAAGCCAAATCTCTCACTTCCCAGTCTGGCAGGGGTCGAACGTGCTGCAGACACAATGTGCTCAGACCTGGGAGGGAAGGCATGCTTGGTGTTGTCAGCTGATTTATATTATTGATGGGCTCTGAAAAGAGTCCTGTTAATGAAACCTCTTCAGCCTTAAGGGGGCTGCCTGTGATGTAGGGCCTTTACAAAATGTACAATGATCCAGTGCACCAAGAAAGGCATTCTCTAACCTTTCATAGAAGGGAGAAGGAGAACACACACCTCTACTTCAATATAACACTGTCCTTGGGAGCCAAAAAATCTTACCGTGTTATAGGTGAAACCATGTTATATCAAACTTGCTTTGATCCACCAGAGTGCACAGCCCTGCGCCCCCCCCCCCCCAGCACTGCTTTACCACGTTATATCTGAATTCGTGTTATATCGGGTCGCGTTATATTGAGGTAGAGGTGTAGTTACAAAGCAATGCCCATCTTGTTCTGCACAGCTGAATAAAGTGGACTCTCAGGAATTACTGATAGCGTAGTTTTAAAAATTAAACCCTCAAACCCAGTACCATTTATAACAGAATGGCTATAGATTATTGGTACTTTAGGTCCCTCATTAAAATACCAGACAATCTTTCAGTTTCTAGACACTTGCGTGATTTTAGTGAACAGAGAACTGTTTTTACCACTTAAGAGACTCCCAAAATCCAGACTCATTCTCACTAGTTCCATCACTTAGTAAATCTTCATTCATCATGTCTAGTTTCTTCTGAACCTGCAAATGTATAACACTGCGTTAGCCAACAAATTTTATTAATAGCTGAGAAAATAGCTACAAGAAACTAAGCAGTCATCATCACTCTATGTTTTTGTTTATCCGTTTAAATAATGTCCATCTACATACAACTTAGGCCACATGCAGATACTTCTCAGAAGGGACAATAACTCAATTTTCACTAGTGAATTTTAACACAAAATCCAAACTAGTTCCAGAGGCCTTACGACTTTTGAGTTTAGAAGGCTAAAACTTATCAAAATGCATTTTTGTCCTCATCTTCGATGACGGAAACTGGAGAAAAAATTAACACTACTCTCTATATTGGCCAAAAGGAGTCAGCTAAGACATTAGGAGTGCAGCACCAGAGCTAAGCAACTTAATCACAGCAGATTTAATAGGCAAGAAGACCATATCGAAAAACCAGAGCCAAACAGAAATGCAAAATAGAAATTCTGGGAGGAAGAGAGGAGAAGGTTGTGCTGCAACCATCACCACCAATGGATTAATCTGGTTTCATTTTGTAGCTACACTTCCATCTGCTGTGTGCCCTCTGAGGGAGAGACAGTATCAGATAAGCACAGGTCTTTAATAATGTATGATAGCCAGTGGGTAAAAACATATTCATAATGGTAGTTACACTACTGGCTGGCTGGCTGGCTATTTATTTGTTACATAATCATTACTAGGAGTGGAGGAGAAAGCATATTAAACATGATTAAGGGATATATTTTTAAGATTTTGCACTCAGTTGAGACAGTAAAAAGTGAGCACAATTGAGTTGCTAATTTGCATGCAAATTAGAGCAACCATATGTCAAATCCCTCATTCTGCACATATAATCACTAATTACATGCACGACACACTAAATATATTTACGCCCTTTTTTATCAAGTGCTACTATAATACTGCTAGCACCGCACAGATACTCTTCCAAACTTAGCACCTCATTGATAAAATTCTCTTCCAATTTACATTCACACGATTGCTTCCTTTTCAATTTTATAATTCAACTCACTTTTCTTATATAATTGATATTGTGCTCTTGTATATTAATATTATTCTGCTGAGTGCTGGAAGTGAACAGTGTTTTATAAATAATTAAACTATTTATTATTACTATTTATAACCCAGGAGATAGGATAAATGGACCCCATGAATGAGATCGCACCCCTCCCACCGCCCAATGTACTGTTGGCATAAGACTTGAGAGGGACCTTCATACCAACAATGCAAACATCAAATAGGTAATATGTTCCAAGAGATAGGCTAGAGACTGGCTGTATGGAGACCTGGATTTTAATCTAAACTCTGCAATTCACCTGCCCTTCAATTTACACAATCACTTCCCCTCTCTCTGCCTCTGTTTCCCCTCTGTAAAACTGGGATAACGATACTTATACTTCTATGTAAAGTGCTTTAAGGTCTACAAATGAAATGCCTTGTTAGTGACCTGATCCACAGCCCACTGAAATCAATGGGAGTTGTCCTATTTACTTCAGTGAGTTTCTTCCATTGATTTCAATAGGCTTTGGATCAGGCCATATAAGACCTACGTATTGTTATAAACAGCTTAGTAACAGTATAGTGCCATCCCTCTCCCCCGAAAGTGCATACATCATCTAAGTATCTTGAGGCTTCCGTTTTATTTTGCGCACACTGCCTCTGGTGTAAGTTTATAGGAGGGATGATTAGTTCTTAAAAAACAAAACAAAACACCTTGTTCACTGCCATTGTCCATATCCTCAAACCAACCACCCTACTTCCAGAGGAGCTCTTGCAGTACAGTTTTCAAACTCACCTTCACTTTAATAATTTTGCTCTTGAAGTTGTTAAGAACAACAGTAACTTCATTGGCATCAGGTGGAGAATCTGTACCATCATGGCTAAAAATAATTAAAAAAAATTTAGCTTTGTAACCATCATCTCAGAACAGGGGCCATTTTGTTTCCTACTTCTTCTTCTTCATGAGCACTTTTCATAAAGATCTTTTTCATAACAGCCTTGTTCCCTCCCTGATTAAATCTTAACACCATAAAACATACAAACCTATCCAATAAATACAAAAGTGAACATACTCATACAAGATCACAAAGGGGATTTATTTGATTTAATCTCGTGGAACAAATAGTGCGTCTGGCAGGGCATGCAATTTTCATCTAACAATTAGTTGCTATTTGTAAAGGAACTGTTAGATCCATAGACACCAATATTGTGTGTGTCAAGTTCAAAATGTTCACAGGATCAAAACCAAAAAGATATCATATAGTTTCACCTGTAGATTCTATAGATGTCCTCAGACCTCCCCTTTCTGAGTTTCAAAACCCAAGCCCCAGGATTAGCTTTTAATTGGAAGTAGCCCTGTAAAGGAAAAAGGTGACATGCTGTTTTAACTGAAAACAGAAACTACTTTTGCTATTTTTTCCTAGCAGTATACAGTTCGACCATTTTAGATTTGTATATATTTGCTCATAAATCAGCTGATTAAAACGTCTTTAATCTTCAAAACACAGATAAGAACAGGAAAGGTTCTACCATTTCCAATGAAATTTCCCATTTCAAAGTAAGCAATACCCATGGAACAGGCAGAGTTTTTTCAAGTGGTTACTGTCGGAGCAGAAGCCAAACACAGACTTTCAGCCTGTTTTTCTGAAGAGATGACCCAGAATGTCTAACTTGTGGGCTTCCCTCAATGGGAGGAGAAAAAAAAAAAAATCTTTCAAGCCACCACCAGCTAACCACTGTAATGATCCATAAAAGATCCAGCTTCAGTACATGTTTGATTCATTCTGATGTTACACTGTTTGGGACTTTAACTAATGTTCTTTGAAGAGTCACTGCTAAAGCAGGAAGATTTAACATCCTACTCTTGGTGCAACACACCACTCTGGTACAACTTAAAAAAAAATACTATGCAGAACACATACATAAAAGTATGTTATTGCAACATCAAGTTTTAGATTTTAATTGCAGAAGAATCAGAAAATTAATTGTTAAGGTGACAAAATCTGATGAGGGTCTAAATATTTGTGCTGATGCCTCATATAAGCGCATGTTCTTTCATTCTGCCACCAAATGTGTAATTATGATTGCACAGTCAAAGAGATGCATGTGCAAGTATTTGGAGAAAGCGCACCACAGTCCAAGTTTCTGAAGTTAAGGAAAATGATGCAGTGTGCATGCTTAGTAGACCATTTCCAAATCCCTTCAGATTCAGTTGTTCAGAGACCAAACTTATAAGAAGGAAAAGACAGCAAAGTGAGGTAAGTCTATATCCATTAAAAAACAAACAAATGCAGCATGTAGTTCCCCGCCCCCCCCACATGGCTAATTAACAACTGTTTTACAAAAATCTGAGCCACTCCCCACCTGTGGGCATGCACAATCACAATACCCACTGCTCATCTTACAGCAACATTCTGGATGTTGTCAGCTAAAGAGGTGAGATTTGTGCAACACAGAAAGATCAACTGTGAAAATCTCGCTCCTTATTAATTCTTTCATCAGGCCTATATTCACCTTAGTAGACACTGAGGCTATTTCTACACTACCGCATATGTTAATATAAATCATGTCGCTCAGGGGTGTGAATAAGCCACCCCTGTGAGTGACATAAGTTACCTAAGTTGCGGTGTGGACAGCGCTATCGGTGGGAAAGCTGCTCCTGACAACACAGCTTGTTGGGGATGGATTAATGAAGACAATGGGAGAGCTATCCCTCATCCCTTTAGAGCTGCTACACTAGAGAGCTTGCAGCTGCACCACTGTAAGCTCTCTAGTGTAGCCATAGCCTCAGGGAATTACAGAAAAGACTTACAGTCTGGGAGCATATGTAATGCTGTGGACAAGTTAATGACAGGAAGCAAAGGGAGTGTCAGCTGATTTGTAAAAATAATAATAATAATAATAATAATAATAATAATCCTAATTTCAACGTGTCACCCTCTATGGTGTGGTATCGGAGGAACTCGCTGTCCCTCAGCTCCCAGCTTCAGGTCCTCCAGTTTATGAAAATTTTGGTAATACAGTGACATCGGAAATGTGTCAAGTTGGGTATCATATCAGGTTGGGTTTGTTTTTCCCACAAACACAGTGGTACCAAACATGACAAACCTATAACAATTATGTAGAAGTGTATTTGAGAAAACAGGGGGTTTTTTTAATCAATTTTTTAAAATAATATTTTTACACAGCAATGTCAAATATTCAGCCCTCGCAAATTTAAATTGTGGCCCTCAAGTGACAGTACTGTTTTGTCACTTCATGCTCAGAACATATTACCCGATTCATTTTTTTTTTAATGTTACAGATTACAATAAATAGAAGGAGTGTGGCAAAAAAACAGTTCAGTGGTATTGAGTATCAGCTTTGTTTATTATGCTGAAAGAATGGTGATGAGGCACCGGCTAGGATGTCAGCATCCAGCTAGAAGGTATCCAGCTGGAATCCATATCCAAACGGGATGTATATAGCTACATAACATAATTAAGTACAATCTCGCAGTAATTTATTACAAAATCCTTGTGTTTACTTTTGTCTTGATCATTTTTAGGCATCAGTGGGAAGACAAAGAGAGTGTCACCGTGGAAGACCCGGTTAAACATAATGCTTGGTGGCACCTTACATACTCTAGGGAGTGCACCCATAAACTGTATTTAGCAAGGTTGGAAAGGAAGTACTTCAAGCATCAGGAAAAAGTTGAAGAAGGTGGACCAAGTGACAGCTGTGGGCAAGGCTCACCTTACACTAGGTCCCATGGCATGCGTTTCAAGAAGAACCCCTGCTTTTTCTGCAGTAAGCCCGAAGGCATCCATCAAGCAGTTTCAACATGTGAGAAGTCATAATGAAGCTGTTGCCTTGCACTGATCAGTGGAATTTCTTTGTAGTTCCCAAGAGGAGGCTGACACTAAAATTATCCTGCATACTATCTACCCCAGAGAGAGGTGCTAATAAAGTCCAGGTTTGCATACAGGACACTAAAGTTCCAGTGCTCCTCTGAGATGCCATTCCAAACTTTTTTGCAATATTCTGTTTTTGTGCCTGCTGCTGGGCAACAGAATCACTGTATATCCCTCAGAGATGTGTTCCTACCACTAGGATCATTAAAAGCCACCACATTTCTAGGTTTCCACGCCCTCTCAGGGTCTGACACTACTGGAAGATTGGCTGGAAAGACCAGATTGTCTTTCTGGAAGGCACTGGATTTAGTCTCTGAAGACCACTCTCCTAGGAATCATAGAATATCAGGGTTGGAAGGGACCTCAGGAGGTCATCTAGTCCAACCCCCTGCTCAAAGCAGGACCAATCCCCAACTAAATCATCCCAAACAGGGCTTTGTCAAGCCTGACCTTAAAAACCTCTAAGGAAGGAGATTCTACCACCTCCCTAGGTAACCCATTCCAGTGCTTCACCACCCTCCAAGTGAAAAAGTTTTTCCCTAATATCTAACCTAAACCTCCCCCACTGCAACTTGAGATCATTACTCCTTGTCCTGTCATCTGCTACCACTGAGAACAGTCTAGATCCATCCTCTTTGGAACCCCCTTTCAGGTAGTTGAAAGCAGCTATCAAATCCCCCCTCATTCTTCTCTTCTGCAGACTAAATAATCCCATTTTCTGCAACCTCTCCTCATAAGCCATGTGCTCCAGCCCCCTAATCATTTTTGTTGCCCTCCACTGGACTCTTTCCTATTTTCCCACATCCTTCTTGTAGTGTGGGGCTCAAAACTGGACACAGTACTCCAGATGAGGCCTCACCAATGCCAAATAGAGGGGAATGATTGTCACGGAGTGTGGAGGGACACAAGGCCCTGCACCGCTAGCTTCCTGCGATTCACCATGACTCTCAGCCAGCCAGTAAAGCGGAAGGTTTATTTAGACAACAGGAACACAGTCCAAGACAGGTCTTGCAAACACGGACAATAGGATCCTCCCCAATTAGGTCCATCTTGGGGTCCCAGGGGCGCCACAGACCCACTGGGGGATCAGAGCCCCATCTGCGCTTCCCTCCATTACACCAGCCACCTCCAGAAACCCTCTCTCCCCCAGCCCTTGTTCAGTTTCCTGGGCAGAAGTGTCACCTGGCCTCTAATCCCTTCCTGGGTTCTCATGTGACATGCTCAGGTATCTTCCCTCTAGGCCCGTCTCCCATCCCCCAGTGCAGACCGTCCTTCCACGCCAACCCTCCCCACTCAGCATTCACAGACCACATTAAGAACAGTCCCAGTTCATCACAATGATCACGTCCCTCAATCTGCTGGCTATGCTCCTACTTATACAGCCCAAAATGCTGTTAGCCTTCTTCGCAACAATGGCACACTGTTGACTCATATCCAGCTTCTCGTCCACTATAACCCCTAGGTCCTTTTCTGCAGAACTGCTGCCTAGCCACTCGGTCCCTAGTCTGTAGCAGTGCATGGAATTCTTCTGTCCTAAGTGCAGGACTCTGCACTTGTCCTTGTAAAACCTCATCAGATTTCTTTTGGTCCAATCCTCTAATTTGTCTAGGTCCCTGTGTATCCTATCCCTACCCTCCAGCATATCTACCACTCCTCCCAGTTTAGTGTCATCTGCAAACTTGCTGAGGGTGCAATCCACGCCATCCTCCAGATCATTAATGAACATATTGAACAAAACCGGCCCCAGAAACAACCCTTGTGGGACTCCGCTTGATTCTGGCTTGCTCTGAAGGCGCTTGAAACAGCTGAGGTCGTTACTGGTGAGGTCACAAATGCACTGGAAGCATTCATATGTTGAGTTTACCATTTGAAGACCAACATTATGCTACTTACAGAGCTATGTTGATGGATGTTTTCCAAGAACCATACAAATGGAGAAAAACTGCCACCGACAAGGGGTACGTTTATACCTGCTATCAAGAGGGCAAATTATCAATCAGTGAATGGCTCTGGGATGATCGATCACATCCAAAACTACGCTTCCCTTATCACACCAGTGATACGTGAAATATCACACACTCCCAAATCAATCCTTCAGTTAAACAAATACTGGTGTATAAAGATCGGGTGCTCACCAGCCTGCAAACGTGTGGCCAGCAGCCTGCCTGGAGAAGTGCAAGTGTCTAGCAATGTTGTCCTAGACAGAGATGACACTGATGATGACTTAGATGAATAAATTTTCAGTCCTACATGTCAAGGGTAACATCCATAGGATGTCTATTTTTATGTAAGCAATGCATCCCTGTGTTGAAGTATAATTTTTAAGTTGTTTTAATTTTTAAGGTGTTAATGTTTAATTGTTAAGTATAATTTTTCTTGCATATATAGCTACATAACTGTTCTAGGTTTCTCCTCTTAGATACATTGTATTCATAGGTATCAGGCAAGAGTTCTTTCTTCCAACTTGACCCATTTCCGGTGATCTTGTATTGCCAATTTCCACCAACCAGAGGACCTGGATCTGGAAGTGGGGGGGGGGGGAGGGAAGGGCAGAGAGAGACACACCCACTCTGCAGAGGGTGACATCATTGAAATTATGATTCTATAGATTTTTACAGAACAAATGACATCTCTTCCCTTTCTATCACTCACTTGCCCACAGAATAAGATTTTACTACCTTGAACTCCCAGACTATAAAGGAGTGTACTATATTTCCTGTTTTTAAAATGGGAGAATAAACTGAGACAACTGTCAAGAAGGAACTACTTCCACTCCTGGGAACCATTTTAGCAAAGCTATGGAGGTCTGCTGACCTAAGACATTATGAGGGAATCCTAAAAAATGGATGGCTTCAAAGACCTCTCTGGACAAGGCTCAAGTTGGTGTTGAACATAGCCAGGACAGCATGATTAACTATCAACAAGGTCAATTTCAGATCAGCTCTCACTCCCCAGGTAGCCAATGGAAATAATAAAATCAGGTGAACAATCACGTTACTGTACTCTGAACAGAATGTGATGAAGAAGCCATGCTAGGAAGGAATTAAAATGACAGCTTCATGGGTGTGAGGATGCGAGTTGCTATTACAAGGTTATTTTGGAGACAAGGGCCAGCCTACACAAATTACACAACTGATTGGTTTTTCATGGGAAGAGTTTGTTCAACATGACGTCAATATGCTTAAGATGGCACACACCTGCAAGAGTCCTCTCAATAAGCTGGGATATGGAGGGACCAAGAGCATCATGATAACAACAACTGACAGCCCTCTCCAAAAGCAACACTTCTGCCTTGATGGTGTTAGGAATAAAGTGCTCTGACACATCTCACCAGCAACCTAATCCAACCATTCTTCCATAACTGCAACCAAACTTGCAAGATCCATTAGGGTGCAAGCAATATTCACATGTATTGTCAACATATTAAAAGGCAATCTGTACCTATTAATGATCTTGCCAATAGGCTTTGCATATATCATGAGCAACATAGAGGATAGAACCTTGAGGAACGTAGTTTGTTGCCTGTATGAAACCAGTCACTTACTAAATTGGCCATCACAATGGTATCAACAATGACAGGATTGGCTGAAGTTCCCAGTGTGAACTGGAGTCCTCGAGGTGGCTGTCCTGTAGTGATGTCATAACAGTGTCCTTCCAGAAGCAGATACTCCAATTCATATTCTGCAGCTACTCTATTATCCACCTGCCCAAAAAAAAAAAAAAAGAGCCATTGCTGCCATTTAGAAATAACTCAAACCAGTTATTCTGACTACATTTCCTAGTGGCTGGATTATGCTCTAAAATCTTTAACTCATTTTCTTATCGTTCAATTTTTGTTTTTAAATAAAAAAACTTTTTTATTTTGGTTCAGGGGATGGTGTTTTGGGTGGATAGTTATTAATTGGTATTAAAGTAATTCCTAAAGGCCCCAAAGGAGACCAGGACCCCACTGAGCTGGGCACTGTATTTATGCATAGTATGAGACAGTCCCTACCCTGAAGAACAAGACAAGAGAAAGGGTGGGAGAACAGAAGCATTTAGGGTTTGTCTACACTACCGTGCGGGGTCAATCTAAGATACACAACTCCAGCTATGTGAATAGCGTAGCTGAAGTCAACGTACTTAGATCTACTTACCGCAGTGTTTTAACTGCGGTAAATCAACACCTGACACTCTTCTGCTGACTCCGCTTGCGCTCCTCATTCTGGCAGGTAGTGTAGACAAGCCCTTAAAAATGGAGAATTTAGGCAGAGAGAGTTCAAGTGACCTGCCTGATGTCACACAGAAAGTCTGTGACAGGGCTAGAAGTGGAACCCAGATTTGCTGAGTTCTGTCCAGTCCAAGACCATCCTTCATTCCCAATTAATTTAAAACAAACAATAATTTAATCTTTATATACATAGACATATTTTCACAATGCCCACAGTATGCTAAGTGCTGTCTGAAAGAGACTGATGCAATCGGCTGCAAATAATGCAGGACAAATCTGCAGAGCAAAATTACCCACCCAGAGTTCTCAAGGCACCTCAATCCTAATCCTCTGCTATCTTGGTCTTAGACCTTCTCCTGAGGAGACCATCAATTGTGAAGAATGTTATGATATTTTGTGAGATGGTCCAACCTCCCTTTCTGCTCCAGAATGCTCAGTTTAATTGTTACTTTCAGTGATCTGCATCTCAGAGATCTCACACACAAAAACACTGCCAGTATTGTTTAATGATTTGGGATGATGATTAGATTAGATGATAGATGTCTCAGATACATTCAGAATCTTTCCATGTGTTCAGGCACAGAAAAGTAAAATACAATTGGTAAAAATAAATTTAGAGGTTTAAAATTTTTAGTATTGTCCCTTTCGTTGCCAATTTATAATTTAATTGTTTAAAACAATAAATTAACAGTGATACAAATACAGTTTGCTTTACAATTAGTACAGGATCATTGATGCTAGAGCCAACCATTGGCCTATGTAATGCATTGTACTGCATCTGGCACTGGGCTTTACCAGATACATTAGAGGGAGACAAAAATAAAGGTGACTTGGTAATAGGTTATAAAGATTTTCAGTCTGAATGTAATCTAGATTGGCAGTGGCCAAAAGTTATTACCAACTGTTGGCTTTTGAGTGGCCTATCTGAAGTTAGGGAGGAGTGATAGTTCAGTGGTTTGAGCACTGACCTACTAAACCCAGGGTTGTGAGTTCAATCCTTGAGAGAGCCATCATTTAGGGAGTTGGGGCAAAAATCTATCTGGGGACTAGTCCTGCTTTGGAGCAGGGGGTTGGACTAGATGATATCCTGAGGTCCCTGATATTCTATTCTAAGTGATTTTGGTGGTCTTGCTCCACTTTGCAGTGGACAGAAGTCCATATCACAAGAGCCACCCTCTCAGTTAGCACTACTATTACAATCTTAGCAGACAAAGCCAAGGACTGAATGGTTCTGGAGACTGAACTACCCTCTCACCTCTAGAGGTGGTTCCTCCAGGTCAGGGTTGAGGCACATTGGTGGGGAAGCTTGCACTGCCACTGCCCATGCCAAACCTGTTCTGTGGATAAATAGAGGACTTCAGCCTCCAGGGCACTCAATCTGGCATCTTGCACATACACTAGATACACACACAATTATTTTTTAAAATAAAATCTAATTGTTTCTCGTCACCAGTGCAATGGCTTAATCCAAGGGAGGGAAAATGGTACTTTCAGACTTACTCAGGCTTATCAGCTTGCACTCTGAAGCAAGAAAGAGATGTTCACCTTACATCACTTCGCAATTTCCTAAGCTTAGTGTAGGTGAGTGTGGTATACCTCATAATGCAGGTAATAAGAGGCAAACACTAGTATCTATGACCTGATTAGCTAATGTCAGTTATTAGACTAGCAAGTCAGAAAGTTGTGACTGTCAACAGTACTTGGTTTATTCACTCCATGCTGTAAAGCTTTTCTAAATGCCAACCAGTGACAGTACAGACAGATATACTTCCTTTATTTTACTATCAGCATTCTTGGATTAAACATGGAGTCCTCTTGATTTCACTTCTTTCCTTTTTTCTTTTTATTTCCCCCCCCTCCAGATTTTTCTGATAGCATATAAAATTTTAAAGGATCACCATCAAATTGAAAAATCCCCCTTCCATCTGAAAATAGTGGACCTATTATTATGACAACTAACTCCTCAGGTTACTATAAAGGAAAGATAAGAGAACATTTATTTTCCAGTTTCTTTTGTATTTTCTCAGTTTACCTATTTGGTGGTGGTGCATGCTCAACCCCAGCCCCTAAAAGTGGGTATCTACCAGTAAAAGTGACAGCAGAACTGAAAATGAACAGGGAGCAAACAGCAGGACAAGTGTGTGTTCAGAGAGAAAAGGAAGGGAGGTGGTGGGTGGGCCTGACCATTGCGGTGATAGTCTCAGGCCTACACAAAAAATCCCTTTAAACAAACAGGAGTTGAAAAACCCTTAAATTCTGAACAAATTATTTTTTTAAAAATTCAAGACACTACATGGAGCATTATCAGAAAAACTCATTCATTATATATATAAAAAACATTAAAAAAAAAGGATGGGGTCACATAATACCATTTCTTCTTTTCTAGTTCAGTACCATTTCTATGAAATGCTGTACACATGTGATGCAGTTTTTTCTGTGGAACCTGCAGTAAGCCTGGAATGGGTAAATGTGGCATTCCCCTCATCTGTCTAGAGCATTGCATTGTTTTGAGCTTCCAAATTCCAAAAGATGAGCCCCAGAAAAATCATATACAAGCACACTAAACAAATAGGAAATACTGAAGTCTCTTACCTCCTCTAAATAAATGTTATCAAGGTCATATGGAGTTCTGACAGACTCCACCATCCAGCTCTCAGGGGTGTTTAGGTTCAGAGTGAACAGTGGAGTCTGAGGCATATCCAAGAATTTGGCAATTGGACCAGGAGCAAAGTTGTCGTCTGCTGTGAAAGAAATCTCGGGCTCCAAAACGTAGCGATAAAAGCTGAAATTTCAAAAGGAAAATCCTAAAATATTTGTCTGCCATGTTTCATGCCTTTTAACTTTCACTGACAGTCATCTTTCCAAAGGATAGTCTCAGAGCCTCTGAAAGCCCATTACTGGACCTTTGTTCCCTTCTATATGTATGGGCTCTTTGCTTAAGAGATCACACTTAACATAGGTCAAATTTCATCTTGACTAATTAAATATTTTACTTTACCAGAAGGATCTAGACTCTCATTAAATTCTGAAGTGTCTTATTGAATAGCTACAATATCTTAATATTGCATTTGAACCACTATAGTTAAAGTCATAGCAGGGATTCCAGAGACTGAAGTGAGCAAATATGCTAAGACATACTGATTTTGATAAAGTTGTCATGGGGGAGGGAGGGGAGAGAGACTCTCATTCTACAGGCTAGTGGTTAGGACAGTGGGATACGAGAAATCCATGTTCAGGTCCCTGCTCTGTTCAATTCAGAGCGGTCAAAACTCTGCTCTGAATCAGGCAGAGCAGGGAACTGAATCTGGATCTCCCACATCCCATGCCAGTGCCGTACCCACCAGTTTCTAGACACAGGCAGACAGATATACACACCCCCTTCCTGAACTGAAAAGCTCATGTTTCGATCCCAAAGAGGACATTTCAGCACAACTCTGGTTTTGCAAAAACATTCAAAAGGGTTAGTTTTTATTCCATTGTGGAACGAAAACAAATTTTGAAACCTCCAAAGATGCCATGAAACAGAACTGTTGCCTTCAGGGGCCTTTTCTGACTTCAGAATTGCATGTTTATCTCCTGTAAATGATCCCCACAAATGTTTTAATGCTGTTGTTTACACTAAGGTGTTTTCCCCCAACATGGTATTTCTTACCTTTTCAGAGGCATGTCAGAAAGTTTGGACTGGCAGTTCATAAAAACTCTTAGATTCATGTTTATCAGTTGGTTCAAAACCTAAAAATATGAGAGAGACATATACCTTAAAATTCCTACTAGAGAGATGAGTACTGTTTTTGCAGATTAGGCCTTAGTGAGCATTTAACAATCTCCCTTCTCACCCTGCTTTCCACAAATTTTATTTGACTGAATTGGTGAAGGGAATTAGTTACCTGCTGTACCATGATTTTAAATAGGACTTTGGGGATATTCTAAGTAGTTGACGAGATGCGGACAGATTCTCCCTCAAAAATATTGTCTGTGGAACTGAACTTGTATAAAATGATCCAATAAAAAATTATTTGAGAGTGGCCTTACCCAGGGCTGGATTAACTCTCCTGTAAGCTCGGGGCTATTAGATTTTGTGGGGCCCCTATATACAAGTCTTTTTCCTAATTTAAAACAAAATCATCACAATTATGGCATCGAGGCTATTAATGCTATACTAAACTTGCCTTTTAAATTAACATAAAGTTGTTCTATGGTTAAATTTCAGTCTTAAAACATGCAGAATATAGTTAATTCAAAATAGCCTACTTCTTATCTTAGGGCAGCTGTTATATTAGTCTATTTCTGGGAGGAAGTTTGGGTGCAAGAGGGGGCTCCAGGCTGAGGCAGAGTGTTGGGGTGCAAGTGAGGGCTCTGGGAGGGAGTCTGGTGCAGGAGGCGATTCTGACCTAGGGCAGGGGCTTGGGGTGCAGGACAGGGTGCGAGGTGCAAGCTTCGTCCAGGAGGCGCTTACCACAGGTGGCTCCTGGCCAGCAGCACAGAAGGGCTCAGGCTCCCAGAAGTTGCTGGCTGCTGGCACGTCTCTGCATGCCCCTGGTGGGAGGGGCACAGTGTGTCTCCGCGCACTGCCCATGCCTCCAAGTGCCGCCCCCACAGCTCCCATTGGCTGGCTGCAGGGACAGTGCTGGGGGTAGGAGCAGCATGCTTAGCTGTCCCCCGCCAGGTGCCGCAGAGACATGCCAGCCGCTGGCCGTTTCCGGGATCGGTGTGGGGCCACAGAAGGCAGGCAGCCTGCCTGAGCCATGCTGCACCACTGGACTTTTAGTGGCCCAGAGATTGCAATCGACTGGCTGAGGCTCTAGGATCAACCAGCTGATCGCGATCAACAGGTTGGTGACCAGTGAATTGTATATAATTAGGGATTTATTTTTGCGGGGCCCCCCTTAGCCTGAGGCCCTGGACTGCAGTCCCTAAACCCCCTGCGTTTATCCAGCCCTGGCCTTACCATGCCTTTTTAATTATTTATTACATAGTATACCATAATTAGCATTTCACTGACATGCTGAAGTTAGTTATCTGATATAGTCTATCTGAATGAATCTCTCACAAATGTGAGATAAGAGTCTAATTTTATCCATGTCAAAACAGAAAAATACTGCAAAATATGGAGTCATCTAGGACTACATCTACACTAGTCTTCTTCTGGCGTAGCTATGTCAATCAGGGGCGTAAAGAGGGGTAATCCCTGAGTGACATAACTGTGCCAGCAGAAGACTGTAGTGCAGACACAGCTATTCAGGCAAAGCTGCACTTTTACCAGTGTAGTTGGTTTTGTTCATGGAGGATGGTTTTACTGTACCCATATAAAGCTCATCTTTGCCAGTCCACACTAGGGAGCACTTTGTATACCAGTATTGCTATATTAGTAGTGTAGACATAGCCTAAGGCAGGGGTCAGCAACCTGTGGCACGTGTACCAAGTGTGGCACGGAGCTGATATTTAGTGGCACTCTGCTGCCAGCAGAGGTCCCGGCCGCTGCCCCACTCAGCCTGCTGCTGGCCTGGATGGACGGAACCCCAAGCCAGCAGCAGGCTGAGCAGGGCTGGCAGCTGGGACCCTGCCTGGCGGGGGCCGGTGGACGGAACCGCAGACCGGCAGTGGGCTAAGCGGCTCAGCCCGGTGCCAGTCTGGGGTTCTGTCCACCGGCCCTTGCCAGCCAGGGTCCTGGCTGCTGGCCCCGCTCAGCCCGCTGCCAGTCTGGGGTTCCGTCCGCCGGCCCCTGTAAATGTAAAGTGTATTACTGGCACGCAAAACCTTAAATTACAGTAAATAAATGAAGACTTAGCACACCATTTTTCAAAGGTTGCCGACCCCTGGCCTAAGGCCTGGTCTACACTACAGAGTTTTGCCAGCATTGTTATTCATAGATTCAGAGATTCTAGGGCTGGAAGGAACCTTGAAAGGACATCGAGTCCAGTGCCCTGCCCTCATGGCAGGACCAAATATTGTTACATTGCCTAGGTGTGAGTCAAACTCTCTAGCTGACATAGCTATACTGACAAAAACCTCAGTGTAGATGAAACTGTGGTGACAGAAGAGTGCCTCTATCAGTTTAGCTAATGTTGTTTGGGCAACTGGTTTACTAAGCTAGCAAAACTCCTATGCTACATTGCCACTAGGCTCTGTAATATGGACATGCCCTAAGTTTTCGATGGTAGGCTTTCATGTGAAGATTGGTTTTAAAATATTAAAGAAATATCCTGGTGATCTAATTATTACCCCGTGTATTTTATTTCAACAATTCTATGCTTTGTATTTCTAGAGAACCTTCCAATCCATGAATTCAAAGCACTTTAATTTTGTAAAGTCCAGAGCCCTTCTGAGAAATTAATCATAACTCAAATAAACTAAGCCCCCCCTCTAGGGTGACCAGAGGTCCTGATTTTATAGGGACAGTCCTGATTTTTGGGTCTTTTTCTTATATAGGCTTCTATTACCCCCCACCCCGTCCCGATTTTTCACATTTGCTATCTGGTCACCTTACCCCCCATCCTCTCAGCCTTTCTTTCCAGTTTAACTAATAATCCCGCTACCTTGATTTTCAACTGTATTTATTTCATTTTGTCAAACGCAAGATGGGATTTCAAATAAGTAATAATTTTACTAACAAGAGATGTCAAGGAGTATCAGATGTTACATTCCAACATGCCTAACAAACACTATGCACCTCACATAATTGAAGAAGCTTTTCTCATACCAAGAACCTAATCTTGTCTCTCTCATGATACCCGTAAATTTCTCTAATGCTTTTTTACTGTACTGTAGGCCATTACGATTCCTAGCCACCATCCATTTAAGGGGAAAGAAACAATCCATAACTACAGAACAAACTATATTATAAAAAAGTTTTAAACTATTTTACTGTCTTTTAACTGTTGATTAATGCATTACAATGCTTTATATATACCATAAGTAATGGAGCAAGTCTTTGAGCATCTCTGGTCGCTGGATCAACAATAGCCACCACATCAAAGTAGGTCTCTCCCTCCTTTGGTCTCAATTTAACTGCACTAAACAAAAAGAAAAGAGGACAAAATCAAGAATTAAAAAAGCCATTTTAAACAAACAGATTTATGGATAAACAACAAACTCCTCTGCTTTTAGAATCCCAAATAATGTGGGCGGAAAACCCAGAAAATTCCTAATTCAGGAAGGTGCTTAATGGGACTACTCACACATACTTAAGTATACGGGTTTCAGAGTGGTAGCCATGTTAGTCTGTATCAGCAAAAACAACAAGTCGTCCTTGTGGTACCTTAGAGACTAACAAATTTAGTTATGCACGTACTTAAAATACATTCCTGAACTGGGGCCAAAGAGCCTAAATATCTGTACGTTGGATGGTGATGTATTAATTTTGATGGAATAAATTGGCCCAAAGAATCAAAGGTGTTAACATGACTGTCATGGTCCAACATTAAAACAATTTTAAATAAGGTTTGGGGTTTGGTATACAGAGACCTGATCCTGCTTAGTCCCATGACAAATACACCATTAAAAGTTTTTTAACCTTTAATAAAGATACAGAAGAGAAGGAAAAAACAGTTAGTCTACATTTCAAATACTTTTAAGTGAGCCTTCTGTCTTAACAATATCCCTTCTTCCCTTTCCCTCTAGTTGCAGAGTCTTCAGAAGGAAAAGCCTTTGTTTGACCATTTCTTAGACGGTACTAAAGATGGTAGTAAGTGTCCCTTTTGGGGGAAAGAGAAAAATTTAGCTAAAATAGGGTGGAGCTATTGTTTTTGCTGTTGCTATTGAAATCCTGGAACAATCTACCAAGGGTTGTGGAGGAATCTCCATCACTGACAATTTTCAAATAAAGACTGGATGTTTTTCTAAAAAGATCTGCTCTAAGAATAATTCTGGGGAAGCTCTCTGGGGCCTGTGTTATACAGAAGGTCAGATTAGATTATCACAATGGTCCTTTCTGGCCTTAGAATCTATGAAGAAGTCTGATCCCTTTTCCTAGATGACAAAAAACAAACATACAGGAGAGTGAAAGACAGAAAATGCAGACTCTATCGCTGGTGTTGACTTTCACTTGCAACTGCACTGCTGGAAAAGCACGTGGTCTTATTAGCCACTCTGAGACTGGGCAAACTTGTAGCTGCATTGGGCTGTTTAGGGCATTGCTTTAAACTGCCTCTTTGGCCACACAGTTTTACGATAGTGTTATAAAATATACTATCTTATGAGGAAGAAAAAGACACCGAGGTGGATTTTTTTATATATATATATTTTTTTTAGAGGTGGAAGGTGAAGGGAAGAAAGCAGGAACCAACATCTCAGAGCTGGTGGAGGTGACAATGTCATCTGGGTACCTTTCTTTGGCCCGGTCTGGTCAGGACATCTCTCCGGATCAAGATGACAAAGGCCCAATGGTGTTATGGTAGATCCCAGGACACAACAGGGGTGGCAGCCAGGATGGTAATGCTTGTTCCTCCCAGTCCACCCATCTCCCAGCCAGCAATTGTCAGAGAAGCTTCTGTTCATTTTTTTTTTAATCTTTTCTTTTAAGGGCCCCAAAAGAGAGTGATGAGCAGAATGGCCCAAACACTCATCATTTTTCCACCAGTTAGGTCTAGTTTCTGACTCAGCAATTTATGCCCACTGATTTCTGGCTCCACTCTTTTCTTGTTTACGAAGCATGATCTTAACACAGTCCTTGAGTTATATCCACACGCTTCTTTGTTTGTACTAATTCAGTCTGTCTCCCTCTTGCACCTTTTCTCTTCAATATTTATTGCTACAGATTGTGACATTTTATGAACTTTTATTCACTTTGTATAACTGAGCTTACAATTAGGGCAAATTTGTAAGCCCAATTATTATAACAGTGACTCAGTAGATAAGCGCACTAGCCATTTGCTCTTGCACTCAAACAATTTCTCCTTAAATGTTTTATTTTATTATGTTTTGTGAAACACAAAACTTCTCTGAAATATTACTGTGCCCGAGACTATTTTATTGCTATACCTATGTAGCAACAGAAAAATAAATCTGCATGGGATTTGCCATGATGATCATAATGACGATTCAAAGTTTAACGAGATATAGCGCTAATATACATCAAAGACAAGGAAGAAGAAATACATAGGTCAACAAATGTACTCTGAATTTAACATTGGCCCGATACCTGTATCTGTCTTCAAAAAATTGATATTCAATCCTTGCCTCTCCTTTTGGCTGAGCAGACAGAAGAGCATCCACCTTCATTACCAAGTCACTTGCACTGGAAGAGAGAAGGGTTTCAAGTACTTTGAAATATTTATGTATTTCTCCCAGTATTACTGAAGATTATATAAAAATAAGAGGCCCAGGTTCTAATCTCAGATGCATGGACTATATGTTTAACTCCTCTCAAAAACAACCCCTTCATTGTTAATGTATATGTGCAGTAGTGCAATTTTTGAGACAACAGTGTGAAAACAGATGGTGCAAACTTCTGAAATTAACCCAGAGTATAGGAGCTATTATCCTCCTTTCTCCCGTCACCCAAAGATCCCATGATTTCTCTGAGGTAACTCCGAAGATTTTTCTGAAGATCTAAGCACTCATAAGGCATGATCACCAGTGGACTCTCTCTGGAAAAAAAACCACTCCATTATGTACAAGAGGGGTTAATTGTTGAGCAATGCAAATCAGACTGCATTAGTAGTGACTGAATATGCTGCCTCCAGAGCTCTTCCTGCCTCTGCCAGACCAGTAAGAGATTAATTGAACCCAGCTCTCATAACTTTGCAGAGCACTCTTCCTGGGCAGCTCCAGAAGTTTTTTTTAAAAACTACAATTCTCTTTAGAGCACTGGTAAGCAATTCCATGCATCGAGCAAATTTGAATGCAACATGGTGCCATAGTTAACAAAGAAATTCACTGTTGACAATTACTTCCCTTTTATTATTCCCTGAATACTTAATCTAGTATTTTAAGTATCATTTATATTTTCCAGATTAAAGAAGAACACCTTTTGTAAACTCCAATTCTGTGACAACATAATAAATCTGAAGACTGAAACACTAAATAAAAAAAATTGGGTTGCATGGTATAGCAGTGCTAACTAGTGATGCCGTAATTAAGAATCTGTCAGCTTTTTCCATAATTAACTCCTAGTCTCATGGGTTTATAGTGACAATTGTGCAAGCCTTTCATAACAAAACTATATATCTGATGAAATCTGCTAAATTCTGGCATCTTTTCTAATCCAGAGCTCAGTCCAAAGCTGGGCCTGCATATGCTAGAAACTTGGCTCAGCTGTGCCCAAAATTCAGCACAAGTTCAAACTATGTCCTCCTTCCCTTCCCGTCCCTCCAGCCCCTTTCATGGAGCAGGCCTTAAGCATTCTCCCTTCCCTTCTACTGACTATGGGTATAAATGGCTCTATGGCACTGTTAATACTCACTCTATAGAACTGTGGTGTGCAAGGTCTCAGCACAATAGTGAATGTCTTTACACTTAAAAATCTGTTTGACTATGTTAAAAAATGCACACTGCTGGCTTTTAAAAGGTAGCAGGAGGTCACAGTAAAGCAAGGGTGAGTTTTGCAGGCTGTATAACCTAAATGAATGGGATACTCAAGAGATCCTACAAATTCAAACTGTAAATAGATGGCAGTGTACAGGAATCAGTGTCTTTTGGAAACTTGTATATGTTCCTTAGAACTTGAACATGGCTAGATTTTTAAAATACATTTTGCTGAACCCATAATAAGGATCTGTGTGTCTCTCCACCCTTTTGCCTCCTCAATTCATTTTTTCCTCCTGTGTCCCACCATGAAATGCTGATAAATTAAGAATGAAGTTTTAAAATAAGCTTATATGCTTATATAGTCACTGTAATTGACACAGAAATGTATTTTGGATCTATAATACTCAAATAAATATTTAAGGCTAATCAGCTAAACCCCAATATGGCCACAAAACAAATTCTTTGCAGCATCATGATAGCATGTTCTCTTTTCCATTTTCTTCCTCTTTCTCTGTTTGTAAGTAAGTATAGTAGTGATCCAACATCTGCATATACTGTAAAACCCAAGCACCCAGAAGCCCGTGGGTTAAAACACTTTCAAATCTAATCTTATATGGCCACCCCTCTCCGCACCCCCCAAAAAACCAAAAACAAATAAGTGTTGCCAGCCATTAGCATTATGTTGATGTGTGTAGAAATGTAAGAGATTTCATTCTAAACATAGGCCACAGTAGGGAGCAGCAACCATATTTTTCCCCATTTTAAAGGTTATTTTTCTCTTAATACATGGAGCTGTTCTGTAGTCAGGGTGAGCTAAAGCAGGGTTTTAACTGTACCTGGCTTGAAAGAAGAGTGAGTGCAGAGAGCACCTCTGTCTTTTCTTTTTTGGGGTGCCACCCTTATTCCTCTTCACATTTCTTCCCATTCTGCATGACTGTTGCTATACTAGCCCCTTTCCTCCAACTAAGAGACCACAGCCTGAACCCCATGACTAACAGAACAATGTTCTGCATCCATGCCATTAAGCTTGCTGTACAGAGGATTATTTTAATGATATAGACCAGTAGTTTTCAACTTTTTTCATATGCAGTCCCGTAAAAAAATTTAAATGAAGGTGCGTCCCCCTTTGAAAATCTTAGGCATAGTCTGCAAACCCCCAGAGTTCACTGGACCACAAGCTGAAAACCACTGATACAGACAGCATGTCTCTTGGTTTTCCAGTCACTTCAATAATTTATTTCTGGAGGAGAGTGTGTTGGCCCCGAAGGCCATCAAAGCTGATTCAACTCAATACAGCAACTTAAAATGTCTTTTTCCCCTTATTCCCTCTAAATATTTTATTATTGGCAAGATGAATACATGACTGTTTGTTTATAGTCTAGTGTGCACTTTATACAAAAGGAGACAACAATCTGCTTCCTTTCCCCTCTTCCCATTACAGAAGGCCATGTTACTGACTTGAGCCCTGCTTTAAACCAGTCCACTTAGTTCCTGTTCCTATTTACTTACAGATCTTCCTCTACTCCCAGCTGCTGAATATGGGATTTGATTTTCTGTCCTGATGTCTTTAGTATAATATTCTCTAGCAGGTGAAAATCATCCTGATTGAACAGCTCATTGTCTTCTAATGGGCCAATAATCTACAAAGAAAATGGAGTCAGACTTATTAAGTAAGTACTGTGCTGAAACAAAAGTCAAAGACATTTTAAAGACACATACTTTGGGCCCAATCCTGCAGGTGCCAAGTGCCCTTGAGTCATATTAATATCAATGGGAGTTGAAGATACTAATCACCTCTGAGAGGGTGCTCAGCAATGTGGAGGATCAGTCCTGTCGCTATATAAAATATATACTTTCTCAGCATCCACCGAGTACTTGGAGACTGAGATGCATCGTATTATGTAGATCAGACTCTTGAGAGTGCGATGGAATTCCAGACCAGAATCCCGCTGCTCAGCAAACATTATCAAATGCTCCAAAACATCTGTTAGTCTATAAGATGCCACAGGACTCTTTGCTGCTTTTACAGATCCAGACTAACATGGTTACCCCTCTGATACTTGACACTATCAAATCATATTTCTCAAACATCAGATATATTAGAGTTGCCCAGTGAATTCTTAATGACAGAAATAAAACACAATGTATGACTACATGACAGGGAATGTACAGAAACTTCTCACTTAATGTTGTAGTTATGTTCCTGAAAAATGCAGCTTTATGCGAAACGATGTTAAGCAAATCAAATTTCCCCATAAGAATTAATGTAAATGTGGGGGGGAGGGGTATTAGGTTCCAGGGATTTTTTTTTTTTTGCCAGACAAAGGACATTATATACATATACAGTATAAATTTTAAACAATTTTAAACGAACAGTTTAATATTGTACACAGCAATGAATGATTGTGAAGCTTGGTTGAGGTGGTGCAGTAAGAGGATGGAATATTTCCCAGGGAATGCCTTGCTGCTAAATGATGAACTAGCACTCAGCTGAGCCCTCAAGGGTTAATACGCTGTTGTTAAAGTAGCCTCACACTCTACAAGGCAGCATGGACTGAGTCAGGAGGGAGGAAACCCAATAGATGCAGGCCAGTAGCTGCAAACACTTCCCTGCAAAAACTGAACATGATGATGAGCCCACACTATCCAGCTGGGGCACACCACTCCCTCCTCCTGACAGCACATGCACAGGTGCTGACTTTCCAAAGCACTGGGGGGTGCATGCATAAGTGATAGAGAGAAACCTGCATTGCCCCTTTAAGTATGCTGACTCCATTTCAAGTATGTTGCCCTTTTAAGTAGATCAGACAGGAAGCACCAGCTTCCAGCAAGCTCCGTCCATTCCATCCCTGAGCCCTGTCCCCCTCCTCCACTTTGCGGGGTGGGGGTACGGAGTGGGGCACAGGAGCAGGGGACATCCTGATATCAGCAAATCTCTTTCCCTCCCCCAGCAAGCAGGAAGCTCCAGGGAGCAGTTCCAAGGCAGAGGGCAGGGCAGGAGCAGCACAGTAGTGGGGGGAGGGCCATCTGAACTGCTGCTGGGCAGCTGCCAAGCCACATACCTTACAGGGAATTTAGGGGAGCTGATGGGGGGACTGCTGGTCCTGCCTTGTTCTAATCCCCTCAAGGAGGGGTTGCTTTTCCAGATAATCCTGCAAACAGTGGACAAAGCAGGCAGCTGCCAAATGACGTTATAAGAGAGCATTGCACAACTTTAAACGAGTCTGTTCCCTAATAGATCAGCCACATAACCACCAGACAACGTTAAGAGAGGAGTTACTGTAGTTAGCACTGAAAAGAAAACAATGCTCAGTGGCACCTGTTTTGGGTTTGTTGTTATAGTTGTTTGAAGTCAGGAGAAAAAATAAAGTAAATTACTGTGGACAAAAGGGTTTCATTGTTTGGAGTGGAATTTTACAGTGAAATGATTTAAAAAGTTGAATAGCGGAAGGTGCTGGATGTGGAGCTCTGGGCACTGACAGTAGCAACACAACTTTGTCTCACTGCCTAATGAATCTGCCTCAGCCTTGAATTGGAATTAGTCTCTCTTAGGTAAGAGGCCCTTGTGCTTCAAGTTGTGCTAGTCACAACTTACATTTTTGTTACCTGGACATTTGTCCAGTTGAAACTGTATTGAGAGTAGCCACTATTTTCACACACAACAAAGAGCCATCAGATGGTAACAACCTTTGGCCACAGTCAACCTGGGCTGGATTTGAACCGGTGACCTAAAGAAGGAAGAGTCTGCATCTCATTCCTAGATCCCCATTGTCACTCAAGCCTTCCTTATTTGCTACATATTGAATATGCCTTTCTCCCCCTCTGGGAAGTGACCTCACCCTTCCATTGCTGATCACTGCCCTCTGTCCTTTCTGCAACTTAAGAACATCCCTGCAGTACATGGCATGAGACAGTATAAAATCCACTTTGGGGGATTCAAAGGCCTCTTTAAAAGTGTTGACATCCATACCCTGAAAGAAAAAAAGAAAACATATTCTCACTCAAATGAGAATCATAATAGAGACTCTGCATAAATGCCCTGTGATAGATGGACACTACTTGTTAAACTGTCTTACCAAGTTTTTACAAACCTCTTCACAGTTTGCTACACCTAGCCCACAAATCCTCTCTCTCTTTATTCCCTTTCTCCCATTCTCTGTTTGATTTAGACTTTAGACTTTAGGGTCAGAAGGGACCAATATGATCATCTAGTCTGACCTCCTGCACAAAGCAGGCCATAGAATCCTACCCATCCACTTCTATAACAAACCCCTAACCTATGTCTGAGTTATTGAAGTCTTCAAATTGTGGTTTGAAGACCTGAAGCTGCAGAGAATTCACCAGCAAGTGACCCATGCTCCACACTGCAGAGGAAGGCGAAAAACCTCCAGGGCCTCTGCCAATCTGCCCCGGAGGAAAATTCCTTCCCGACCCCAAATATGGCGATCAGCTAAACCCTGAGCATGTGGGCAAGACTCACCAGCCAGTTGATCCCTGGCCTCTTTCTGTCCTTTTCAAACAATCAATCTCACAACTTTTGATGTGAAAGCCTTATTGTCTGCCATTCCTCCTACTTGGAATAGTCATAATGAGTTTCTTTATTCTTAATGACTTGGTATCACTTTTTCAAGTTTAATTTGAAAACATTTTCTCCTTTTCCTGTACTTATTAAAGTGACACCATCAAACTGAAACACAGCTAATTTCGAAAAGTAACTCAGCAATAGTTTCAGGTACTATCCTGCCTGGAAGCCCCATTGCTAATTTTGCAGTTTCAGAATCACATTTTCTTATTCTTCTAATATTATCTCTCCCCATTTGTTGTTTGAAGAATTCATATGCACAGAAAATGGAAGCTGAATACACACAACAGGTTAACAAACGCAACAAGTAATTAAATTCAACAACAGTGGGCCTGTCATTCCTCAGTCCTTTTTGACCTTATAATAGGAGGGTTTAATTTTAACTATTGTTTTTTGTCTTGAATGTAATGATCTAAAGCATTTTTGGACACAATTTTTAAAAAAGAAAATCTAAATAGTGTTTTACTAGACTTGCATGGGAAAAGGTATTTTTTTAAAAATCAAGACCTCACTGGGTTTCAAAGCCATAAAAATAAAGTAAATAATCCTCTCTCTCAATTGTGAAACCACACTGAGTTTGGTGAAATTAATCCGCTAGGATAAGAATTAGAATTTTTGCGTGAGCATATTGCATCAAGAGTTACAACCTGCATTTACCCTACGAAATTCATCAGAAGAGCTAGCAAAGCATCCCACCACCGGTAAAAGCCATCACAAGTACTTACACCAACAGCAAATTCTGTGATGTCAGCTCCTGCCTCCAGTGCCTTTGCTGTCTCTTCTTTAGCCATTTTAGTGATGAAGTTCTTGGCGTTGTTTGACGTTTGTGTCTGTAAAGCTGCCCATATGGCTCTGGTGATGACTGTGTTCTTGCTGGTTGGATCTTCACTAGGGTTATTAATCATGCTAATTCGGACATGATTACTGGATTTCTGTGTTTTAATAAAGTGCTTGTTAGAATGCATTTAGAATTCTAGTCTGTTTTTAGATAAGTGGGATAAATCCATTATAATAAAAAGAAAAAGGAAACTGCTCTATATAGCCTAATGGGAAATATTGATTCCAAATCAGGTAGTCAGCAGCTCAAGGCTAACAGGACTAATGATAATGAGTGACTTTGAACTAACTTATTTATTATCTGGATAGCACCAGCATGCTTAGAATATTAGAGACAAGTACAAAGCCAAGATTCTTGCCACAAAGCGCTTACAATCCAAATACTAAATAAATCCCAAAGCACTGTGCAAAACAATTGCCATGTATATTGTGTGTCTGCTTTGTACTACTGCCTTGCTTTATACTGAAGTGTAGCCACTGCAGGAATGAAACCTGGCAATACTACATGACTATTTTGGACAAAAACATGAAAAAAATATATTTTCCACTCTTAAAGGATAATTTAGGTAGGTAGAATGAAATTACTAAAGCTGACATATACCCAGGATAAACAGGAGTTAACACTCTACTTTTACAACAAGCACTACAGGGTATTAATGAGCCCCAGGGGTCAAGACCTTAAAGCTGGCATATCAGGTAGAACCGCCCCTGCACCCCTGACACCCTTGTGTGGCACTGGTTTAAATACTGAGAGGGAACAGCACCCCCTATTCAATATCAACATCATTTCCCACAGCATCTGCTTTCTTTTAGAGAGTAATGATCCGGCTTGAGCATGACAAGATCTGACAAAATCCTAGCTTTTGGTGGCATGGCTGCAGAAATTCAAAGTACTTGCCAGACACTTGCAACTTATTTAGAAGCCAGAAAAATTAAACTTGCTAAAGAAAGAAAATTGGCCATGCTGTTTTATTAAGTGACACACAACTATGTAATATTAAATACAAAATCTAAGTTAATACAGAAACGGTATTGAGAGAGTAAGTGAACAGTAGTCAAGAAATTCTAAAGCATGATTCCCACCACAACTATAATAATTCTCCCCTCCTTGATTCCTGTTTGTATTCAATTACTATGTAGGGGTAACTAGAACCCTTACTGAAACTGGCAACGTGTCTGACTTAGTTAAAATTGTAAGTTTCTTAATATTTATGTTAAAGTGCTCAATTGTCACAATGCAGGAGCTGATTCTTTTTCTCACTCTTGAAAAAGAAAATTCAGTGACTTGCAGGGCAAGGTGTAAGGCTCTGCTGTTTACTCAGGCTTTTGCCTGAGGAGGGAATTGAAGAGAGACATTAAAATAGCACTCTGAACAGAGTTCTTATTTCTCAAGTGTGTTTTTTGTGGAGGGTACAGGTTAATGTCCCAGAGATTGAAAGGGACAAAGAAAAGAGAAAAAAAGAAAGTAATTACACAATACTGATGTTTATTTGAACGTGTAATTAATTTTGTGAGCAGGTACTGCATTGAAATACATCAGAATTATTTTGTCCAAAACACTGGATGAGAAAAATTCCTATGTTACAATCAGTGCAGATGAGAGAGACAAAGCAGAGGTTATGGTACAATGCTCACATGTATGCCCAAGTTAAAACACAACAGTGTCATTCTAATATTAGGTCTGTCAGCCTGAACTGTGTCTATTATTATTTGCATTAGGATAAGTGCCTACAGGCCACAATTGAGATTGGGTGCCCCATTGTGCTAGGCCCCATACAAAAACATATAGTAAGAGAGTGTCTCTACCACCAAAAAGCTCACAATATAGATAGAGAAGACAGAAAGAAGGTGGAAGGGAAATGTTGCAACAGCGAAGAGAAGTGAGTCCCAGTCCAGTGCTCTAGCCACTGAACCACACTGCCTCTCCTTTTAAATTGAAATGCTACCACCTACCTGATGTTTGATAGCATCATATAACAATTGTCTCCCAGAAGGTTTATCAAAATCTCCAACAATCCAAAAAGTAACTGGTCTAACAAAAGAATCATCTGTAGAAGAATAAAAATGCAACACTTGGGGGAAAAAGGCAGCTTCTGAATATTATCACATTGGCATTATAGCAAAAGCAAAAGCAAAGGGCCACAAGGAAAGATGCAGATGAAGTTAAACAGTGATACTTATATGTATCATGAAAAGTGGTATTACTATTAGATTAGGATTGATTTTCCTACTTAACAGATTGGAGGGACATGCATTATTATGCTTCTAAACTGAATTATTATTTTACTATTTGGTAAATTTAAAAATTATAAAGGAACCTACGAACCTGCAAGTAACCTATAATTCCTCACTAGGGTACAAACATGCTTTTTTCACCCTTCTTTAAGCGGTAGCTTACAGAATCAGTTTTGGACAAAGAGATATTATAAAGGAATAAAAACACATGCATCAGACAGTTTTTCGATTACCAGCAAGTTCTAGGCCAGCATTATACAGATATCAGAGTTTCCAAAGAACCTAAGCATATTAAAGTAATAACCCAAGAAAGAGAAAGTGCTAAAGTTTGAGTTACCATATATCTCCTTGGAGGACATTCCTGGACACAAGTAAAAAGGAAAGAGTGGAAGAAAAAGAAAATGTCATTATTAATTTCTATAACAAACTCTACAAGTAAAAAGGAGCTAGCTGTACGGCATAGTATATGCAGGGATCATGTTAATAAACCGCTAAAATTGAGATTAAATGAGCAAGCATTGTTTGCCAGTAACACTACATAAAGACTGGGTTTTGTTTTGTTTAAATGAGTGCAAAATATTATATCCAACAGAGACCCTACAACAGAATTGGAAGAAGGCACTGGAGCCAAAACTATTTTTGCAAGAAGCAGCATATTATGATCTAGATGTGGCCAGCTATTGCTTTTATGTCTCACTTAGGGTATGTCTACACAGCAGATGTAAGAGAATTCCCAGCTCAGTTGGACATACACGTGCTAGCTCTGCTCAAGTTAGAAGGCTAAAAATAGCAGTCTGAAAATGGGAGGCAGTTCAGTCTCACTGCCTGAGTATGCATCCAGGTCAGGTGGGATTGTACTCGTCGCTAGTCTGAGCCACCACCCATGCCCCCACTGCTATGCTGATGTTTGTAACAAGCCAACTCAAGCAGAGCTAGCACTTTCCTGTCTACCTGAACTGGGAATCACCCTCATAGCTGCTGTGTAGACAGCCTTAGCATGAGTTCAGTACCACTGCAGAGGGAAGAATACCAACTGGTGAGTGAGCAAAACCTAGGCTTTTTCACTATTTAGAAAAAGAAACATGCCACGTTATTCCATGTAATCAGATACTAGCTATCCAGTATCCTGAATAACTTCAGAGTCAGCAAGCCAAAAGCTGTAAATTAAGCAGGGGCAGCTCAAAAACAACATGCCTCCATAAGCAGGAGGAGTCCAGTTAGGTGCTGAGATCAGCAGACAACAGAAAAGTGGATACTAGGTGAAACTAAACATATCTAAAGAAATTTTAGCTGTGAAGGGGCAACTGATCCCCCAGCTAGTTAGTAAATATTCATGCTGCCATCCACTTTCCACGGAAATATCTGCTTCTGTGCTGACCTAGACTGTACACTACAATAGAAAAGGTACTTTCAAATGAGAGTTTGGAGATGTACTGTCTATTTTAAGTGCTACAAAGAAAAATAAGGAACAGCTCTAATTTGCTGCACATGAACAAATGGCTAAGCAGAGGACAGGGAGCACTGGAAACATTTACAGCAGTATAGGAAGGAGGCAATGCCTGGGGACAACGTCAGGAGAAACTCGAAAGAGTCACTTAAAGAATAACATGAGTAGTCTCAAAGATAGGAAGGAAAAAGAAAAAGAAAAAATCAAGTACTGGTGAGTCAGGAAGTTTAAATAGACAAGATGGGAACATATTCAGGACTGATTGAGTATGAACTTTTCAAGTCAGGGATCATATCTGTTTGTGTGTGTTTGTACATCATGTAACACAATGAGGTCCTAATCTTGACAGGGGCTTTTGAGTACAACTGTAAGATAAGTAATACAATATTTGACCATGCAGTTCATGCACAAAGTGCAAGAATTGCAAGATCAGACCAGATTAATGGTCAGTCTGATTACTGAGTAATTATGCAAACTTCTGAAGCTCAAGCAAGTATTGTTTAGCTTAGGTCACAAAGCAGAGGGTTCTGATCCCTTATACATTTTTATCTTAGGCAATGTAACTGCAGATTATCTTTTTTCATAAGGACATATGATCCTTTTCTATATTCATCTAGGCTCTTTGATTCAAAAATATCACATGGCAGTGAGATCCACTGGTTAATTGCCCTTCTAATGAGAGGAATGTTTTCACTTGGAATACCATGTTCAGTTCTGGTCAGCACATCTTCAAAATCTGACTTTAGTAGAGATAAGCATGCTCAGCACTTTGCAGGATTGGGCCTATGTTAGCATAAGTACACCAGAAATACCGTGCTGCTGTAAGAATAGTTTGGTGGTAGGAGACAATCAATCATAGATAAGGCTAAATTTTAGTCACGGTATTTTTCGTAAAACTCATGGACAGGTCATGGGAAGTAAATAAAAATGCATGGCCTGTGACGTACGTGTGTGTGTATGCATGCGTGTGTGTGTCTCTCTCTCTCTTGGGTGCTAGCCTGGGGGGCACTGCGGGTGCTCAGGGGCAGCCCGGGAACAGGCAGTGGCGCACGGCCTGGGACCCACGCTGGTGTGTGGGGGCCGGTGTTGGTGGGACTGGCAGACTCCCTACCTAGCTCCTTGTCTCACCAGAAGCGGAGACATCCCCTTCCCTCAGCTCCTGGGTGAAGGCATGGCCAGGCAACTCTGCACACTGCCTCTGCCTGCAGGAACCGCCCCTGTAGCTCCCACTGGCCATGGTTCCTGGCCAATGGGAGCTGCGGTGCCGGCGCTCAGGGTGAAAGCAGCATGCAGAGTTGCCTGGCCATGCTTCCACCTAGGAGCTGAGGGAGGAGGATGTCACCACTTCTGGGGAGCCCCCCGAGGTGAGCACTGCCCAGAGCCCTCACCTCATTCCGTGCCCCAACCGACATCCAAACTCCTGCTGCTGCAGGGGAGGAAGGGGAGGAGGAGGAGGAGGAGGTGGCACAGTGGCCTGAGACTGCCCCCTGGTATGACTGGCCAAGGGGCTGCCTGAGCCACTCAGGTGGCCCCCGGGCCAGGTGCACCAGCCGCTGCAGAAGTCACAGAGATCACAGAAAGTCACTGAATCCGTGACTTCCATGACAAACTTACAGCCTTAATCATAGAAAGTTACAGGTGGGTTCAGGAGGGACAGGAGAGAAAGACCCAGGGAAAAAGGAGGGTAAGTAGTTCTTTATATCTGAGAAGGATGTTAGTGACTGCTTCTCTTTGCCAAAGAGCTCAGTTACTATGGTGGCAAGGCCATACAGGAACCTAGAGAAACTGATGGACTCTAACAGAATCCACTAATTCACTGCCTAATCTTCTCCGAATCTGCACTCTGCCTTACTACTCCCACTTCATCTTTTACAGTCTCTTGGCTTTGCACCTATTGTGCTGCTACCGATGCCTGACAGTCTCCCATTTCCTGCCAACCCTCAACCTCTTTCTGCCTTCAGACCAGTTCTTACAAAAGGCTTTCCTTTGATGTCCTCCTCACCAGTTTTCTCCTTATTCTTCCTTCCCTGAAAAGATCCTCTCTTCAAATAAGATTGTTGTTCTGCCCTTAAGTGCTTGCAGTCTGTTTGTAAAGCTCTGACTAAGTAGAGTGTGTTATTAAAATTTACATCGCTGTACTGCGCCAGAGGTCCCAATTAGGATCAAGACTTAGTTGTATTAGGAGCTGCACAAACACAGAAGTAGATTTAAGTTTATATTTTATCATGATTATTACCTTTCTTTGTTAAGTAGGTCATACTATTGGCTACAGCAGCTGTTTTATCTTTGGAATTCAAGAAAGTAAATCTAGCATAATCATCCACAAAAAAGTTATCTGCAGGAAAAAGAGAAAATATTATAGGTGCAGAAACTGACGATACCATTAGAAGAAATATATCAACAACATTCACTGATATCTAAGCCACCCATTACCCTAATAGCTTGACGCTGGTTTTGTGTTTGATTTCTGCTGTTTATGGCTAATATATCAATGAATGTTACTGTTACAAGACACACCAAAACCAACGTATCATTTTCACGATGCAAAGTTCAACTGAAATCAGTAGTGCAAGGTCCCATTCAATTCAACTGCATCTCTGTTTAAAGAAATAGGTATTTAAATTCATTGCGTTACTACTCTCCAAACCATTCAAGTAAGATCACATATGTGTATCTGTAACTGTATTATTCTTCTAAGTAGTCTTTCTGCGTGGAGTGTAACTGCTTAATATTTTAATCATGCAAAGTTTCACTGAAATCTGTACCATAGCAAATCCTAAGTATTTCATCAATTTCTGTTCAAGTGGGGTTTAAGGACAGAGCAGCACTGACTGATGTGTCTCACACAGTACAGCTCTATTAGTCTTGGCTTTTGCTAGTGCTGTTAATGTCTCAGTTTCATGAGTCACTAAATTCCCCTAAAAAAGGTAGAAGCAAAAAAATAGAAAATGCATAACTACTATGAAAAATCTGACAGATATAAATGTTTATGCTGTTACTGGGCACAGCCTGACTCTCTTAGCACTAAGTGGGCTGGAATCTCTCCTCTTATACTATTGATGATAATACATTTTGACACTGTGTTCCACTGGGAAATTCCAATTCTTGTAAATGAATATTTATACAGATCGGGTTTATTGAGCTGAAAGTGTCCCTTACTCGTGGCAGTTAGATCTAGGTACTCTCGGTCAGACATCAAGATCCTTGAGTTGATTCTTGGAACAACATTAGGCTGGTTCATGATATATTCAACCACATCTTGATCACTGGACAATTCACCCTGAAGGAAAGAAGGAAGAAAAGCTGCTGCATAAGATACTGTTTTTACAAACATATTTTTATTAAACTGCTTGAAAACAAAGTAATCATGTGAATCAAGGTGGCTGGTGATCTTGCTTATAAGATTTTTTTTCTTTTTTTTTAGGGCGCTTGCTTGACTTCAGCTTTCAGAAAGCTAGGTCTCCCCTTGAAATCCCAGTTTAGAAACATCACATACCAAGTACACAGCTCTCTGGAACAGGCTGGTGGTTTCTAGGATTTTTTGCATTGTTATGGTTTCTAGGTCATCAGGATCCAGCTGCTCTTTTTGAAAAGGCATTCCATTAAACAGCACAATAGGTAGAGGTCCCACACCCGTCTGCTCATAGTACCCTCTGCCTTCCTGATATAAAAGGAAAGAACAAACATAAGTATATTATCTCATTACTGCATAGAAGAATTATGGCCTTCACTGTAACATACTCTAACTCCGCTGAAATCTATTCTGAACATTCTCCCAAATAGGGTAACATAAGCTTTACAACATATTCTGTATATATAATATTCAATCCAGAAAACATACGTTTATAATACCTCTTATATGGAAAACTCTTATCTAGCAATCAGAAGTTCAAAACAAAAAAAGATTAAGAGTACTGCTTTATATTATCAAAGAATAAAACAACTTGACAACCACTTGTTCCTTAAACCAGTACCAGGAATTTATGATTTATTGTGCATGTGAGTAGAAAAGGCACAATTTTAAAAGCTACGTATAAATGGTTACATATCTGCATTTGAGCCAAAATCTCATGTAGAATTAATGACAAGAAGAGAATGCACACTATGAAGTCCAAGTATAAATTAGTTCAACAGTGATGGCACATATGACATAATGCAAAGCCTTTTAAAAAACACTGTTCTTCACAATTCTATGAAAACACATTAGCGGGTATTTATTGTTACGACAAGTCTCTCCATTGCATGTAACCATCTTATGGTCCATTTTTATTATATTCAGTAATCTAAAAGCTAATTCAGTACTGTGAACTTAGAACCCCTCAATGCCAACTGGCAAGGCAGTTCTAAGAATATCTTGATCCTGATGTGTACATTCTGGTTCACAAATGAATATCACGTGTGGTCTTAAATGAAAGCCGGGGTCATGCTGGGCATTAATATTATTGTGAAACATATGTACAGATACTATGTAAGGAGCTATGCATATACATTGAAAATATGTGACTAAAGTCTGTATCAAGGTAGAGATGACAGGTTTTTGCCAAAAATATGGGGGCGGAATACTCACCTCTCTGTCAACATGTAAATTAAGCATTGTAAGATAACATAATAGAAACTCAATTTACATACAAAGTCAATGGAGGGATGTGAAATCAACAGAGAGGCAGCAGAGTGGACAATAATCTAGAAGGGGTTACCCTGACAGTGGGTTACAGACAAACTTTGGGAGATATAAAGTGAAGGCAAGGAAGACACGCCTTTATCCTGCACTTATGAAGTAATCAGAAGTGTGATTACATTCATAGATTCATAGACTCTAGGACTGGAAGGGACCTCGAGAGGTCATCGAGTCCAGTCCCCTGCCCTCATGGCAGGACCAAATATTGTCTAGACAATCCCTAATAGACATTTATCTAACCTACTCTTAAATATCTCCAAAGATGGAGATTCCACAACTTCCCTAGGCAATCTATTCCAGTGTTTAACTACACTGACAGTTAGAAACTTTTTCCTAATGTCCAACCTAAATCTCCCTTGCTGCAGTTTAAGCCCATTGCTTCTTGTTCTATCATTGGAGGCTAAGGTGAACAAGTTTTCTCCCTCCTCCTGATGACACCCTTTTAGATACCTGAAAACTGCTATCATGTCCCCTCTCAGTCTTCTCCTTTCCAAACTAAACAAACCCAATTCCTTCAGCCTTCCTTCATAGGTCATGTTCTCAAGACCTTTAATCATTCTTGTTGCTCTTCTCTGGACCCTCTCCAATTTCTCCACATCTTTCTTGAAATGCAGTGCCCAGAACTGGACACAATACTCCAGTTGAGGCCTGACCAGCGCAGAGTAAAGCGGAAGAATGACTTCTTGTGTCTTGTTTACAACACACCTGTTAATGCATCCCAGAATCACGTTTGCTTTTTTTGCAACCGTATCACACTGTTGACTCATATTAAGCTTGTGGTCTACTATGACCCCTAGATCTCTTTCTGCCATACTCCTTCCTAGACAGTCTCCTCCCATTCTGTATGTGTGAAACTGATTGTTCCTTCCTAAGTGGAGCACTTTGCATTTATCTTTATTGAACTTCATCCTGTTTACCTCAGACCATTTCTCCAATTTGTCCAGATCATTTTGAATTTTGACCCTGTCCTCCAAAGCAGTTGCAATCCCTCCCGGTTTGGTATCGTCCGCAAACTTAATAAGCGTACTTTCTATGCCAACATCTAAATTGTTGATGAAGATATTGAACAGAACCGGTCCCAAAACAGACCCCTGCGGAACTCCACTTGTTATACCTTTCCAGCAGGATTGGGAGCCATTAACAACTACTCTCTGAGTACGGTTATCCAGCCAGTTATGCACCCACCTTATAGTAGCCCCATCTAAATTGTACTTTCCTAGTTTATCTATAAGAATATCATGCGAGACCGTATCAAATGCCTTACTAAAGTCTAGGTATATCACATCCACTGCTTCTCCTTATCCACAAGGCTCGTTATCCTATCAAAGAATGCTATCAGATTAGTTTGACATGATTTGTTCTTTACAAATCCATGCTGGCTATTCCCTGTCACCTTACCACCTTCCAAGTGTTTGCAGATGATTTCTTTAATTACCTGCTCCATTATCTTCCCTGGCACAGAAGTTAAACTAACTGGTCTGTAGTTTCCTGGGTTGTTTTTATTTCCCTTTTTATAGATGGGCACTATATTTGCCCCCTTCCAGTCTTCTGGAATCTCCCCCGTCTCCCATGATTTCCCAAAGATAATAGCTAGAGGCTCAGATACCTATTCTAGGATGCATTTCATCAGGCCCGGGTGACTTGCAGGCATCTAACTTTTCTAAGTGATTTTTTACTTGCTCTTTTTTTATTTTATCTTCTAAACCTACCCTCTTCCTGTAAGCATTCACTATATTAGACATTCCTTCAGACTTCTCAGTGAAGACTGAAACAAAGAAGTCATTAAGCATTTCTGCCATTTCCAAGTCTCCCGTTACTGTTTCCCCCTCCTCACTGAGCAGTGGGCCTACCCTGTCCTTGGTCTTCCTCTTGCTTCTAATGTATTGATAAAAAGTCTTCTTGTTTCCCTTTATTCCCATAACTAGTTTGAGTTCATTTTGTGCCTTTGCCTTTCTAATCTTGCCTCTGCATTCCTGTGTTATTTGCCTATATTCATCCTTTGTAATCTGACCTAGTTTCCATTTTTTATATGACGCCTTTTTATTTTGTAGGTCACGCAAGATCTCGTGGTTAAGCCAAGGTGGTCTTTTGCCACATTTTCTATCTTTCCTAACCATCGGAATAGCTTGCTTTTGGGCCCTTAATAGTGTCCCTTTGAAAAACTGCCAACTCTCCTCAGTTGTTTTTCCCCTCAGTCTTGATTCCCATGGGACCTTACCTATCAGCTCTCTGAGCTTACCAAAATCTGCCTTCCTGAAATCCATTGTCTCTATTCTGCTGTACTCCCTTCTACCCTTCCTTAGAATTGCAAACTCTATGATTTCATGATCACTTTCACCCAAGCTTCCTTCTACTTTCAAATTCTCAACAAGTTCCTCCCTATTTGTTAAAATCAAGTCTAGAACAGCTTCCCCCCTAGTAGCTTTTTCAACTTTCTGAAATAAAAAGTTGTCTGCAATGCAGTCCAGGAACTTATTGGAGAGTCTGTGCCCCGCAGTGTTATTTTCCCAACATATATCTGGATAGTTGAAGTCCCCCATCACCACCAAATCTTGGGCTTTGGATGATTTTGTTAGTTGTTTGAAAAAAGCCTCATCCACCTCTTCCACCTGATTAGGTGGCCTGTAGTAGACTCCCAGCACGACATCATCCGTGTTTTTTACTCCTTTTAGCCTAACCCAGAGACTCTCAACACTTCCGTCTCCTATGTCCATCTCCACCTCAGTCCAAGTATGTACATTTTTAATATATTAGGCAACACCTCCTCCCTTTTTCCCCGTCTATCCTTCCTGAGCAAACTATACCCATCCACACGAACATTCCAGTCGTGTGTATTATCCCACCAAGTTTCAGTAATGCCGACAATGTCATAGTTGTATTTATTTATTAGCACTTCCCAGTTCTTCCTGCTTATTACCCATACTTCTTGCATTTGTATATAGGCATCTAAGATACTGGTTTGATCTTGCCTCCCAGGTTTGCCCTGACCCTCCTTCCTCACTGCCATTATAGCCCGTGCTCCCTCCTGTTTCCAACCCATCTCCCAGGTCTTGTTCCCCACTTACCTGTGGGGTTTGCTCACCTGTCCCCGTCGAACCTAGTTTAAAGCCCTCCTTACTAGGTTAGCATTCATTAAAGCAGGATCATAACCTGCCCTGGCTGAAATGTTGTGAAGGACATTTGGGGTGAGATAATCTTCTTTAGACAGTAGGTTAACCTGTTAAGTTAGTCTCTAGAAATCATGTTATGATTTTATTTTATATGTAACCCTTTTGTTTCTATTGTCCTTTCTCTGGTATCCTGAACCTTTGATAATAAACATATGTGATTTTCACTATAAATATATCTCAGTGTTGAGCTGAATCATTCAAGTTGGTGTGTACACTGTTCCCTTAAGGACAGCAGACCCAGTATTACTGTGAGTGTCTAGTGGATAAGAGGCTAGACACTTCAGGGGAATAGTTCTAAAGGGCTTGGGGACTGGGATGCACCTACTGTTAGCCTCCAAGGCAAAGTAAAGGCTGGCATAGCCCAGAAGAGATTGTTTGGGTGGCTAACAGGCTGGTGGTGTTAGGGGGCTGACACCCAGTTAGGTATAAGCAAGCATCCCTCTTACTGGAGCAAAATTAGTAACAAGATGACACTCAGTCCTGGGTACTCTGAGAACTGTCATGAGCTGTCACTGTCACCCTCCCAAAATAGGATCTTCTCTATGCAATACCCTCAGCATTACCAGATAGAGCCGATATTTACAAAAACCATTTTAGCGTTTCATCCCTTTTTAACAGGCTAATCAAGGTTAAAAGTTAGGACATCATATCCTTCGAGCAGATCTCGCAACTTTTAAGATTTGGCCACAATCTCTAGTATCAGGTAAAATCACTCGTAAGGATCCCTTCAGTATTTTCTCTCTCTCTCAACAAACCTTTCAGGCTCTAATGCTTTTGTACATAAAAGGGCTTTGTCTGAACATCCAAGTCCAGTAATTAAGTATCTTATGGCAGGGGAGGAAGTTCAATGGGTCAGGAGCACCTAGTCCAGTAGGGATACAAGAGCAGCCTGGTTTCATGCCCTAACCTGATTTAGCATCATCTCTGCACTCAAATTTCAGACAGCAACTTGGCAGGGCCTTCCTTTCCTTTACCATCTTCCCCCTCAATACTTCCACTTTAAGCCTCAGAACTTTCAAAGCACCATTCCAACCTGCCAAAAGAGGCATCCCAAATATGGAGATTAGCTGACACCATGTACTTGTTTTAGGGCAATCTTCCCAGCATGCAGCATGAATTAGTTGGGGTGAGCCATCAGAGCATGTTACAGGATGGGACAGGGGAAGAAATCTACCCACATTCCAGAATATAGGTTGAAGCAGCCTCCATGGTCCCAGTGTTCCCTGTCTGGGTAGAGGAAGAAAGCCTAGAGGATCTACATATCAGCAGAGCATCTCATTCTCACCCCAATTTCCAGAGTGACTGCACACAGGGAGGCCCCACCAGACCTGGGTTCCTCGGCATGCCAGGTCCCTCCTCAAATCTTGCCCCTCTACAGTGAAATAGCACAGTTTGATTGCCGAAAGGCTCTCTGCCTCAGCACAAGGCGGGGTGGGATTTGCCCTGTCAATATACTGGCTGAAATAATATTCAGTAAATGATATATTAAACAGTGAACTACCAGGATAACAATACTTTAATCTCTCAAAATTCTTACCTTCCTGTTTTGATCATAAACAGAATCAATCCCCAGAATGCTGTTCATTTCTACATAAGGATACTGCTTCTCGAGAACGCTAACCACATGTTCAACCTGCAGCTGATCTCCAGTTTTTACTTTGTTATATATCTGAGGAGGGGAGGCAAATTCAGATTTATAGCCATGACTGATTTTTCCCTCTCTTTTCCAACATAACATATCCGCTATATTCCAACTTCTAATATAGAACATTTATGGCAACTTAGTTATTATGTGTGATAACAGTCTATATACAAATACAAGCCAAATGATAAACATTGCCAGTCTTGAAAATTAGCCTGCTATGCCTCAGTATAAAAGAGCTCTTATGCTGAGAAGACTATTGCTATATTCTCTAACCTCAATATTGACCAGAATGGCAAACATTTCTTGTGATTCAAATGTTTTCAGAAAGATGTGCGGCAAAGCAAATCTCAAATTAAACAAATCAAAAGGGTTGCATGTTTTTCTGCAGAATAGTCCCTGGATTTTTGCTTACAGCCATGATCTAGGAGGCTGACATTCCCCTTGTGAATTAGGAACATCTTTATTTCACTTTTTTTAACATGCCAGATATTATTTCTTTGATTTCCAACTAATCAATAGTATATCAAAACAAATCGGAGGAAGAACAAAGCAAAGTTTTCAAGCCACTAGCAATTTAACTGAATTAAAAAATTGTGCCTCTTGTAACCATTTTAAGTTAAAATGATTGCACACTGTAAGCTGCAAGTGAAAATGAGTTTGCTTTTCTCATCCTAATACTCATCACAAAATTATCTGGCAGGATTGGCAGTCTCTACTAAAGACAAGTCCAGAACTACAATAGTAAGTGACAAAGCAGGCTAGGACTGAAATGCGTGGGCAGAATTAGGGAATGAGAGGTAAGGTGACACAGAAAACTTACACAGTGCTGTCAATTCTATTTGATCCTTGTTTTCATTATCAAAAGTTTTACCAACAAAATTTTAAAAGAGAAAAAGTGTTTGAAGTGCACTTCATCAGATACTAGAGATTCAGAGTTGCAGAAGTAATATAAATTTCTCTTATTACCTATTTTCCCATTAACACAGAGTATCTCTCATACATCAGATATTAAACATGCATTTATGAACACTTACAGATATAAGAGTCTGGAAGGCATAATTATTATCCACTTCTTGCGCAACATAATTAAATGCTCTAAGAAGGGCAACCCCAGCATCTTGTAGCCCATCAACGTCTTCTGAGTCATTAACCACGAAGACTAGACCAATCCTGTAAAGAAAACAATCCCAAAAAACATGAGCCTGTTATGCAAATAAAATCTTAGTGAAAATTTTATTTGCATAACAAATAATGCAGAATAGCCAATGATTATAAAGATCTTAAGCAGGAGTTCTTGCTAGGTATGTTAATAAGCAGATTTGAATAACTCTGGTTCATGGTCTCTACAAAACATTCCTTAGGGTTCACCCACTCAAATCCCTTCATGTCTTTTGAGACTGAGTTAATCATGTGTTGATCATTTTGCCCTCCTTTTTCCTACTGTTTCTTGCTTTCTCCATTTTCTTTTGTTCTGTTGGAGGGATTGGGCCACTTTTAACTGTTGAAAGTTTATACAACATCCCACATGGCTAATAATGAACACTTTGTAGTAATCATGAAAGCCACAAAACCTAAACTAATGCCCTCCCATAAAAATGTAGCATTACCTCAGTGGGATGTGGTTGCTGAAGAACATCTCCGCCACGTTAAGCAATTCTGCTGTACTCTCATGGGAAGGATCCACTATAAGAACCTTTGGGCAATTACAAAATAAAGGTTTTTACATGAGTTTGTTCCATTAAAAGCCCAGAACAGTGGTTCATGGTTAAGAGGACAGGTTTATTCATGTTTCACTGCAAAGGTATTATTGACATTTTACCCACCGTGGCAAGGGCTTGTCTACACTGGCAATTAACAGTGCTGCAACTTTCTGGCTCAAAACATGCCCCTGAGCGCAGCAAGTTGCAGCACTGTAAAGTGCCAGTGTAAACAGTGCCCCAGCGCTGGGAGCTACGCCCCTCACTGAAGTGGTTTTTAGAGCACTGCGTCACGACCACACAAAGCATGTGTGGCAGCGCTTTAGCATTGCCAGTGTAGACTAGCCCTAAGTGATTTCCCTAGGGTCACAAAGGAAGTTTATGGTAGAGCGGGGACCTGAAAGTGATTTTCCTGAGTGCCAGCCCAGTGTCATCCTCCAAGGTGTTCCAGATGAGTTTAACCTTTCACATGTGGCAAACTGATATTCCAATGACAAGGTCAAGAAACTTCAGTAGCCATCATCAAATATTAGCAGGTCATGAAACTGGCACTCACAGAACTTCACACTCACCCCATCAATAGAAAAGCATTGTTACGGTAATTAATAGATTTTCAGATCAGAAGGGATCATTATGATCATCTAGTCTAACTTCATGCATAATATACGCACTAGAATTTCACCCAGTGATTCTTGCATCTAATCTATAATTTTTGGCTGAGTTTGAGCTTCTCTCTTAGAAAAACACCCAGCCTCAGTTTAAAATGTTCAAGTCATTTCACCACCACCGAGAATTCGCCACACTTGTATGAAAGTAGTTCCAGTGCTTAAATTTCCCTCACTATTAAAAATGTGCATCTTATTTCTAGTCAGGTTATTACTTACAAAGTTGTGGAAGTTTTTTCTGATTTGTCTGATTACTCCAGGAAAGGTGGGGCGCAGCAGTTCCTGCACACTGGAAGGCCAGGAATTGTACCTGCTATCAACTTCAAGGTTGTTGATCCACTAAGAAAAAATAAATAATTGCTTGTTAAACTAATATAACTTGCAATTAGTTAAAGTGAGACATTTGAAATAACAGAAAAGGAAGATTGCGTTTAAGCATTCTAGTTTAATAAAACACCAATTGAATTTGATCTGTTAGAAGTTACATTATGAATCTGTTTTCCCCTCTGTTGCCATGTCTTCTATCATGCACAATTTCAGATTTTCACTCCTCTTAGCATTTCCATTTTTTCCTCTATAATGATGCAAGGCCTCATCCCAAAGACACGACAATGGGATGAACACAAATGTGAAAGAAAAAGCAATAAAAGTCCAGCCTGAGGGAAAGTAACAACAGAGAAGTGTTAAATGTTTTCGATCTATAGTTAATATTGCTCCATAGTGCTGCACAAAGCTGTGAATAGTATTTAGTATTTTAATGCTTTCTGATTCTAAAGACTACCTAATCAAAGGCTGGAAAGTCTTTACTACACGATGGTGTGTAACTCATTTCTCAGGTATTAAAATGAAGCTGTATCAACCCTGTGATTTTTGGGAGGCAGGTTTTTGAACAATCCATTTCTCATCACACTACTTTGTGATGCACAATCTATCTTTTTTCTAGTTTTTGTGGCTTGGTTGGTCTCCCATTTAAGTTCCTGCAACAAAAATCTTACTAAATATCCAGTGCCTCTAGTATTTCCCTTCACCTGTTTCTTATGCCTCTGTTCAATAACAGGAGCACCATCTTAAGAGTTATACAGCATTTCTTAGCTGGCCAGTCTCTGATACAACATTTATAGCTGGCCAGTCTCCCTCCACCAAATTTACATTTTCTTAGACAATCCAGTAATGTGAAGAAGCTAAGCACAGTACTCTCCAAGGAATTCCAAATAGTGTTTGTTTCCAAGAAGTTTGCTCTTTTATTGCTGAACATGGTCGAGATGTTACAGATCACAGAGTAATTAAATGCAGTTTAGACCACTTAATTTATTCAGGGGCTTGAAAGGGTTATAGATCTTTACAGCAGTAAACTGAAATTAATGTTAAATCACAAGGAATGCAACCAGCAATGACGCTATCCACCCAGAAAGAGAGGAAAGCTGTCTAAAATCATTCTCATCTTTCTGTCTAAAATCATTCTCATCAAATTTCTTACAACCTGAGGTAACCCTCAGAAATGAAATAAAATATTAACATCAGACAGTTGTCAACAGCAAGAAGAGCCAGGCTCACTATTTCATCATCTCATTTCTGCCCAGGAGTATTTTTTTAAACAATGCAGAGAGCCTGCTTTAGGCTGATCCACATATTCAGCAAAAAAAATTAAAATTACATATTTATACAGGGACAGCCCTGAGGTAAAGGTCAGGACACCCCAAATTTCTCAGCTAGGAGGCCAGAGTTAAGGGTAGGGACAAGAGGCACTGGGAATTGTAAGACTTCCTGGAAACATCTTAGAACACAAGAGAAGAGGAAATCAGGAACTGGCTGCTTGGAGCCAGAGCTGTCCCTTGGGTAGGGCGAATCGGGGTGACAACTCCAGGTCCCGTGCTTTGGTGGGGCCCCCCCGGGCCAGTGCGATTGTTCAGCACTGTCTGTCCTGGAAGAGATGAATCCCTCACTTCCGCCCCAGGCTTTGCGCTTTGAGGAGCCATGCAAGCCAGTGCAATTGGCCAGCGCGGTCAGTCACGGAAGAGATGAATCTGTCACTTCCACCCCAGGCCCTGCACCCCTCTAAGGATGGCCCTGCTTGGAGCAGCTGGAGAACTGCATAGCCATGCTGAAAGAAGCCACCTTCCCATCAAGGGGATTCTTCTAGAAACCATACATATAGTCTGTCCTAACCCTGAAAACAGTGGGAAATCAGTCTAGTTGTTTATAGCAGAAAGACAACTGTGCTCCTTCATGACCCTTCTGTTCTTAGTCACTGTGAATTCTAACTTGGTGAGCAAGAGAAGTACCATCTCACTGTTATGTTTCTGAAATACTGTCTTTAAAGATACTAAAGTTCACCTTTTAGATTGAAGAGGTAAGTCTTGGACTCCAACTTTGTCCTTATACTTAAACAATTGTATTACAGTATCTTGCTGGCAATCTAGATGCTTTTTCCAAAGTAAAGAATTCTCTTCTATATTGCTTTGCCATGTAACAGGTAAACATTTTTTCCAAAAAAAAATCATAAAATTTTCTTTTGCTCCTTTCTCCTGAAGGCCAAGTGTGTTCCTAATTTGATTCTCTAATTGCTATATCTAGTTAGAAAGCAATTTATTTTAAATTAAAGCAGTAGGTGATTCCATGCTGGATCCAATCTTTATTTTGCACAAGTCTGACTGGTCCAATCTTCTCATGCGCTTGTTTGCTTGTTTTTTTTTCCCCAGATTCACTAATTAGATTTTATTCAGTTGAATTTACTGTCCATAGAAATAACAACAAAGCTGGAGAACTGCACATAAAAAGGAGCATTGTATAATCTCTATTTATATCCTCCAACTAAGATGTCAAAGACAGTCCTGCTTTCAATTGTGCTGCTGTAGGCAAGTCTGATCAGAAGCTAGCTATCTTCTCAGTTACATGAGCTGTTTTTCAGGCATGAAAGTATTGCACTGGATTATTTGGGTTTAATTTCCCCCCACTTGCTATGCTCTACTGGATACCTTTTATTTTGTAGTTATAATTTCTTCCACAAGGCACAGTCACGAAGCCTCTGTCTATAGCTAACCCTGCAGCACTTCATCATCTCATCCTGCCCTATCCCCAGTATCTTATTCAAACCCTTTTTCCACACACACCCCTCTCATTCAAGGGCCTCCATAACCTCACTCCCACCTAATCTCTGCTATTACTTCCTCTCTTATCTTATCTCCTCAATCTCATTCTCCTTATTGCTCCCTTAATCTCATTTTCCCTTCTCAACTACGTTTTTCTTCATTTTGGGCTCTACAAGTTAAAGAGCTGCATACCACTTGTCTGCCCACACTCTCTCTCCCTTTAAACCCAATTCTTGAACACATGAATCCCTTCCCATATTAACTTTCTTACCAATTATGCTTTCTCACCTATCTACACTCCATTATTAGGTAACACGAGCTGCATACCTACAGTCTGTATCCTAAAGAGTTTACTATCTAATATATTTTGCCACATGTTGTCAATTAAATTGTAAATTCTTTGCAGTGCAGACTCTTATTCTGCATTCTATGAAGTTCTAGCTATTCATATAAATAAGACACATAGCACTTGTATGATATGCTAAAAAGGTCTATTGAAGTGCAACTAAAAGCCCCAGGCTCAAATATCATTTTTGCTGGACAGCCTGGCTCATAAGAAAATATACTCACTGAAATAGCAGGGCTTCTGATATCCACAGCATAGTCTGAATCTGATGGCTGGATGTTTAGCTTTAGAACATTATGCAAGGAAAGGCCCTCAATTCCTAAACTGTGAAGTCCCTCCATAACACGAGCTTCATTGCGCAACACGTCAAACAAGCTAGAAGGAATACAAATCATTCAATATCACACACGTATTAAGATACAACTATTGATTTGTTCTAGCCTAAACATTACCAGATTATATTAAGGTACAATCATCATTATAAGAGTCTACAAATATTTACATTAGCATCTCAGTAATTTCGAATTGCCTCAAGAGGATTTTCTCCCAGAAAAATTATTTAACTCCAGTGTTAAATAGCACTAGGAACACACACACACACACACACACACACTCAGACTGCCCCAATATGGCAGTTTTCAGATGGACATTTTTTTCAGGGATTTAACCTTTAAGAACTAATATTTCGCTCTTCTCTTAAGATGAGAGAGTGTGTGTGTGTGTGTGTGTGAGAGAGGGAGAGAGAGTGTGACAGATGCCTGATTGATAGCACTGTAGCCCAAAATTGTTTCAAAGAACAGGCTAAAGCAATGGGCAGCAGTAGAGTGACCACACAGAAAATGTGAAAAATCAGGACAGGAGGTGGGGGGTAGTAGGTGCCTATATAAGATAAAGTCCCAAATATCGGGACTGTCCCTATAAAATCAGGACATCTGGTCACCCTAGACAGCAGCAGGGAAGGGTTGCCCTTGAGCTGATTAAGATAAATTTTGCGTAGCTTAGCCTTTCTGCTGAAACTGCCAACAAGGATGTCAACTGTAATGTGGATGTTAGGAAATGAACTGTGATTATACTTTACTAACAACCAGCCATTAGAAGGGAATACTTTGTCACTAATGACCTGCACTAGCTTTAAAATACTAGCTAATGGCTGATTAAGAAATAATAAATTAACTAGAAAACTAGTGACGAGGTATCAACTATATGCAAAAGGAACTGTGCTCAGAGAATAATTTGTCTTTTGCTCACGCCCTGGTGTCAAGTATTGCAATATACAGAGAATTCAGCTAGAAATCTTGGGAAAACGGAAAAATCTTGGAAAACTTCAGTATATTCTCAGCAGGGTGCACCAGTGATGGTACAACAACTTTAACTCCATATTTCACTTGTTGAAGGGATAAGTATGACCTACCTTTATCATTATTGTATTTTAAAAAAATAATAATTTACATTTAGTCTTTAACTCTGCTGAATTTACAAGAAATATACACGTCTCCATAAACAAGCTTAATATCTATATACACATGCAGTAACACTTTAAAGATTCTAAACCAGAACAGTTTTTTAAAGAAATTATACACGTTCATACCTAAATATGTCCTGTGTGTCTAGATCAATGTGCAGTCCATTAATGAAAAAGGCGGAATCACCAGATTGTAATCCTAATGTTCCTTTGAAGTACTAAAGGGAAGTGTAACGAAGTCATTAGACAAATGCTACAAACTAAGTAAAAATCAATGTTAAACATAAAAAAACATACATAGCATTGATTCTGTAGTGTTTCAAATCTATTAATGTCCCTGCATTTATATATTAACTCCACTAAATTCACCATATTAGTTCTCCATAGCAGCTTTTGGGTATTTCTACACTATGGGATTATTCCGATTTTAAAGAAAACGGTTTTTGGAAACAGACTGTATAAAGTTGAGTGCACACAGCCACACTAAGCACATTAATTCGGCGGTGTGCGTCCATATACCAAGGCTAGCGCCGATTTCCGGAGCGTTGCACTGTGGGTAGCTATCCCATAGTTCCCGCAGTATCCCCCACGCATTGGAATTCCAGGTTGCATGATGAGGCAAAAACAGTATTGCAGGAGATTCTGGGTAAATGTCGTCACTCAATCCTCCCTCCGTGAAAGCAACGGCAGATAATCATTTCGCGCCCTTTTCCCTGGATTGCCCGGGCAGACACCATAGCACGACAACCATGGAGCCCGTTCAGCCTTTTTTCACTGTCACCGTATGTCTACTGGATGTTGCTAACAGATACGGTACTGCAGCGCTACACAGCAGCATCCCCTTGCCTTTTGCAAGTTAGCAAAGATGGTTACCAGCCAGTCTGCTGCTTTGCAAGTTGACAATGACAGTTACCAGTTATACTGTACCGTCTGCTGCTATCATGGGTGCTCCTGGCCGGCCTCAGTGAGGTCGGCCGGGCGTGCATGGACAAAAATGGGAATGAGTCCCCAGGTCGTTCCCTCCTTTAAGTTTTGTCTAAAGGAAGAGTCAGTCCTGCCTAGAATATCAGGCAAGCCTACTAAAGAACCAGAGGGGCAAACGGCTGCTTCAGGTCAGATCCCCAGACATCCCACAGAAATGATGAGCTGCATGCCATTGTAGGGGATGCCCCTGCAACAACGCCACTCGTTGCTTCCCTCCTCCCCCACCCAGCCCTCCTGGGCTACCGTGGCAGTTATCTCCCCATTTGTGTGATGAAGTTATAAAGAACGCATGAATTTGAAACAACACTGACTTTATTGCCTCTGCAAGCAGAGATCAAAGGGGGGAGGGGAGGGCAGCCTCTAGCTGCTATGATATTCCAGGCAGGACTGAATCTCCATTAGACAAAGCTTAAAGAAGGCGATGACATATACCCTGAACCATCCGTGACAATGTTTTTGACCCTTCAGGCTTTGGGAACTCAGCCAAGAATTCAAACGGTTTTCGGAGAGTGCAGGAACTGTGAGATAGCTACAGTTGTCAGTCGCCTCTCCCTCCGTGAGCATCCATTTCATTCTTTGGCTTTCTGGTGCGCTTGTCTCAGCTCCTTAAGTTTCAGCACTGTGTTGAGTCCCTATTGTGGCCTCTGTCCATCATAGCCTTGGAGATTTTTTTCAAATGTTTTGGCATTTCGTCTATTGGAACAGAGATCTGATAGAACAGATTCATCTCCCCATACAGAGATCAGATTCAGTGTCTCCCGTATGGTCCATGCTGGAGCTCTTTTTTGATTCTGGGACTGCATGGTCACCTGTGCTGATCAGCGCTCTATGCTGGACAAACAGAAAATGAAATTCAAAAGTTTGCAGGGCTTTTTCTGTCCACCTGGCCAGTGCATCCGAGTTCAGATTGCTGTCCAGAGCAGTCACAACGGTGCACTGTGGGATAGGCCCCGGAGGCCAATACCATCGAATTGCAGCCACACTAACCCTAATTTGAAATAGCAATACCGATTTCAGCGCTACTCCCCTCGTTGGGGAGGAGTACAGATATCGATATTACGAGCCCTTTATATTGAAATAAAGGGCTTCTTTGTATGGATGGGTGCAGCGTTAATTCGGTTTAATGCTGCTAAATTTGAAATAAATTTGTAGTGTAGACCAGGCCTAAGGGTGACTTTGAATACAGCATACATGGTTTAAGTTAAATCAACTACACATAGCTTGGAGGAGAAATAGTTATGGGAGAACATGACAGCCACTTACAAGTATTTGATAGGTCGGAATGTGTTATGTAAAAGGGTAAACAACACTTCCTCATTCACTCCATCATATCCCCACTTAGTTGTCTCTTCTTAAATGAAAGATGTTCTTAATCTCTCCTCATATGGAAGCTGTTCCACACCCCTAATCATTTTGCTGCCCTTTTCTGCCCTTTTTTCAATTCTAATATATCTTTTTGAGATGGGGCAACCAGAACTGCATATAGTATTAAAGATGTGGGCATGCCAGGGATTTATATGGTAGCATTATGATATTTTCTGTCTTTTTATCTATCCCTTTCCTAAATGATTCCTAACATCGTTTGCTTTTTTGATTGGTGGTGCACATTGAGCTGATGTTTTCAGAGAGCTATCCACAATGACACCAAGATCTTTCTTGAGTGGTAACAGCTAGTATAGACCCCATCATTTTGTATGTATAGCTGGGTTTATATATTCCAATGTGCACTACTTTGCATTTATCAACACTGAATTTCATCTGCCATTTTGTAACTCTTTGCAATCAGCTGTGAACTTTACTATCTTGAGTAAGTTCATATTGTCTGCAAACTTTGCCACCTCCTTTTCCAGATCATTTATGAATATGGCGAAAAACACTAGCCTCAGTACAAATCCTTGGGGAACTCTGCTATTTAGCTCTTTCCACTGTGAAAACTGACCATTTATTCCTACACTTTGTTTCCTTTTTTTTTAAACCATTACAAATCTCTGAGAGGACTTTCCCTCTTATCCCAGGACTGCTTACTTTGCTTAAAAGCCTTTGGTGAGGAACCTCATGAAAGGCCTTCTGAAAGTCCACGTACACTATATCCACTGGTTCACACTTGTCCACATGCTAGTTGATTCCTTAAAAAATTCTAATGGATTGGTGAGGCATGATTTCCCTTTACAAAAGCTGTGTTGACTCTTCCCCAACATATCACATTCATTTATGTATCTGATAATTCTGTTCTTTACTAAAGTTTCAAATAATTTGCCTGGTACTGAAATTAGGCTTACCAGGCTATAACTGTCAGAATCACCTCTGGAGACTTTTTAAAAAATTGGCATCTCATTAGCTATCCTCCAGTCATCTGGTACAAAGGCTGATTTAAGTGGTTACATACCATAATGGGAATATGCAGAAGGCTTAAGTAAGCTTCCTGGCAACTCTGTACTGCCAGAGTGGCTCAAAGCAGCTGGAATGTACTGAGTAACTGGGTCTATAAATCTGAGCAGTTGCTGCTCATATTTTAATTCTAGAAATAGCCATCTACAAGCCTGTATTCTTCCTACAAACATGGAGCTAGCATGAAATTCAGATCTTACACAGAAAGATACTATCGCTTTGTTTTTATTTGATTACTGCTTCAAACCTGTATCTTCTACTCTATCTGAACAGTCATAACGGGTACATTTTCAGTGTATTGTACAACTCCTGCCACTGTTAATTGGTGCGGTTTGCCTAATTCCCAATGCACTGCATCAGAGCCACTTACCTATTATTTTCTTACATCAAACACTGGCACACTGGAGCCTATTTAGAAGTGCAGATGACAAAACACATACACAAGACCATACACTGGTATTAAACTACTGGCAAATGAACAAAAACTACAAACTCCTGTTCAGCCTCAAAATAATCATATCAATAATCAAGCAATCATTTACTGCACTGAGGCCCAAAATCTCCTTCTCCGCTCAGTAACAAAAGTGAAAGTCAAGAGTTGCACAGGCACATAAAGTGCTTCTGCATAAATGAGATCAGGAGGTACTTCCCTATCCAGAAATGATGTTTCTAATTGTCAGTTCAACCTGGGGATTTGACAATCAGGCAGAGTCCTTGTTGCCTTTTATATCATTTCCCAACAAAGCTCTATTAAAGGCTCCCTATTTTCTACTCCCTAAATCCTATCTTTCCTAAAGGCCACACTTCACCAACAACTCAAACATCTTTTGAATATAATCCAGAAATATGCCTAAGCAATTTTTGTATCTAAACTTCTGATGGCTTATCTTCAACTGTTCTTTACATCTTGGGAGAAACTCAGATGATTACCAAAACATATAAAGCCAGAAACTCAGCCTCAACTTCCATTCAAATGAGACCTACTTCCTTAAAAAAATCTCACAATTAACCAGGATGACTTATTGACCAAGGGCACTGACAAGGGGATACAGAGCTTTCCCTTGCTGTCACTTTGGTCAAATCCAATTCAGGTCAATGGTGACTGAAAGTAGTATATGTGTTCAAGGGTATACATGAGTTAATTAGTTAATTGTTTCAGTCCTGTTCCTAGTGGACAATCAATCACCACAAAAGTCACTACCAAAATTGACACTTGTTGGCAGTCTTAGTAGAGAGGCTAAGGACTGAAGTGGCATGGAGACCAAGTTACCACTGCTCCCGTGGATGTAATCCCTAGTTTATAGAATAACATTGAGACACTTCACCGGAGCACTGTAGGAAAGTTTGCTTGTGCTATATCAATTCCAGGAATGAAAAGAGCACTTCTTTCTACAGAGCTGTCAACTCAGCACCTCTATCAAACTTAAATTAATTTTACAAAGACAAACAAGTACAGTTAGAAGATCTTCTGAGTTCAGATTATTGTATTCTTAAATCATGGACTTAATATCCTTAATGTACATGAGGATTAAATGACAAGCATTGACAAGCAGACACTCTTCACCATTGGGAACACCTCTTATGGATCTGTGTAGAAAAGAGCCTGATACCATCTTGGACATCCCACAATCTTGCTCTCTCTTTATTTTAAGGCATCCTGGCCAAATATTTTCATACATGGGTAAGCAAAGTTAGGCTTCTTCATTCATATTTGAAATGCCAGACACTTTTATTCTGTACCCTAATATAGATTTAGGAACCTATGTACTCAAGTACAAAAATTTTGGCTTCTACTTCCCAGCACCAAAAAATAAAAAGTTGACATTTTTTAAAGGTTATTTCAAAGCTTAAAGCTATGTGAAGTGTATGAATGTACTGAATAATTTTCTATAAGCATTACCTTTTGGTTTTCTTCAATTTCTGTCCTAAGTTCCGAGGAAACAACTGTTTTCGTTATTGCTCTAAGGAAACAAAACATCATATGTGATGGATGCTGCCAGTCCTCTTTCCCACATCCCCCATCTTGTGACCCCACTTTGCATTCTTTGTCTGAAATATATCTGTAAGCTCCTCAGGGCAGGAATCTGGTATTATCTGCAACAGGAAGCACTTAACACATATTTGGGCACCATTAAAGTAATAAGAAGACAGACCAAGTAACAGCTTTCAGAACTCACTCTTCTATCCAATGCTATCCTGACACCCTTACCCCAGGCAGCAACTACCACTTAAAAGACTAAACTCCAACTCTGGAATGTACCAAGCCTTAAATTCAACACAGGAAGTCATAGTAAAGTGAGTGCTACCACCATTTCTCTACTCCAGCATTTTAAATTTTAATTGGTGAATAGGGACCTTCTCTAGTATAAACTCATTTGTACACAAGAAGAACTTGTAAGAGGCAATTAAGGATTATTTTAGCGTAGCAACTTTAAGCTTCATAGTGTGGTAATTAAGAGTCAGAACACTGCACACCTGATCCTTGCCAGAAAGCCATAGGTGCTGGAACTAGGGGTGCGGGTGGGGGAGGAGGGTGTGGTACAGCACCCTCTGGCATGAAGTAGTTTCCATCACATACAAGGTTTACAGTTTGGTTCAATGTCTCTCAGCACCTCCACTATAAAAATTGTTCTGGCTCCCCTGCTTTCAGCAGAACAGCAAAGATTTCATCAACGGAATCCAAGAACCTGTGAAACTTTTCATATTAAAAACACAGACTCAAAACAATGGTGGAGTCAGCCAACATTTAATGGCTAAGTTAAAAGGCAGTTCGTGAATGTCAATACAAAGCTAAGGATATATAGCAGATGTGTACATGTACGTAATTGAATGTCTGAAAATCTCCCTTTCTGACATGGTTTGGATTTTGCTAGTTCTCAGACTGTTATCTCTTTAGTATCTACCTCTATGTCAGTACAGGGACCAACATGATGAGGCCCCAATTCTGATCAAAGTTTATGAGCACTACCATAACACAAATATTAGATTACATACAAAAAGCTATATTAAAAGAACGTTAAAATTGAAAAATCAAATACGCAAAAGTTGGGAAATGTAACTTTTATTCAGCTTCCTTGTGAGTATGCAATAGTCTTGACCACATTATATGGGAAGCCTGTGACAGGGCCAGGAATAGAATCCAGTTCTCTGGGATCCCAATCCAATGCCTTAAACACAAAAGAACATGAATTCCCTTCTTGCAGCCCTCTGCCTCATTCCTTGCCCATTCTGTGAATGGAACAAATAGCATATGAGAATATAATCAAGTCTGCACCATGTGCATACAGGGAGACTGAATTAAGACATACCTCTACCTCAGGAGCCAAAATATGTGCTGGGGGGAGGGGAAGAGGGTATGAGACTTTGTTCAGTAATACTTGCTGTGAAGTGCACAAAATTATTAACACCAGACAATGGAAGAGACAAGACTAGAACACATGGCCTCCTTATGGTGCCCAGCATACCTCCCACTACATCAAAGGGGCAGCAGTAGCTGCTGTATCATTCCTGCCATCCAAATTAGAAAAGTTTTCAAAATAAATCCTTCTCCAAATTAGCCAGGGAAACCAAGCTAGCAACATTGTTTAAACACATTTCCAATCACAGCCATGGATGTTGTCTGTCTCCAGATTTTCATGGAACTGTATAATTGACAAGAACTGAGCAAACACCCATCCTCTGACACCACGTGTGCCTCCTTAACCACCCTGCCAATTACCAAGGCACCTCTCCTGGACCATAATGCGAATTGGTGTAAAAAAAATAAATCTAATGTGCATTTGAGGACCACAAGTGAGATCACAATATGAAAAAGGCTTGAAGAGCACAGAAATCATGCAGGTAACAGTGTTAGCGTTCCAGTGATTAACTCCAGCTTCTACTGAAGGACAACTTCGTACACTCATCTAACTTCATGCTAAAGATCTTTACTAGGGACATGCTCTCACATGTAAGACTTGTACTTGTTTACTTTCAGCTACAGTGAGCCTCAAGAAACATTTAACAGGCCTACTTCAGCTTTAATCATGTTGAAGAGAGGAGAAAATATGGTTAGGAAAGTTGTTATATTCTGCACTGAATTACCTGGCCTTTGTAGGAAAGTTCTGACTGAGGTCTTTCATGACCATCAAAGCATCCACAGTGGGAGCAGCCAGGATGCGAGCAGCGGTTTGAAAACTTAGATCTAAAAATGAGAATAGTTAAGTCAAGGATCGTAAACTAAACATAGTAATGCATTTAGTGGAAAACCAACTTAATTCATACAATTGCCATCTTCACGTCACACAAGGACTTGGGATACAAACATTTCAGAGGATGATCTGTTACGTGTGGAAATCTTCAAAGCTTAAATTTTCTGTCTGTCCCTATTAGGTGCTCACTTTGGTCTTCTTTCTGATCTATAGCCTTTAGTAGCCAACCTTGTGTAAATGGTTTCCTGAAACTGAAAGCCTGTATTGTCTCTGCAGACAGCGCCAAGAATTCTAGTTCACCACAGATATGAGGAGCCTTGGCTGGCTCTGGCTAAATAAATCTACTTTGGGGTCTAGGTGCTTGCTTCATGGATATAGGACCCCTACAAAAAGGCCTTACAATGACATGATTTAAGTAGATATTTAATTGAATATTTCTCATTATCATTTTGCTGTAACTTTCTGAAATAGTTAATGATTTCAGTTCTTCTCCAGGAGCATTAGTAGAGCAGGTTCTGTGCAACTAGAATATTGTACATGCAATAGCCATAACTATTTCTTTTTCAGGGGCCGTCAGCATCCCTCTCACAGGGCTGTTTAACAAACTACAACTATTCTTGGGACTGAAACACAGAGCAGAATATGGAAAGCTTTTGAAATATGGATTGAACAATGAAAAGTTCACTCGATGTCTTTTGCAGGAACTCTAAATTAGTTTATATTTTGCGGCAGCAGAAGAAAGGAAAAATGGTGACTATAAAGAAAAAAAACTGAGTTGAAAAGCCCGGGAAACATTTATGCTACGATAACAAGGTGTTTGCATTTGGCTGCATTGGTGGTATTTTTATTTATTTTTCTCTTTTTTAAACTTAAAACTATTGACTTGGTAACTTTTACAATATGACAGCACCATAAATATACAGGATTTCTGCTGACCACAATGAAAACTGAGAGCAGTGCTAAGAAACTGGCAGGATTGGAGTCCTACATTCACTCCTTCCTATGAGTTATCTATATTCCTCCATAGAAAAGAGACTATAATGGGAATTGAGGGTACTTCATTCACATCACATAGGAATGAGCCCTTAGGCCCCAATCCTGCAAACACTATGGACATACTTAATTCTACCTATGGGAGTAGTCCCATTGTAGACAGTAGGATTACTTACATTAGTAAAGTTAAATAAATGCCTAAGCAGTGGCAGCATCAGGGCCTTCAAGGGTCAAGTTGTCCAAGGTGAAGGCAAAGAAACATAGGTGCTGGAACTAGAGGTGCTGCCACATCCTCTGGCTTGAAAGGGTTTCCATCATATACAGGGTTTACAGTTTGGCTCTCAGCACCCCTACTATAAAAATTGTTCCAGCACCCCTGCCTCAGGATCAACATCATCTTGAGTTTAGTCCTTCAGTGGCTTGGAGAAAACAGAACCTTCTGAGGTAGGTTGGGGCCATGACAAAACATATAATTCAATTTTTCTCACTTTCTTTTCTATACTTTGCAGGTACTATAAGCTGGCACCCTACACTTTCAGAAGATATGCCAGGGTACTGAACATCAAGAGTGTTTGAGTACCAACAATGTAGTCATTGTGTAGAAGGAAAACTTTATGGATCCCTTGGTTCAGTGGTCTCCAACCTCTTCTGGGTGGCGAGCTCCGGACGACGACCCACCGAGGACCATGGCTGGTGGACAAGCATCCACCGAAATGCCGCTGAGAAGCAGCAACGTCAAGAGGCATCGGCGCCGAAATGCCACTGAAAATCAGCGGCATTTCGGCAGTGACGCCTCTTGGCGACTCCGCTTTTCAGCGGCATTTCAACGGATGCTTGTCTGCCAGCCAGTACGCAGGCGCACATAGATGCCCCGGCGGGCGCCATGCTGCCCGCGGACACCACGTTTGGGACCACTGCCTTAGTTGGTATGGAAACTTACTAAAACTATTTCTATTACTACTTCCCAAGAAGGTTTAGATTGAAAGCTACTGGACAGTCTAGGAATTTAGTTAAGGTCTCCCTTGAGAATACCCTCCTATAAGCAAATATCACTTTCAAGGAGAGACCATGCAAGGGACATATTTCTACCTAAATTTAATTTCAGTACAACTAGGAAGAAGCTTTTCCACATATAAAATTACCTTGTAACTGCCATACTTTTAAAGGTGCCATTTCATTGGTACTTTCAATAAGATGCTTTCTAAGCTCCTTCAGTTCTTCCTTCAAGTCAGGATGCAACTGCCTGAAAGAAAAAAAAAACAGACCTTCCTTAGTGCCAGATCAGCAAAACTGTAGTTAATCCAAAGAAATTAGCACACCAAAAATGTCTGCATCTGCTATTACACATAGTTTCTGCTCTCTTATGGCCTTTAGGCTATTTAAGTGCATTGCTAAAATTCTTCAACTTTAACTGCCTACATAGGTTTGGGGTTTATTTAGTTATTTTTGCAAAAACAAAGAAAGTGCTGTGCCATGCTACAACAGATTTTTACCAAAAGAATGTCTTACCTTAGCTTTCCAAAGAGAAATCCTTGCACTTCATCAATAGGGTCATTTTCACCTATCATTGTAGCATTCACCTCCATACCTATAAATACAAAGCAACTATACTATTATAGCACTATTCAGATGGTAGTTTCTTACATATATTCTTTGGTTAGTTTTACATAATAGCAGTAAAAAGTGATGATGAATACTTACTTTGAGATCTACAAATGAGTGATGTGTACTTTACAAAAAGTGGCTAAACAGTGTCATCTCCATATTTTACAGACGGGGCAAACGTGGACAACTGAGGAGTGACAGCCCATGGTCATAGGGCAAGTCACTGTGAATACTGGAAATAGAAGCCAGTTCTTGTGACACCCAGCCCCATGATCAGTTCACTGGACCACAGCTGCCATGCCTATCTAGCAAACATTAAAAAATTAAACCAGCTAAAAACAGGATGCTGTATTTGCCACCAAATACAAGAAACAGAGGTGCAGAAGTGAATCTGAAAATTATACTCCTCTTCCCAAGGGATGTTAAGAACTCCAATGGAGAGCACAGCCTTTGTGTTAACTGTAGAGATGACTCAGCAATAGTAGGAAGAAAAGAGGGGTTGGATCAAAAAAGGAAAAATAGAGGAATAGTGGAATTCGCTAGGGTAGGAAGATTTTTCAGTGTAACATAGATATGTCAACGTTACAACATACTCTATTATTTATTATTAATGAAAAATAATGTGTATATATTGACTAACGCAAAAGGATCTTCCCATCGACTCAGTTTTATCCAGAATGAGGGCGTTTTCTTACAAAGAAAGAAAGAAAGAAAGAGTTTCCCTCCTGTGTGGTTGTGAAAACAGCTTCTATTCCATAAACCAATACACAAAGTCTTGCTGAAGTTGTAATGATACATTAATGAAATAACTCACACATTAATGCAATAATAATAAAAGCTTCCTAATTTGAAATTAATCGGATGCTCCAATATGCAAATTATTCTCAAAATGATAATTAACGAGAAATTTAGGCTAAAAAAAGGCATTTGAATAAAGTCTCCTCAATCTCGAATAATGTGAGGGATAATTTTTGTACACTGCAAAGCATTTTACTGTAAGAGTCTCACAGAGAATATTGACAAAGTAAAGAGTAACGAACACCAGAGTTACCAACTGACCCATCAACCACATACTTCATTTGGAACCAAAAGTACACAATCAGGCAGCAGCAGAGACCAAACAAAAGAAGATGACGGTGGGAGTATGGCAAATATAGCAGAGTCCTGTGTTAAATGTAAACTACTCAAAAAGTAAAGGGGAAGCTTAAAAGAAGATGTGACAAGGTAGGGAAACTGATTCTGTGTTTATTTCATTTAAATTAAGCTGGCTAAAAGCAGCATTTTTCTTCTGCGTAGTGAAGTTTTAAAGTTGTATTATGTCAATGTTCAGTTGTAAACATTGGAAAGAACAACCATAATGTTTTGTTCACAGTTATGAACATTTCAGAGTTAAGAACAACCTCCATTCTTGAGGTGTTCGTTAAGACTATGGTTCTACTGTATTTAGAAAAAGGTCACCCTGCACACTCTAAAACATCTTGCATGAAGTGTAAGTTTTGTTCTACTCAATAATGATCTACATTTACTTTGGATGAAAGGAAATGTATTTAAATACACTATGGGTACGTCTACACTACGGGATTATTCCGATTTTACATAAACCGGTTTTATAAAACAGATTGTATAAAGTTGAGTGCATGCGTCCACACTAAGCACATTAATTTGGCGGTGTGCGTCCATGGTCCGAGGCTAACGTCGATTTCTGGAGTGTTGCACTGTGGGTAGCTATCCATAACTATCCCATAGTTCCCGCAGTCTCCCTCGCCTCTTAGAATTCTGGGTTGAGAGCCCAGTGGCTGATGGGGCAAAAATCATTGTCGTGCATGTTCTGGGTAAATGTCGTCAGTCATTCCTTCCTCCGGGAAAGCAATGGCAGACAATCATTTCACGCCCTTTTTCCCTGGATTGCCCTGGCAGACGCCATAGCACGGCAACTATGGAGCCCGTTCGGCTTCTTTTTTTTTTTTTTTTTTTTTTTTTTTTTTTTTTTAACAGTCACCGTATGTGTACTTGATGCCACGGACAGAGGCGATACTCCAACGCTACACAGCAGCATTAATTTGCTTTTGCATGAAAGCAGAGATGGTTACCAGTCGTTCTGTACCGTCTGCTGCCAGTGTAATTTGGCAATGAGATGACGGTTATATCCTTCTGTGCTGTCTGCTGCTATCATGGGTGCCCCTGGCTGAGATCGGCCGGGGGCGCAAAAGCAAAACTGGGAATGACTCCCCGAGTCAATCTCTCCTTTATGGTTTCTAAAAAAAAGTGAGTCAGTCCTGCCTAGAATATGGGGCAAATGTACTAGAGAAGCAGTGTATCAGAGAGTACAGCTCCTCTGTGTCAGATCCTGCAGAAATGATGAGCTACATGCCATTCACGGGGGGTGCCCCTGCAACAACCCCACCCATTGCTTCCCTCCTCCCCCAACCTTCCTGGGCTACCATGGCAGTGTCCCCCACATTTGTATCATGAAGTAATAAAGAATGCAGGAATAAGAAACACTGAGTTTTTAGTGACATAAAATGAGGGGGAGGCAGCCTCCTGGTGCTATGATAGTCCAGGCAGGACATTAAGCAGTGTGGGGGAGAGCAGCCCAGCATCCCACTGCTATGATAGTCCAGGCAGCACAGAATCTCTTCTTTTCACATGAAAGGGAGGGGGCTGATTGAAGCTCAGCCCCCAGTTGCTATGATGAAGACAGTTACCAGCCGTTCTGTACCATCTACTGGGAATGACCGGGAGTCATTCCTATTTTCACCCAGGCGCCCCTGGCCAGCCTCACCTAAAGCCAGCCAGGAGCACTCACGGGTTGATAAGAAGGATGGTTACCAGTTCTACTGCACCGTCTGCCACCGGGGAAGGGAGACAAGCGTATACTTCTCTTCACTGCTGCAGCATCGCATCTACCAGCAGCATTTAGTAGACATAGGGTGACACTGAAAGAAGTCAAGAAATGATTTCTTTCCCTTTTCTTTCACGTGGGGAGTAAATTGACGAGCTATTCCCTAAACCACGCCGGACAATGTGTTTGAACCTACAGGCATTGGGAGCTCAGCCAAGAATGCAAATACTTTTCGGAGACTGCTGGGGACTGTGGGATAGCTGGAGTCCTCAGTACCCCCTCCCTCCCTCCATGAGCGTCCATTTGAGTCTCTGGCTTCCCGTTATGCTTGTCACGCAGCACTGTGTAGCCTGTAGATTTTTTTTTTCAAACGCTTTGGCATTTCGTCTTCTGTAACGGAGCTGTGATAGAACAGATTTGTCTCCCCATACAGCAATCAGATTCAGTATCTCCCGTACGGTCCATGCTGGAGCTCTTTTTGGATTTGGGACTGCATTGCCACCTGTGCTGATCAGAGCTCCACGCTGGGCAAACAGTAAATGAAAATCAAAATTTCGCGGGGCTTTTCCTGTTTACCTGGCCACTGCATCCGAGCTGAGATTGCTGTCTAGAGCAGTCACAGTGGTGCACTGTGGGATACCGCTCGGAGGCCAATACCGGCGATTTGCGGCCACACTAACCCTAATCCGATATGGTAATACTGATTTTAGCGCTACTCCTCTCGTCGGGGAGGAGTACAGAAACCGATTTAAAGAGCCCTTTATATCGATATAAAGGGCCTCGTAGTGTGGAAGGGTACAGCGTTAAATCGGTTTAACGCTGCTAAAATCGGTTTAAACGAGTAGTGTAGACCAGGCCTATGGCTACTGCTATCTTTCTACTGAGTTTACCACCTGTAGCGGGGTAGTTACCCATTCCTGCCCTCTAGGGCTTGAAACAGCCCAGGAGAGGGCTGTGGCTGGGGCAAGAAGCCTGAGCTGATTGGGGAAAATAGGCTCAGCTGTGGCAATGCCCCAATCAGTCCCAGCTGGCCCCTATAAGAGGCTGTGAGCCAGAAGCCCAGTCAGTCTCTGTCTGCTTGTAGAGGGAGAAGGGCCTGGCTGCAGGGACTTAAGCAAGACACCCAGATTGGGAGCAGGGCTGGGGAAGGGCCAGAGGAGCTGGGAGCTCCAGCCTGGAAAGCCCCAGGCTGCAGGCCTGACTATAGGCCAAACAGGTGTAGGGTTGCAATGGGGCAGTCCATGGGCAGGCAGAGGCAGCAGGTCTGAACCTCTTTGCCTGTGATGAGTGGCTTATATTGCAGTCTGCCCCAGTGAACAGGGGCTAGATGCAGACTGGACAGTAGCCAAGACTGAGGTGAAGTGGGGATAGTGGGTGGGGGTTCCCCTGGGAAGGGGAGACCCAGAACTGTAGGTGGACTGCCAGGGGGCAGCACCCAGTTAAAGGGGCACCGGGTTCCTGGGAGGGATAGGGAAGCCAGCAGTGGTGGTGAGACACTGGCCTGAAGAGGGTGCTCTGGAGGCTGGATGCTAATTCCTGAGGACAACCAGCAGGAGCTGCTGCCAGGTGAGTCTGCGCCCGGTTACACTGCCATATAGGCTGAAACAGTATCATAGTTAGTTTATATGTGATCAAGTCAATGTTAATATTTTAAAACAGATTAGAAGAGCAGGACTTGCTTTTGATAGAAGCTATTTCTTTTTAAAAATCCAGAAGTATATGATGTCTGCTAAATGGACACAAAGAAAAAATTGTTAAATGCATGTAAAATACATATATACCCATGAACTCAACTAATATGCAGTTTAGCCAGTCTGTATCAGATTTCCAGAAATGGGGATTGCCCCTATTCTTGCTCCAGAGATGGTAGGAGGGGGAAAACTAATTTTAAATATTTTAGTCTCCATCTCCCTGTATGGCTTGGAACGCTGATGGAGGAACCATACTATTCTCTGGAGAGGGGAAGGAAAAAGTAATGCCTTGGTGGTGAACAATAGTAATCATCCTAATTAAAGAATGGCATCAATATGCTCAGAGTAAACCTGCCCCCAAAATTAGAGGATGACGACACCACGGAGAGTAGGAAGGAAGAGATTGTGGCTCTTCAGAGCTCAGGCAGGGAAGAAGAGCACCGTCTCCTGCTCTCAGGGAGAAACTATTCATGTGAAAAAAATATGAAACCACATTATTATAACTCAAATTATTTGTATATACAATTCTTATTTTAAGTAGGAATTTACCTTTCACCTGGGTATCATCCTTGGCCTTATATTCTGTGCTTTTAATAGCCAGTTCCACACCATAGCCTGACAGGTAGACTTTTTCTTTACTTGGATTCTGGAAGAAAAGGTTAAAAAACCAAACCAACAGCACATAGCATGTTGTTGTATGGATATACAACACACTAAGATAGTGTTTCCCATAGCAAAATAGCTTGTATTGCCACATATTTAAAGCGGTTAGAGTTACAGAGCATGAATGTCTGTCATTTTAGCATTCAGACACAACTTGCACAGTATAAAATACATAAGTAGCCGCCCCAGGATGAATTATTTTGCAGGAGTACAACATAACTGTTTAATGTCTTATTCCTACTAGGCTCTTTGCAGTTAGTCTAGCTGAAGAGGAGGACAAAGAATCACAGGAAAGAGCAGATCACACTAGGGCTGGTGAATGGTCCTGTGATGGAATTCCTGACTGTGTCCAAAACAAAGCTTGTGAATACTGAATAGACCCAAACAAAAAAATGATGCTGCATAAGCCAGTATTGGAACCAACTTTAGATGGATACATTTCTTTAATCAAAATGAACAGCAGGGAAAAAAGTGCTTCTTTTTTGCTGAGAAGCAAGGGAATGAAAATACTCCAGCCTCCAGCATTCACTGAATGGTAAAAATAAATCAAACCAATTAACACTTCAGGACAGGAGATCATATATTTGTTTCATGATTTTTAAGATGACACCTCTGAGCAATTCATAAGTCTTAACAGCATATTCTAATCAAATGGCTATTCTAACCAAGGTCCAGAATTAAGCATTTTATGCAAATAATGGGAACTGTGTCACATGAAATTGTGTTCTTTTTGAAAAGAAGAGGGTGGTATACATCCTTATTCGTTTTGCTATGTCTCACCGAAAGTACAAATATCACTAAAGCTGAGCCAATTGATGCCTTTTCACATATAGCAAATTTGGCTGTCAGCCCAAGTACTACATTCATGGTTTTTTATCAACACTATCACACCATCAGGAATAGAAACGAAACAGTTCAAAACTCTTGTAAGCCACTAACATGTACAGTTAAACATCCGTTCTACAACTATTCCTTTTGAGCTCCAGTATAGAAAGTAAATTGAGGGTGTCTCCCCTTCCCCCCCCCGCCCAGATTGATGGGATGGAGGGAGAACCAAAGCAGATCACAGTAGGACTGGTGAATGGTTCAGCAATTGAATTCAATCCTATTCCAAATAAAAGGAATAGCCTCCATTTGGAAAATACCTCTCACTCTTTACCCACCTAGCTTATGCTACAAATGTTTTGTGCTTCACCACACCCATGCAAATACTGGATAATAAAAGGAACTCTCTCAGACATTTAAATGATGCAAGTAATTTTCACAATTTGATTGTATACATGTCAGAATACAGAAATGCAGTCTGAATATTCCGTTTAATGCAAAGAAAATATTCCTATAACAGGAAATATGGGCCCAGATTTTTCAAAACAGATGCCTAAAATCACAGGTGCCTACAGCCAGATTCACACCACTCATTTAAGTATCTAAGTGTTGATGTCGGAGCCTCACCTTAGGCATCCATTTTTTAAAGTCTTAGCAAGAAGTTCTTCCTAATTCCAAACAAATTGGTTCAAAATAGTATCAGTACTTACAGCAACATAGTGTCTGAGGATGTAAGTGATGTCTCCTGCGCTGGCTTTCGAAACAAGCAGATTGTGGAATTTGGAAAACTCCTCAGTGCCAATCTCAGCATACAGTATGACAACAGGACTTTCTGGGTTTGAGAGGGGGAATCTGTGATCTCCTCTGAACAAAAATGGCTTCAGCCTAAGAACAAACATCAAGAATGTGGTGGTTTTAACATACACTTGAAAGAGGAAACTGAGCAAGATGCATCCAAATCTCTTTTCCCTCCCTGTGTAACTGTCAGGTGTTTCTTCACCAAGGACAAGGTCTCAGACTATTGCTATTCATTATTAAGCTTGTCAGTCATTCGTCTGTGGTGGCAAAACTTTGATAAAATGGAAAGAGGGCTCCAAAGGTTTAACCATAAAACTGGATGGGTGAAGGTTGGAAAGCACCTAACCATGATCCTTATATAAATGAGCAACAACTTGCTTAATGTTTTCAATAAACTCTATTGGGGCATAAGTCTTATATCTAAAATAAAATAAGCTAAACACAACAGACATTAAGGAGACATTGCCAGCCTCCTATAGGTTTAGTTTTCCTGTTCTGTATTCTTGTGTATTTTTTCCTCCTTTTCAAATCTTGCCCAATATAAGGTTCAAAATATTCCCAAATGGGATTTACCAACAGAATGCATCTGCAGTGCATGAACCAGAAGTAAAAGATGCCAACCTTTATATTTACAATAAATCAAGCTGCAAAACAGAGAGGAATCTGAAGGCAAATTGTAGTAGATTATATTTTGTAAAGTCTCTCACTTCAGTTTTGTTACCAGGATTTACTGCCAATTTCAACTTAATTATTTCCTTCATAATCCTGTTAGTTATGATGGAAAACTTAAGATTACTATTGTGTGTCATTTTAATTAATAATATCTGAATGAAAATCTGAGACGCAGGTATTTGTCAGCATAAGACCTTAGTTTTTGTTGTCCTAAATTTAAAACGTGCAACACTTACAACAGAACCACTCTCAGAAATGGTTTGTAAGCATTCTGCTGTCCAGAATTTTACTGTCCACAGAAAATAATATGGTAGCACTGACTCTAGTATTTATAGTACAAATATCTAAATTTCAAGTATTTTACATGTTCAAAGGATTAGTGTCTTACTATACTAACACATCAATGACCTAGGAACACATGAACCACATCTAGATTCTGGAGTGGTTGGAGAGTTCATGGTCCTCCACAGTTAGCAGAGACAAGTTGCAGCGTAGGGCTTACTAAATGTGGAAACTTTCTGTCAAGGCAGTTCTCTAGTTGCTGCTTAAAGCATGGCTCTTTGTGTTTGTCCTCATACTACACAGATGTGACCACTGGTATGCATCTACTCCACTATCCTTCCTCCAACACAGTCAGCACCATAGTGAAGAGGAAGATATGAACCCTCATAATGGATAGTTATGCAGTCAGGATTACCTGGGGGAAGTTTCTACCTAACCTCAGGCAGTTTTTGTCCAAAACATTATCTCATACATTTTTTTGTACTGTCAGCAATCTACTCCACAATCGATTAATCTGGAGCAACATTCAGGCAGACCCTGTGTAGTAACATTGTGCAGTCCAACCACGTTCCCTTTAAGACAAATTCGGTCCAGCAATCCAAATAAAGAATCCTCTGTTTATTATACCCAAATCCTGTTCCTTCTCTCATGAGGGACACTATACCTTTTATACTCATTAATTTAACTGTGGCTCTTCTGATTATTCATATTAAATGAATAATTACTGTTTTTAATCCTAAAATGCTTGCCCCCAATAATATCCAGCAGCAGCAAATTCCAAAGATTAATAATAATGTTAAACAGTCAACTGTCACATGGGAGTGGGAAAGCAGCTGACTCCAATTAAGCAGTCCTCTCAGAGGCTACTGGGAGTGGGAGGGGTCTGGCCCTATATAAATCAGGCCCAGCTCATTCCAAGGAGAAAGATGAAAGAAGCAACTCTCAAGAAGATGGAGGAGGAAGGAGAAAGGAAAAAGTCTGGAGCGGGAGCCACCTTGGGATAACAATTCTGAGTTTAGGGAGAATGAAGCACCAACTGCAGCCTACCTCCCTAGAAAACTTGGACTCTCTCTAGAGGTAAGAGAACTATGGGGAAACAGCACTAAAAGCTTTCAATGTAGATGAGGATAAAATAAAACTTTTATAAAAAAAAAGTGGATTACTACAACATTTTCTCTGGCTCTATATTCCCTCCCCCCCTTACATACCTCCTTCCTCCACTCCCCCTTTTTCTGTGGTGGTTATATCATCCTGGTCCACCAGAAATAGCTTGGTGACAAATGCATTTTGGAGGAGTGGGAGAGGAACTACCAGTTTCAGATGTGTGCCCTTTTATTTTTGATGAGTTTCCCTTTGCTCTTATTTTAAGAAAAAGAGAAACAGGAGCATCTGACTGACCTCTTCTTAACCATTCATTAACTTTTATATCTTTATTATGTCAGCTCTTCCTTTTAAAAAAAAATGGCAACAAACTCTTTACATGGACACATTTCTAAGAATTACTGCTGCTCTTCTACAGACCTTTTTCTACTTCTTCTAGTTCCTTTTGGAACATCCTTGCTTTATGGTACAATTTTTGAGAGTGAGAAAGATAAGAGACAATCATTCCTGACTGGCTTGACACCAAAGAATAAATTGCAAATGTGTGTTTACTACTCTGCCTCAGAAAGGGCAAATACAGACTGGAAACAGAGTATGCAGAAAGTAGGAATTCAATAAAATTTCCCCCCCCCTTAATAAGTCTAACAAAGCTACAGTTTGGGCTAGATCTTGTATAAAAAGACTACCTTTCTGAAGCTGTTTGTAAAAGGATTTCAAGGGTGTCAAATTCACAAGTCTTCTTCCCATGCACAGCAAAAAATGAGTTACAACCCACTGGTGGAGGTTCGTCTGCTGCTATCTGTATTAAAACATCTGTGTTACAATATAGCTTGTAACATTTTCTTAGACCAAAAATAATAGAAATCACTACATTAAATTACAAAACGAAACTGAAAATAGGACTTTTAGGCAATAATAATACTGGGCTGCCAATCAAGGAGCTCAAGGTGATGTACAACTCCAATTATTAATGTAATTCAAAGCTACCTGCTACACAAACAAATGTTCTCTTTATTTTTTTAACACTGAATTTTCACAAATGGTATGGTTTGCAGAGGGTATTTACAATGATAGGGCTTTTTTCCCCAACTTCAAAATTGTTTTATTTTACATATGTAACTACACAGCACATTTTATGCACACCAGGAAATTCCTTATGCTTAAGCACCAAAAAGTCACTCTCTCTAAACAGAACATATCAAATAATTCAAGATAAAAGGAAAACCTCCTCAGAAAAGAACACAAGTCTGCTATTACTAAAATAAAGTACATTACAGAATGGTGCATATTTTATAACAAACTCTAAAATGTACTAGGTTTGTAAAATAAAGGTGCAAAGAATACAATTTCCATTAAAGGATTCTGATAACTCCATTTCCACGTGCATGGGGATAATATCTTTAGAGTCCCATAACAGAACTACTGAAGAACTAGTAAGTTTATGATGTCACAGATGCCATGGAAATGAAACCTGATTAACTACACAAATAGAAAAACTCTTTGATTAAGCAACAGAGAGTCTTATGGCACCTTTAAGACTAACACCCACAAAAGCTTATGCTCCAATACATCTGTTAGTCTTAAAGGTGCCACAGGACTCTGCTCCTTTCTACAGATCCAGACTAACACAGCTACCCCTCTGATACTCTTTGATTAAGGTTGCTAAGAGGTAACTACACACTCATCTATCCCTTTACTTACAAAGCCCAAATACTTAAAAAGGAATTAGATGCCAAAATCAAAAGAAAAAACAAACCAAAAAAGCCCCCTGGGTCACAGTTAAGTTTGTGTTGCGATAAAAATACACATTCTATATACTTGAGAATGAGTATTGTAAGAGATGTATCTTTGAGGCCTTGCAGAGAGACTTCTGGCAAAAAGCAAAACTTTTACTTTAGAAATATTAATGTAAATTAAGCAGCAATTTTTTTAGAAAGTTAAGCCATCTGAAAGAAGCTAAACAAGGTACAAACCCCCTTTCCCCCTCTTCAGGTCTCCATTAATCTTGCATCAAAATATTTAAAGTCATTTAATTACTTTCAAACCTCAAAATAACTTTGTTTTTCAAAACAAGCTAGGGTTTGACTATGACATGGAATGGAGGCCTTTATTAGTTTGAAAACAAGTGTCAAACTACTTCATCATTTTCATTATCTGAGCCACAAACTTAATATCTGTAGGTAGCTGAGGTAGCTACTTCCTTCCTGGATCCTATGAAACTGTCATTGGATGGCTTCCGTTGCTTTGTACTAACCTGCTGAAAGGCTTGAATCGTAGCAGAATAGGAACGTAAAGACAGGGAAAACTTCAACAAGTTCTGCTGCAGTGGTGACAGATTCTGGCAGGCTGCTTTCAGCATTGCATGGTAAGAGGAATAATTAGTACCTGCAAAGCCAGAGCACAAGCAATTAACTTCCATGTGAGACTATGGCAGAAGAGGGCCATTTAACTGTAAATCATGGGTTTTCACAATAATCTATACTATGAAAAGTGCTGGGGACCATTATGTAGTTAAAACCTGAAATAATAAGGGCCAATCTCATTAAACAATATGAAGCATTACTCCTGTTTTTGTTAAGAGCCTAGTTCTACAGTTGGATCTCCACTAAGTTCCATGTAACTTTAGATGCAACTGCAGGATCAGGGCCTAAACATGAGGAGTGTGGGAATATAGTTAAAAGTTGCTAGCTACTTACTATTTAAAAAATTACTTTTCCCAATAAACACAAGCAAAGAGAATACACCTCTACTCTGATATAACGCTGTCCTCAGGAGCCAAAAAATCTTACCCATTATAGATGAAACTGCATTGTATCAAACTTGCTTTGATTCGCCGGAGTGTGCAGCCCCCCACCCCCCCGAACACTGCTTTACCGCATTATATTCAAATGTGCGTTATTGGGTCGCATTATATCGGTGTAGAGGTGTATTTACAGTATTTTCTTGTCATGGCACAACCTGACAGATCAGTTTTAGCACAAACTGGCTTTAATCAACTGGCTGTTTGATTACCCTGTTCAGGTCACAGTTCCCATCACAATCTAAGTTATATAGATAGAGTTTATGTTCCATTTTTCTGTGATTGCATACACTGTAAAACATTTTGCTTATTTTTCATCTATGCTGATTAATATCAAGCAAGGAAAAGGATTTACAGAATCTTACCACCATGATCTGATGATCTAATATCTTGACTGGCTTCCACAAAAGTCCAGAATTTCTCTTGACCTTCTTCTGCTAAAAATTCACTGAACAGAGAGGGGGAGGGGGAAATCTTCAGGAGAACTTATTTTATGATATTTATCTCAAATTACAGTGCTTTATGAAACTGTTAGCTTTTACAGCACATTTAATCCCTAGCATAAGTCTACCCACACAAGAAAAACAAACATCATTACTAGAAAAGAAGCTAGAAATAGCAGGAATGCTGCAAGTAAGGTTGGCTGATGAAACTGTGTAAAGCAGTGATTCTCAACCAGGGTGTATGCATACCCCTGGGGGTAGGTACTCAACTCATCTCTTTCAGTGTTTCTCAGCCTGGGGGCTACAGAATGAGTTTAGGGGGACTGCAAGTGCAGGGTTGGCATTAGGGGGTGGCAAGCAGGGCAAATGTACAGGGCCCCACACCATAGAGGACCCTGTAAAGCTAAGTTAAACTCTTCAGCCACCATCTGGGGCTTGGGCTTCAGACAAGGTTCACAAGTTAAAAACATGCTCAAGTATCACACTGAAATGTAAATACAGTATTTATATTCCAATCGACTTTATAATTATGATAAAAAGTGAGTCAGCAATTTTTCAGTAATGGTGTCCTGTGACATTTTGTATTTTTATGTCTGATTTTTCTAAGTGAGCACTTTTTAAGTAAGGTGAAACTTGGGCTAACATCCTTGCACCGTTTCCTTCATCTTTTTTTATATCAAAATGCACTTGAATTAAACCCAACCTGTTAATCATTCAGCACATAATGTATGACACCTTTAATTCATTTACAGTAGAGACTGTATAGGTATACGAGCATATTTTCAAATCAGAACTACATGAGAATACATGGCATAGCTTCACTGCTCAGATGGGGAGGCAGGTGCTCTCTGGACACATTTGAGGCTGAATGCTACAGTTGGCAAGAGCCCAGAAATCAGAGGTACTGACAAGAGGGCTGCCTCAACTGGCTGGAGCTCTCTAATGATGAAGTGGGAAACAGTGCAGGGATGGATAATCTAGCTAGAAGAGCAGCAGTGGGAGTGATGTGGCATGGGGTACTGATGTTGTTCCCCTCTACTGTATACCAGCCTGTTAACATAGGCACAGGAAAAATGGGACATGAGAGGAGAACTGTGCATCAAATCCACAATACGGCGGGGCAGGGGGGACTGAATAAACAGTTCTAGACACAGCACATTAGTGCTTAATCTAGTTGCTAAGGTATGCTGACAAATACCATTTAATACTCTTCTAGGATTTACTATATTGTGTGTGTGATTTAGCCCACAAGCTAGCATTTTTATTCTTCTACGTTTCAGAGTTGTGAATTACAACTAACAGCCTGTATGCTTACCTTGCTTCCAGTAACAAAGGGGTTGACAACCACTTTGTAGTCAGGGACGTTGTCACTGCTTTAGAATCTGCCTTTGCTAGAGAAGAACTGAACCAGATTCCAAGAAGTGCAATAAAAATTCCCATTTTATAGAAAATGCCTACAAGGGGAAAAAAAAAATAAAGCAAGTTTGTCTCTGAAACATTAAATTTATAATGTTGGGGATTGTACAGAGTTCTAGTCTACCTAAAATTTAAAATTAAATGGCCAGAATTATGCAGGAAATCAGACTAGATCATAATACTCCCTCCTGGGCTTAAAATCCAAGAATTAAAGAATATTAGGAGACAAGAATTGTAAGATTAGATGCCTCCGCTGCAGTCAAAACTAAAACCATAGGAACACAAGGGCATGAGAACCATTTTTTTGCACATTTATTTCTAGATTCAAAGGTCAGAAGAGACCACTGGGATCACCTAGTCTGACCACCTGCATAAAATAGGCTACTGAACCTTCCCCAAAATAATTGCTGTTTGCACTACAGCAGGGTTCTCAAACGTGCTATAAAAATTCCATGGGCCACAACAACTGTTTATCTGCATGTAAAAGCCAGGCTGACATTCGGTGGTAGCAAGCAGGGCAACTGGCTAGGGCCCCACACAGCTAAGCTTCTCAGACTTCAGCTTGAGGCCTAGCTGGCAGGGCTCGGAGCACTGGGGCTTTGGCTTTCTGCCCTGGGCCCCAATGAGTCTATTGCTGGCCCTGCTTGGCGGACCCTCTGAAAACTGTTCACAGTTCCCCAGGGGTCTCAGACCCCTGGTTGAGAACTGCTGAACTACGACATATGTTTTAGAAACACTTCCAATCTTGATTTAAAAATTGTCAGTGATGGCAAATCCACCACAACTCTTGATAGATTGTTCCAGTGGTTAATTATCTTCAGTGCTAGAAACTTATGCTTCATTTCCTGTATAAATTTTGTCTAGCTCTAACTTCAAGCCACTGGATTTTGTTAGACTTCTGTCTGCTAGATTGAAGAGCCAAGTATTAAATTCCTCTTTCCCCATGTAGCTACTTATAGCCTGATCAGTTGATCCTTTAACTCTTTGTCTGTTTAGCTTGAGACTGTCACCATAAGGTATGTTTTCCAATCTTTAATCTTTCTTGTGGCTCTTCTTTGAACCCTCTCCAATTTAAAATCCTTCTTTAACTGTGGACAGCACAACTGGACATAGTATTCCAGTAGTTGTCATTACCAGGGCCAAATAGAAACTCAGCTTAACCTCCCTACCCTACTCAAGATTCCTGTTTATGCATCCAAGGACTACCTTAGCCCTTCTGGCTATAGTGTCTCACTGGAGGATCGTGGTGGATATTCATCTGCACATGGACTCCAAGTCTTTTCAGAGTCTCTATTTCCCAGAATAGAATCCCCCATCCTGTGAGTCAGAGCTACATTCTTTGTTCCTAGATGTATACATTTACATTTGGCCATATTAAAATGCACTGATTGTTTGCATCGAGAATACCAAGAGATCCAGAATGCTCTCAGATCTGTCCTCTTCATTATTTGCCACGCCCACCCACATCTGTGTAATCTACAAACTTCATCAGCGATATGTATGTTCTCCATGAGCTGGAAGAAATGTCAAATACCCTAAGGCCAAGTAATGACCCCTGCAGGACCCCACTATATACACAGCTGCTTCATGAGGATTCCCATTTACAATTACATTTGGAGACCTATCAGCCAGTTTTTAATCCATTTTTTGTGTACCATGTTTTGTATGCCAAGTAAAATGTCTTATGGGAGTCTAGGTATATTACATAAACATATTACCTTTATCAACCAGTTGAAATCTCATCAAATGCACAAAAAATAGTTTGATAGGCTCTATCTTCCATAAACCCGTGCTGATTGGCATTAATTGTATTACCCACTCTCATTCTTTGAGTCATGTATCAGCTCTAAATTTTTGCTACCCTCACATACAGTGTGCCCTACTACTAAGTTCCTGACTATTTATGGTGATTAAAAATCCCATACCCATTTCATAACTGTAGAGATTTATTGATAGTGGCCTGACCAAAGTCAGACTCTAGGGCAGGGGTAGGCAACCTATGGCACAGGTGCTGAAGGCAGCAAGCAAGCTGATTTACAGTGGCACTCATACTGCCTGGGTCACGGCCACCAGTCCAGGGGGCTCTGCATTTTAATTTAGTTTTAAATGAAGCTTCTTAAATATTTTTAAAACCTTATTTACTTTACATACAACAATAGTTTAGTTATATATTATAGACTTAGAGAAAGAGATCTTCTGAAAACGTTAAAATGTATTACTGGCACGCAAAACCTTAAATTAGAGTGAATAAATGAAGACTCGGCACACCACTTCTGAAAGGTTGCCAACCCCGGCTCTAGGATGATGGAAGCCAGATTAGATTAAATAGAAGGCCTTGCAGGTTCAGTTGGATTCAGTGGGTCCCTTCACTCAGGGATACTCTTTCCAAGGAGTCAAGAACCCTCAATTTGCTCTAGAGACTGACTTAAGGATGAGAGTCTTATGGACAAATAAACTAGGGACCCTAATGGAAGGCCGTGCTACAGTTGCCAAGACATGTGTCATGGACATGATGCCATTATATCCTCTTTTCCTCCCCATTTATTCACCATGTCGCAGCTAATGTTAACTTTCTTTTCCAAGATGACTAGGCCTTACCTCAAGTCTCAAATTCTTTGTCTCATTCTTCAGAAGCTCAAACTTCTAGGGCTCATTTACTAAACGCGACATGGGACCACCCCAACGCTGCTTACATCTTGGCTCTCACTCCTCTCCTCCTTTTGCAAATTTTAAATTTTGTTTTAATTAAAATGTGCCCACCCATAACTCTGGGCACATTACACTCCACCCACCTCTCAGAATGTCATTTCTGCATCTTTTTCATGCTGCTGTCTGCCAGTAACAGCTTTCCTTTTCCACTATGCCAAACCAGCTCACTCTGCTCTTTTAAAGTCACTTTTTTCCAGCTAACATTCCACAAATAACTAACCTCCCTCTGCTCTTACTTTATGTGATCTTTAACTTTGGTTAAATTAAAAGAAATAAACCCTTAGAATAAATGTGTCCTGCTCAACTGCATAATCACCGTATATGTTGCCCCTGGGAAATAGCCAAGTTGGCAGCATGTGAGATTGCTGCAGCACTTCACTTTGGGCTTTCTCCTCCCACACTGTAAACAGTCAACACTGTTGTTTAACCCCCTACTTTCATGGACTTTAACAGAAGCTGAGGATTCTCAATGTCTCACATGATGGGCCCTTCCTATCCCAAACCATTGCATACTGTTGCAGTGTACTGTTAAACAGATCTCATTCCAGTGATGACTGTGTGGAAACAATGCTTAAAATCTCAGTAAGGTCAACTCCTCCTTCCAAAGTCAATTTTAGTTCTGTGAAGTTTATTGTGTGGGAATCTTTTGAGTAGAACCTTGTATTTTAAGGTTTCATTTACTGCATATGTACAATTAAAGATCTCATGCCATTTGTTTTTTGGTCAGGTAGAGGCCTGCCCTCCTTTTCTTGAAATAAACATCCCTATCCCTCATCCCAGACCTCTTACTATAGTTTTGATATGTAACAGAAAAATAAACTATGTTCTGTCTAGTGAATATGTTGGCACGGCAGGAGACAAACTGTTATGGACAAAACAACCCCTGCTGTGGAGATGCACTACATGGCTAATAATAATTAAGACAATGCATGAACTATTCTGGTCAAAGGCTGACAGTAGAACTCCTAGGAAACCAATCAATCTGGTCAGAAATATGGGGGGTGGCCTGAGAACGATGAAGGGGCTGAGCTCCATGAATATGGTAACAGCATGAATGACTGAGACACAGACCATGTCATGGTCTCTGTGAGATAACTGAAAGGAGAATAGGCTAACCTCAGACACTAAAGTAGGTGTTTGTATCATTTTTAAATCTTCTTACTCTACTCTTTAATGCATAAATAGATAGCTTTATTAAAAACAACTGAACTGTACTGGAAATTCAACTTCCTCCTTAGAGAAAGCAGCAAAGAATCCTGTGGCACCTTATAGACTAACAGACGTTTTGGAGCATGAGCTTTCGTGGGTGAATACCCACTTCTTCAGATGCATGTGCATCTGAAGAAGTGGGTATTCACCCACAAAAGCTCATGCTCCAAAACGTCTGTTAGTCTATAAGGTGCCACAGGATTCTTTACTGCTTTTACAGATCCAGACTAACACAGCTACCCCTCTGTTCCTTAGAGAAAGATGCAAGCAGATACCCCATACCCAAGAGTCCTGTCAAGTTACAGAGGTCTGTGAACCTATGCACTATACTCTGGAATCTGTCTAGAAATCAGATCATCACAGGATTACACTCCCAGGAAAGGCTAATAGCCCCTCCCCCTGGGCAGCAAGTTAAAGACCAAAAGAAGGAACCGAGGTATTTCTTTAGAATTAATAACTAATAAGAGACTTATTCAAGGTTATGGGAACCCTAAAACATTGACAATACAAAGTAAGTCTCAGCAGCATTTAAATCAGTTCAGCAAGAGCTCAACCTGCCCCTTGCACAGACTGCTTTCCACACCTTCATGTAGGAAGCACAACCTCAAACAGATGTCTTTTGCAGCATGGCCTGAAGGTCACCAAATTCCAACTATTTTGGACTAAGGATCATTGATGTTATAGGTCTATATAGAACCCAGTTGGGGAAATCTTTATTAATGTGAATAAGCACATTAGTAAAATGGGCTGCTATTTATAGTCTGTTTTAGAATCTGTGGGAATGAAAAACAATATACACAAGTCAAATACGAACTGTGTGTGAAGCAAAATCTGGCATGGGAGAGTTTGTTCCTGTGAAGTCCACATTCTTAAGCATAGACCTGGCAGGATGTCAGCAGATTCCTCTCAAACCCTCATTCTGCAGCTTAGATAGAACACATTGGGCTAATATCAGGTATGCCATAGAGAGTTGGTGTTATGACCTATTCCTGAACACACTGCAAGAATAGCAAAGGCTGGGAGATAGCTGCAAGAGGCATCCTATAGAAGAACCAGGAGAAATTGACAGACACTGACACATAACAAAAGCTGCAAAATAAAAAGGGTATCCACATACAGGTATGTCACAATCACTCAAGGATACTGTTTAATTAGATATCATGTATTTGCTACTGTACACTTTCTCCATAACTTGTAGCTAGACTCCATGTATCCTGAGGCACAGCTGATGGGAAGAACGGGCTAGGAACCATCAGACTCCCTCATAACTGCTATTAAGCCTTCACAGTTTAGTCAAGACAACACAAACCCAGGTTTCTTTTCTGCATTGGACATCCATCACCACAGCTCCTCATTAAGTCTAGTAGAAACGGAGATCTGGATATTCACTTCAGTGACTGTATTTGTGTAAGTTCCAAAGGCACTAGTGAGACCACAAACCTAATAAATGAGGTGTCTGACTAGAACCACTACTTTGAACACAAATTATTTGCTTTAACAGGATGGAGATCCCGTCTAACAAATAACCTAGCACTTTTGAGCTCTAGATCCTAAAGAGTTTTACAAAAGTAAGCATCTCCATTTTGCAAATATTAAAACAGACGTTAAGTGACTTGTGCAAAGTCACACAATGAGCCACTGACAGTGTTGGAATTAGGACCCAGATGTTCTGACTCCTAGTCTAGTATCCAAATTTGTTTCCACACAGTGCATTTTAAAATCAAATATAAATGACCCGTGCTCCTCCTGTAAATCCTATTTTTTCCTTAATAATAAATGGGGAGATTTTCATACAGAAAGAGAAGGGAGATGCGTAACTCCAAATGAAAGTCAGTTGGAGTTAGATTGCTCAGCTCCTAGTGTGCGTTTGAAAATCTCCCCCAAATTGTTTCAAATATGTGAATAAAAAACAGGACAGCATTAGCATGGTTTGGAAACTAATATATTTCCACAGAAGCTAAAAATCTGTAACCACGTTAACAGTGTCATTGTACAAAATTGCCACTACAGGAAACTATGCTCTTTAGTTCATGTATCGTAACAGTAGCATAAAGGGCTGTTGGGGTGCAGAGCTACTCCCTCCCATAATGTGTTTTCTACACTACTGGGAATTTGTTCAAACAGGAATGAACTGTGATGTAATGCAATGCATGACTCACTGCAACCCCCTGAGCCCTAAGCCACGCTAGTATCATGTAGCACTTCACATCCTCTATATGCAAACAGACACGGCTTGCACAGGTAATGCTCTCCCATTACAGCACAGTCCTTGTGCCAGACTCTTTGCTGGAGGGGCCCACTGATGCCAAGCTGAACAACAACAAGCACAACATTTGACAAACAACACAGAAAATGGTCAGCGGGAACCTGCGAGGTGTGAACCAGGCAAAGCCTGCCCCCCACAACTCCAGTCCATGCAGAAGGGCTGCAGGGACACAAGAGCTGTGACCTGTCAAACATCATGCTCCACCACAGACCTGCCCCGCCTCAGACACTGCCTCGGGTCTCCCTCCCGTGCCAAAGCTGGATCCCCTCTCCACGGGAACAGCAGGCTCCCCCTGTTTATCACCCCGGTCTCCAGAGAGAAGGAGCTGCCCCATATGGCCAGCGACAGCCTGAGGGACACGGACCGGCCGGCTCCGGGGGCGCCGAGGGGCCGCTTGTCCCAGTGCGAGACCCGCACTCCAGTGAAGGGCGCGAGCGCTGCCTAAAGCACCTGCTGTGCGAACGTCCCAAAGCCACAAGCCCCTGCGGTTACTGCACCTGTGAGCGGCCGCCACGCTCCCTTCCGGCTCCGGCCGCTGCCGCTTCTCCGGGTAGGTTCCTTCCGGGCAGCCTGCTTCCGCTTCCGCCCTGAGGCCGGACACATGGAGGAACGACTGCCATAGAGAGGAAGGGACCAGCGCTAGGGAGCAGCTAGAGCGTCGCCCGACAGCCATCTTGACTGTGACCAAGGGAAGGTGCTGCTCCTCCTAGCCTGAGCCAGTGACTGCGCGGGAGTCCAGACCACGAGGGAGGGAAGGAGTCTAGGAATGTTCAGGAAAACTGCTCCAAACGGAGACTCTCTGCCTGGACATGCCCCCCGAGTCCCACCCCAAAATGAGGGAGGCTTCGCCCTCCACCCCGCTTAAGTCAGCTCAGCTTGTGGCCAGCAGCGGCCCCCTCAAGTGTGCTGCCCTATGAGCCGCACTGTTGGAGTTGTCTAGTTTAGGTGCTCAGTTTAGACCCCTATAGTACAGCACAGCCTGCTTTGCTGAGCCGTGCCCCTCACAACTGCATGGGAACTTCATGGGAGCCCCGGTTGCACAGCATTTCTGAATATCAGGCAATAGGTGTCTAAAGATGGGCACTGAAATTAATATTTCTGAAAGTTTGCTCAGTGGGAATTTAGAGTGGCAGCCGTGTTAGTCTGTATCCGTAAAAAGAACAGGAGAACTTGTGGCACATTAGAAACTAACAAATTTATTTGAGCATAAGCTTTCGGGGCTACAGCTCACTTCTTCAGATGTACAGAATGGAGCACACAGGAGAGTCTTCCTGTTGGTAGGCATACTTCCACCTTTTTATTCTCTGTATGTATAAATATCTCCTGTCTGTGTGTTCCATTCTATGCATCCAAAGACGTGAGCTGTAGCCCAGGAAAGCTTATGCTGAAATAAAATTGTTAGTCTCTAAGGTGCCATAAGAACTCCTGTTCTTTTTAGGTGGGAATTGACACCCACATAACTGTGCCGCCTCAGAGCTCGGGGAGGGGGCTAATGGCAGCAAGCTGTTTTTTGGTGGGTTTTTTTTGGGGGGGTGGGGTTAGCTCAGTGGTTTGAGCATTGGCCTGCTAAACCCAGGGTTGTGAGCTCAATCCTTGAGGGGGCAATTTAGGGATCCAGGGCAAAAATCAGTACTTGGTCCTGCTAGTGAAGGCAGGGAGCTGGACTCAATGACCTTTCAGGGTCCCTTCCAGTTCTAGGAGATAGGTATATCTCAAATTATGAAATGTGTAACAGCAAAGCTAGGTGTGGGATTATAGAGCTCTTGAGATCTGCATTACTATGTATTCCTGTAAACTGCCTGTTGCTCCTGTAAATCCTATTTCTTCATTAATAATAAATGGGAAGATTTTTCAAACAAAGAGGAGGGAGATGCCAGATCCCAGAAATTGAAGAGCCTTTTAGTGTTTTTCAGATGCATTAGCAGAAACATGAGGCCAGAAAGGATATTATCCAGGCCCAGATGGAAGTGAGCTGGACTGTATGCAGGTAAAAGCCAACAACAGCAGGGCTAAACAGCCACCTAAGCAGACTTTGCAACAGAACAGGCTAAAGCCGAACTTGCCCACGCTCAGATCAAATACACCAGAGTAACAGAAGTCTTGAATAGCAGCCATACAGGATATATCGGGCCCCAATGCAGATGCTACTGTCCAGATTACTATTGCTGAGGACTCAGTAGCTATCCAGCAAATAGTGAATAGCAAGGACCCAAAATCCACCCAGCCTGATAGAGGCTCAGCAGTTTAGGGGAAAAACTCAACAATCAACATCCTCAGTAGCACCACAGAATTAGTGGTAGAAGTGCCTATATTGTCACTAAAACATATTCTAAGTAATCACTACTCTGCTGGACCCCAGAGACCTTCCCACCACAGGAGCAGCCACCTCTGCCCCTCAAACCCTAGCCTGGTTCCCATCCCAATCTCTAAAAAACCAAACTATTTAAGACCCTTCAGAGTGCCCCCCAACCTTCTAGACACTCCTCCACTCCTCCAACATTCCCATATTATTGGGCTGAGACTCAGGAGAACTGGGTTCTATTCCTGGCTCTGCCACTGGCCTGCTGAGTGACCTTGGGCAAGTCACTTCATCTCTATGGGTATGTCTACACTACGGGATTATTCTGATTTTACAGAAACCATTTTTTTAAAACATTGTATAAAGTCAAGTGCACGCAGCCACACTAAGCATATTAATTCGGCGATGTGCGTCCATGTACTGAGGCTAGCATCGATTTCCGGAGCGTTGCACTGTGAGTAGCTATCCCATAGCTATCTCATAGTTCCCGCAGTCTCCCCTGCCCATTGGAATTCTGGGTTGAGATCCCAATGCATGATGGGGTGAAAACAGTGTCACGGGTGATTCTGGGTAAATGTCGTCACTCAATCCTTCCTCCGTGAAAGCAACGGCAGATAATCATTTCGCGCTCTTTTTCCCTGGATTGCCCTCGCAGATGCCATAGCATGGCAACCATGGAGCCCGTTTAGTCTTTTGTCACTGTCACCATATCTGTACTGGATGCTGCTGACAGATGCGGTACTGCAGTGCTACACAGCAGCATTCATTCGCCTTTGCAAGGTAGCAGACACGGTTACCAGCCCTATATCACCATCTGCAATTGGAAATTGGCGATGACTGTCATCAATCCTTTTGTACCGTCTGCAATTGGCGATGGTGGTTATCAATCCTTTTGTACCGTCTGCTGCTGTCATGGGTGCTCCTGGCTGGCCTCGCTGAGGTCGGCTGGGGGCGCATGGATAAAAATGAGTGACTCCCCAGGTCATTCCCTTCTTTATGTTTTGTCTAAAAATAGAATCAGTCCTGCCTAGAATATGGGGCAAGTCTACTAGAGAACCAGCAAGCACAGCCGCTCCGGGTCAGAGCCCCAGATATCCCGCAGAAATTATGAGCTGCATGCCATTCTAGGGGATGCCCCTGCAACAACCCCACCTGTTGCTTCCCTCCTCTCACACCCCTCCTGGGCTACTGTGGCAGTTATCCCCCCATTTGTGTGATGAAGTAATAAAGAATGCAAGAATAAGAAACACTGACTTTTTAGTGAGATAAAATGAGGGGGAGGCAGCCTCCCGCTGCTATGATAGTCCAGGCAGTATAGAATCTTTGTTAGACATGAAGGGGGGTGGGGAGTGAGGATCTCAGCCTCCCACTGCTATGATAGTCCAGGCAGTACAGAATCTTCATTAGATATGAAAGAGGTCAGGGGGTGAGGCACTCAGCCTCCAGTTGCTATGATGAGGACGGTTTTCAATCCTTTTGTACTGTCTGCTGGGAATGACAGGGAGTCATTCCCATTTTTGCCCAGGTGCCCCCAGCCGACCTCACCGTGGCCAGACAGGCGCACTCACAGGATGATGAGGATGGTTTCCAAGCCTTTTGTACTGTCTGCCATCAGGAAAGGAAGGGGAGGGGATGCTGCTGTTCAGCGCTGCAGCACCACATCTACCAACAGCATGCAGTAGACATACAGTGACATTGAAAAAAGGTGAGAAACGATTTTTTTCCTTTTTCTTTCATGGGGTGGGAGGGGGGTAAATTGACAAGATATACCCTAAACCACCTGGGACAATGTTTTTGACCCTTCAGGCATTGGGAGCTCAGCCAAGAATGCAAATGTTTTTCAGAGACTGCAGGGATTGTGGGATAGCTGGAGTCCTCAGTCCCCCCTCCCTGAGCATCCATTTGATTTTTTGGCTTTCCATTACACCTGTCACGCAGCACTGTGTTGAGTCCCTGCTGTGACCTCTGCGTGGAGATTTTTTTCAAATGCTTTGGCATTTTATCTTCTGGAGCGGAGCTCTGATAGAACAGATTTGTCTCCCTATAAAGTGATCAGATCCAGTATCTCCTGTACAGTCCATGCTGATCAGCTCTCCACGCTGGGCAAACAGGAAATGAAATTCAAAAGTTCCCGGGGCTTTTCCTGTCTACTTGGCCAGTGCATCCAACTCCAGATTGCTGTCCAGAGCGGTCACAGTGATGCACTGTGGGATAGCTCGCGGTCGCCAATGCCGTTGAAATGCAACCACACTAACCCTAATCCGAAATGGCAATACTGATTTGAGCGCTACTCCCCTCGTCAGGGAGGAATACAGACATCAATATTAAGAGCCCTTTATATTGAAATAAAGGGCTTTGTTGTGTGGACGGGTGCAGGATTAATTTGGTTTAACGCTGCTAAATTCGGTATAACCGCATAGTGTAGACCAGGCCTATGCCTCAATTTCCTCATCTGTAAAATGTACATAAGGACACTGACTACTTTGAGGTATACTGATGAAAAGAGCCAAAGTCCTATTATGTATTAGCTGCATCCCCATCCCCTCCAAACCCAACCTAGCAAACTCCCATTCCTACAGCCATCCCCTATACACGCTATTGCAAAGTAGTTCACATTTCTCTGTTGAGTCCTAAAGGGTTTGTATAGTAGAATTACGGATTATGCAGGGATGATTGTTTTATTGAAATGCTATTTTGTTTATATCAACTTTTACAAATGTTACTAAGGATATGAAAAATAACTGTTTGAGCAGCTGTTTACAGCTTGGTATCTGCCGGACAGAAATAAGAGCTCAAGTAAGGTATGAGCCTATAGCCCCTGTGCCAATCAAGGAAGTCTCGTGCAGCTATGGGAACCCGTGCGACCCACCGCACAGGCCAAAGCTCCAGTGCCAGGCACAGGTCTGCAACGCTCAAGAAGGTTCAGCGATACAGGGAGCCCGTCTCTAGCCTCTCTCCACCTCCACGAAATGCACATCTCGCGAGATCACCTCATTACCACTCTGGATCCAAATTATATTTCCGTCCGGCCCCGCGCCGCCACTGTCTTGGCCAATCAGTGCGCAAAAGCAGGCCCCGCCTTCTTCCGCATTCTAGCAGGGTTGTCTCTGCGGCCCTCGCTTTGAACTACTTTTCCCAGAAGCCTCTTCTACGTCTCCGTTTCAGCCTATCCCTGCGCAGACTGGGCGGGATACGCCAATGTGGGCGGGACCAACCGAAGCCAATCAGGTGGAGGGTGGCTGCGGCGGTGGAAGGAGAGCTTGGGTCTGAGCATCGCTGGCAGCGGGAGAAACGGATCCGCAAGCGGCTGCGCCAGGCCCCATCGCGCGCGGGGCAGCAGGTAGGCCAGCTCAGAGACAGCTCGGCCGAGCAGCCGAAAAGGGGTTTCGGAGCCGGACTCCGGGCGACCGCAGCGGACCCGGCGGCAGAGGATCGTGGGAGGCTGAAAGGAGACCCGGCTGCGGTTTCTCGGGGACCAAGAGCCGCTTCCCCCGGGGGTGTTAGCGGGGAGCTACCCCGTTTGTTTTTAGCTGCCCCGCGGCTGCAAACGGCTTGTCAGTGGCCGCTGCGCTTTATTGCTTGTGAACATCCGGGCTTTGCGCGTCCCTCACAGCAATAGGGGCGTTATCTGGCTCCCTATTGGTCCGTAGGTTCTTATCCCATTGGCTAGCTCTCTCGTGAGGTCATCAGTAGAACGGGCTCCCGATTGGTTGAGGGTACTAGCCTTTAACTGCGTTTAATTGGCTCATGGCCCAGCGTGACCCTAGATTGGCGCAGGACTAGTGATGTCGTCTGCTCTACTCCATCCAATCAGCGGAGGCTCGAGTAGCCGGTTTATCGCGGGGTCCCTGATATGAAGGCTCCCCGGCCCTTCGCGCAGGGCTGGTCCCCGCTGCAGGCCGGAGGGTGCCTGGGGACTCCCCCTCTCGGGGCTGGGTAAAGCAGCTGTTCCGAGCTGCTGCTGCACAGCCACGGGGTCACGCTTGCTGTCCTGTGTATAGAGCGCTGCCCGCGTTCCCCGGGAAGTGCCCCTGTGAGAAACACCCCTCTGCGCTCCCAAATCTGGTCTCTCTCATCCACATCCCAGCTGAACTCCGCGCTCCCGGGGATCGGACTGTGGAAGTGTCGGGCACTGTCCAGCTTCCATTCCTAAACGAGAACGTGTCTGCTTTCAAACCAGATTTTTTTTTCATTAAAATTCATGGTCATTCTTCTATGGGGCCGTGTTACAAATTGTCACCTCAGACCCTGGATGACATGGGAGGGATCAAATCTCATCAGCGTCAGCTCTAGCATTGTACGTTGAATATACTGCTAGAACTATGTTGCTTTAAAATATTCTTCATGTTGTGCAGGTGGAAATGAGTTCTCAGCAGTTTTCTCGTTCTGGAGCCCCTCCTGCAGGACTAGGACAAGCTCCACCCCCAATGTCCACCAGTGGATCTACAGGGCTGATAAACCCAACAACCACAGGTAAGACATCTATTGGAGTTTCATTCTTCCTAACAAGCAGCTTTATTTTGAGGAATTTTGAGACAATTTTCAGCATGCTCAGAAGTATTGTATTGAGGTGATTGTGGATATTTAAACACATCAAGGACAGACATGACTCAGACTTTGATATAATTAGGTATATTAATTTGAAGAATTGTAAGAAGCTCTTCTTCCATACGTCAAGTGTCATACTGGATCAGTGTGGGCTGGGAATGTGCAAGTTGCCTTAGGAAAACAATGTTAGCAAAAACATTTTGACCACAAGTCCCTGTTTAGAAATTATCTAAAAAGTAAATTCTAGTTGGTGTAGGACATACTAGTTGAGTTCTCCGTTGGGGAGGAGAGAACTGCAAAGAAATCACAGATAGGTTGGAACTATAAGGAGCGGCTTCAGAGCAAACCACACAGAAGTAAACATGGACCATGATCACGTATAAATAGAACTGTATGATTAACTGATGTATTAAAGGGACACTGTCAGAAAGCGGATTAAAAAAAAACAATTGATTTGTCAATGTTCCTTTAATTATTTGCTAAATGAGACTATATGTCTGATAGTTTTCAAACCCACTTTAGAAGTACCTGTTAGTGTTTCATTATCTCCATAACTTTTGACTGGTGTTTGATGTCTTAGGTCCCAATTCTGCAATGAGGTCTGTGCTACCAGATGCCTGCCTCGACCTGGAGCTCATTGCAGGATCAGGGCCTGAGTAGTGAGTTACCACATTACTGATGCCTCCAGCAGTAAGTCAGTCTGATCTTGTAGAGTAAAATGGAAGGAAGTATGTATTTAGTATTCAAATACATAATTATGGTAGGAGATTCTGAGAGTTGTACAGTAAATATAAAACAAATTCTACTTAGGTTTTGATTGCCTAATAATAACTAATGTTTAAATACAGTTTACAACTGAGCTTCCCGTGCTCTTATGAATTTATGAGATGGAAATAAGACAGAAATTCCAATTTTAGTCTAATTATCACTGTTGTGGCAGCTTTTGTGCTTTGATTGTTGTAGTTTTTTACTTTGACCCTTTATTTTTATTTTTAATTAGATAGAGTGGTTGGACAATCTTGCGTTTAGTGAAGTCTTTAATAAAAAATTACATAAGAACATAAGAACGGCCGTACCAAGTCAAACCAAAGGTCCATCTAGCCCAGTATCTGTCTACCGACAGTGGCCAATGCCAGGTGCCCCAGAGGGAGTGAACCTAACAGGCAATGATCAAGTGATCTCTCTCCTGCCATCCATTTCCATCCCCTGACAAACAGAGGCTAGGGACACCATTCCTTACCCATCCTGACTAATAACCATTTATGGACTTAACCACCATGAATTTATCCAGTTCTCTTTTAAACGCTGTTATAGTCCTAGCCTTCACAACCTCCTCGGTTAAGGAGTTCCACAAGTTAACTGTGCGCTGCATGGAGAAGAACTTCCTTTTATTTTTTTAAACCTGTTGCCTATTAATTACATTGAATCCATGCCTTAGTCATTTGCCTGATGATCTTGATCAGTTTATTTTGTTCATTTAAATTTAATTATTCACTTTAAAGAGAAGTTACAGTGAGAGGTTTATTTTAAGAAGGATGATTGTGCCTTGAGAGTGACTTGGGTTAGACCATGATGTGTGGGGATAATCCTTAGGGCTCTAAGAGGAATGCAGAGCATGCTTTGCAGGAGGATTGATGACATTCTGGAGACGTTTGTTTTTCAAGCAGGTTTTTCATAATGACATTCAGTGAATGTCTCTTGTTCTGGAGGTTTTAAACAAACTGCCTTTATATGTGTGCATCTGACATTCCATTTCTGGGCTTGTGGACAAGAGTGCATACTTCTTACCCATTTTTATCCTCTTCTTTATAGTTCCTTTTTTCTTTCCTCAGCAGTGAGTGATGAATCTAATCGAGAGTCAGAAATTGCTCCCAGAGAGCACATGGGTCCTGGTGGCTCTCTACAATCTCGTGAAGAGAAACAGGAACCAGTGGTTGTTCGGCCATACCCACAGGTTCAGATGTTGGCACAGCACCATACGGTCCAATCTGGTGCTGCAGTTACAGTGACAGCTCCGCCGGCACATTTGACCCCAGCAGTGCCACTTTCCTTTTCAGAGGGACTTATGAAGGTAATGAGGTGGATCATGACTGAGTTGATAGTGCAAATAAGCCACTAGAGGAGTTAATACTTTCCAAGTTCAGTCAAACAGCTCTTGACTAATTTCAATTGTATTTCATTTACCTCCTCTTGACTAAAATGTTCTTTTCTATAAATTGCTTTATTTATTCAGCTGTTTTCCGTGCTCTTCTTCTGTCAATATGTGCCTCTTCAGTATGGTACCCCTACTCCAGATGGCAGATTGGGAACCTTGCAGCCCTTAGGCCACATTTTGTGACCTTTCCACTTACTTTATTTCCTAGATTAAGGATGATCTAAGTCAATTTTACAACCCCCCTATTCATTCCTGGAAGAGGGAGGAAAGAATGTCAGTGAGATACTCACTTGTGTATATAAATAGAGCATTAAAATGAAGTTATGGAGAATCATGCAAAAACTAGGCAATTCCTACAGCTGGGCAGAATCATTTTTGTGAAGATGAGGTTAAAAAGACACAAGACAGAGACCTTTGTAAGGGGTGGTTGTAACTTGAGCAATGGTTGATTACAGCCGTTTTCTCTTTTTTCCATCTAAACCTTAACAAAACATGATCTAAGATCTAATTGGCAGAAGAGGAGTTGTGCAGAAAATCTAAAGGCTAAGAAGGGAAGAGAAAAGGGAGATTAAAAGTTTTTTTAAAAAGTAAATCAGGATACTAATGTCTGTCTTGTTTGGCTTTTTGTCTGTATTTGTGATATTTGTTTGTGTATCTAGACACTCTGGGAGATATGATCGGGGTTCTGTTGTGCTAAGTAATGTCCTCAGTGAGACACCACCTTAGCCAAAAGAGTTGCTTCCTTCCAGTTTTTCTCAGCTGAAAGGGACCCATGCTTTTTCCCTGCCTGCCAAAACACATATATCCTGTTAGCGCTATTGATGCAAACCTCGCCAGGCTGTGATTTTTGAAGAGAGGTCTCTACTTCCTCATATTGAATTGTCACTATTTTTCTTGTTTCTTGCAGCCTCCTATGAAGCCCACCATGCCCAGCCGGCCTATTGCTCCTGCTCCACCCTCTACAATGTCAGCTCCTACCAAGGTTCCTGGGCAGGTTACTGTAACCATGGAAAGCAGTATCCCACAAGCCTCAGCTATTCCTGTGGCAACAATCAGTGGACAACAGGTTTCCTTTTTCCCTACCTTGCTATTTACTGAAGTGGGATGTTGGTTGAAAGTTCCTCTGTCCAGAAACCATCAGTAGAGCAGGGAGATCTTGAGAGGGGGATGAACTAGTCCATCATTTCTCCCCAAAGTATTAGTAACCACTAAGAGAGTGTGGAGATGGGAGCAGACTCCCCATAAGAAAAATGCAGCTGAGTAGGGAGATGAAGCACGGGCCATAGGGCCTCACCCCATTAAAACCCTAGGCAAATGGTGGGCAGCCTGCGGCCCATCAGGGTAATCCACTGGCAGGCTGCCAGTTTGTTTACATTTGCATGGTTGGCCGCAGTTTGCTGTTCCTGGCCAATGGGAGCTGCGAGAATCAGCGGCCAGCATGTCCCTGCGGCCCACACCACAGCTCCCATTGTCCGGGAATAGCGAACTGCGGCCACTGGGAGCTGTGAGCAGCCGTGCAAATGTAAACAAATTGACGGCCCGCCAGTGGATTACCCTGATAGGCCGCAGGTTGCCCACCACTGCCCTAGGCAGATGATGGTTGCATCTCCATTGGTCCGTCTAATAAGCTGGGGCCAGATAAATCTGAAGAAATCTGATTTAGGCCCATTCTTCAGAACAAAGCACAATCCCTTCTTCTGCAAAGGTGAAGCTATCATTTTACTCTTTTAGAAAGATACTAGTTTTAGTTTTGAGACTCTATTTGACAGAACATATAAGGTGGTAGCATACTGACCTGCAAGCAGACTGAAATAATGAGCATTTTCTTAAACTCTTTCACTGTTGCTGCTCTACCAACGGACATGCTAGTGTAAACGGATGCTGTTTGTTTGTTTGATCACCTTGTTGTCTAGCTCTACTCAGAGCAAGTCCAGTTGATGTATTGGTAAGCAACTGGTTTATACAAGTTCTGCTTTTTGTAGCCCCACCAGTGCTGTCCCACACCAGACCAATAGTGAAGAACTTCTGAAAGCTCTGAGCGTAGGCAAGGCTTTGATGTGAATGCCTGCCAAGGAGTTAATGCCAAAGCACACTCCTGATTCTTGCATTTCAAAACTCGTTTACCAGAAACAATACTCAGCTCTACCAAGTGAAATACCATTAGGTTAACGTAATGTAATGTGTGGTACCTACTAAACTTTATTTGTAACTGATTAGCAAATACTGTTCATGAATTTTTAGGGTAGGTGTTTCTAACTACTAGGGAATCACATCAATTACTTATTTTTAAGTGACGTTCCTAAATATGTCTGGAAAGGCAGTTATAAGTGAAATATGAGGAGTTAATTTAATATGTTGCAGTTCTTCTCAGTCTCCCATATTTCTGTTAATTCTGCTGAATGGTTTGATATGAACTGTCTAAAGAGATCGCCAGATGCAGAAATGCCACCTGCCCAATCGAAATGGGACAGTGACTTGGAGGGAAAGAGAAATTGGTAACTGACATATACTTGCCTGAGTAGATGTGTGTTTGAGAGTTTCCACTGAAAATGGAAGGAGGCTGCAGCTTCATCCTGCAGAAATGTTCGTCTGTACCCCCCTCTCATTTTTAATACCTCTGCATACTAGTGTATTTCCACAAAATTGTTAAATGTGATTTGTTGCTGCATTTGACCTTTTAATGTGGGCAGTTACCTGTGATCTTTCTCTCTGGGCAACATTTCTTATGGAATCCTCTTTTTTTTTTCTTTTTTTTTTTTTCTCCCTGCAGGGACATCCCAGTAACTTGCACCATATCATGGCAACAAATGTTCAGATGTCTATCATCCGAAGTAGTGCTCCTGGCCCCCCTTTACACATTGGAGCTTCTCACTTACCTCGAGGTGAAGTCAATGCGAGCTGTAAAAATGGCTCTTTTTCTCACTTGCTCAAGAAGGCTGCATCTACACTAGTTTCTTTTTTCCCTTAAAGTTTCCCACTATTGTTAATTTGGGTATCACTCTAGCAGTAAGAATGCTAAAGTAGACAGGGCTCCAGGTTGCTGCTGGCATTTTAAGTGTTATGTTTTCTAAAACTGCCTAGTGCAGGTGTACATGGTGGTATCAGCACCATCTTCTATTTGAACACTGTGCTGGCAGAACAGTGGTGTACTTTAGAAAACATGGCCTAGTTTAGGGAAGTCTATTGTGCAAAATGTCACAATTTATTCACTGCTCGCTCCTGGTTGCTTACTATGCCTTGCAGTCTGTCTCCTATCCATCCGCCACAATATCATTCCTATTCTGTAGTTAGGTGTATTACTGTGTCAAGTGGTGCACATTCAGACTTGTGTCTGAGACAATTGTTTGTTCTAGCTTTGTAGGTTTTTGTCTCTTCTCTCATGATTTTGGCTATTGTGGTTTATTTAGCCTCTCTTTCTGTAGCTTGTAAAGCAGAACATCCGTCACTTTAAGAGGAGAGACCAGGTCAGCTAGCATGATTGCTATTTGAGGGATAATTTAAGTCTTTCAGGCTTCTGATAGCAGGCTTATCTTTAAGGTCTATTAATTGGGCTTCCAGTCTTAGGTAAAATCAGATTGATACAAAAAAACACCTACCAAATTTTTGCTTCCATGTCCCTCTTCTCTGTACTTACACGGAGCATTGGTATGTTTAGATCACAATATTATGCAGTTGCTCAAGAAAGAAATCTAAAATTTTTAAGCTAATTTAAAAAAAAAATACTGCTCTATACTCTTAATAGTGATTTTCGTTCACAAATAGGTATAAAGCTCTAAAGAGCGTGCACTCTGGGCGTACTGCACTTTCAGTGATCCTATATTTGTGTATGCAATATGTTGTGTGTGCAAAAGTGTACTTCGCTAAAGTATTTGGGAAAGAGCGTGTAGCTGTATTTGCAGTCTTTTACAGACCATATGGAAGAATTTGCATGTGTCCATTTTTGTCATTGTTTTTTGAGCATTTAATTTGTGTCTATTTGAGCCTTTTGGGGAACCCACTTTAACATCAATTGCTCTTTGTATTTTCACTTAATACTTATTTTATTTTCAGTCTGTCTGTTTCCAATATCTTGTTCATATTTTCTTCCTGTTAAATTACTCACTCTAGGTAATATTGAGTGAAATCTGCAGAAATTGTATGTTTCCCTTCAAATTATTTGACTGCATACTATTTGGAGTGAATTATTATGTTTGTGATCCTCTTGCAAACACAAACAGTTGATTTTTCTATGAACTAAAATTGCTGTTGACATGCTTGAGGTTTTGGGTGATTAAATTGTTTTTCTGATTCTAGTTTTCACACTGTAGATGTCTGATAATTTTGGTACAGCAAACAGTAGACAGATTACTGAACTGATGCCATGCATTTTGCTGTGGTGTTTTTAAAAATAGCTTCCATTTATTGTGCATCCATCTTTCCTCTGTTCTTCAGCAGATGGAGATAGGTTAACAGAATTGCTCGGTCACTTTTTACACACTCATTTAATATGCAAACTATTTCAGTTACTCCTACTCACTTATTTCAATAGTTTGCAATTGAAAAAGATCAGATTTATGAAATAACATTATTAAATGTAAGAAGTTGGAAAAGGTCCAACAAAGCAGATTAGGATTTTTTGGCCTTTATTGCTAATTACAAAAAAAACCCTTCTCTATCCCTTGAGTATCATTATTCTTAACCATAATTTCGAAGTTGCATCACTAGAATGAAAACTAAAAGTATAAAATAAGAACATAGGAATGGCCATAGTGGCTCAGACCAGTGGTCCATCTAGCCCAGTATCCTGTTTTCCAACAAAAGCAGCAAAGAATCCTGTGGCACCTTATAGACTAACAGACGTTTTGGAGCATGAGCTTTCGTGAGTGAATACCCACTTTGTCAGATGTGGCTGGTGCCTGATGCTCTAGAACAGGGCAATTATCAAGTGATCCCTTTCCTGTCATCTAGACCCAGCTTCTGTCAGTCAGAGGCTTGGGCACACCCAGAGCATGGAGTTGCATCCCTGACCATCTTGGCTAATTGCCATTGATGGACCTATCCTCCATCAATTTACCTAGTTCTTTTTTTAAATCAGTCCTCATTTTGGCTTTCACAGCATCCCCAGCAATGAGTTCCACAGGCTGTGCGTTATGTGAAGAAGTACTTTCTTATATTTCTTTAAATCTGCTGCCTATTAATTTAATTGAGCCACCCTTGGTTCTCGTGTTATATGAAGAAGTAAAAACATTTCCTTTTTTACTTTCTGCACACCATTAATGATTTTATAGACCTCTATCATATCCCCCCTTAGTTGTCTCTTTTCTAAAATGAACAATCCGAGTTTTTAATCTCTCTTCATATGGAAGCTATTCCATACCTCTGATCATTTTTGTTGCCCTTCTCTATACTTTTTCCAATTCTAATTTATCTTTTTTGAGATCAGGTGACCAGAACCGCATACTGTATTCAAGGTATGAGCATACTATGGATTTATATAGTGGTATTATGATATTTTCTGTCTCATTATCTCTGTTTCCTAATGTTTCCTAACATCCTGTTAGCTTTTTTGACTGCGGTTGTATATTGAGCAAATGTTTTCAGAGAACTATCCACAATAACTCCAAAATCTTTCTTGAGTCTTAACAGCTAATTTAGATCTCATTGTTTTGTGTGTATAGTTGGGATTATGTTTTCCAGTGTGCATTATTGTGGATTTATCTGCACTGAATTTCATCTGCCATTTTGTTGCCCAGTCACCCAGTTTTGTGAGATCCCTTTGTAACTCTTAGTAAAGTCCACAGCTGATCTCTATCTTGAGTAATTTTATATCATCTGCAAACTTTGCCACCTCACTGTTTACCCCTTTTTCCAGATCATTTATGAATATATTGAACAGCACAGGTCCCAGTACAAATCCTTGGGAAATTCTGCCTTTTATCTCTCTCCGCTGTGAAAACTGACTATTTATTCCTATCCTTTGTTTCCTGTCTTTTGACCAGTTACTCATCCATGAGAGAACCTTCACTCTTATCCCATGTCTGCTTACTTTGCTTAAGAGCCTTTGGTAAGGAACCTTGTCAAAGGCTTTCTGAAAGTCCAAGTATATTCTGTCCATTGGATCGCTCTTGTCCACATGTTTGTTAACCCCCTGCCCCCTCAAATAATTCTAATAGATCGGTGAGGCATGATTTCCCTTTACAAAAGACCAATTTGCCTGGTACTGAAATTTCACTCACCAGCCTGTAATTGCCAGGATTGCCTCTGGAGCCTTTTTTTAAAATTGGCATTACATCTGGTACAGAGGCTGATTTAATCAGTAGGTTACATACCACAATTAGTAATTCTGTAATGTCATATGAGTCCTTCAGAACTCTTGGGTGAATACTATCTGGTACTGGTGACTTATTACTTCTTAATGTATCAATTGGTTATTCCATAACCTCCTCTATTGACACCTCCATCTGGGACAGTTCTCAGATTTATCACCTAAGAAGAAGGGCTAAGGTGTGGGAATCTCCTTTGCATCCTCTGCAGTGAAAACCAATGCAAGGAATTCATTTAGCTTCTCCTCAATGGCCTTGTCTTCCTTGTGTGCTTTTTTTAGCACTTCAGTTGTCCAGTGGCTCCACTGATTGTTTGGCATGTTTCCTGCTTCTGACGTACTTGAAAAAAAAAATTTGCTGTTAGTTTTTGTGTCTTCTAGTCTGCTAGTTGCTTTTCAAATTCCTTTTCAGCCTGCCTAACTGGACATTTTAATTTTGCTTGCCAGAGTTTATGCTGCTTTCTGTTGTCTTCAGTAGGATTTGACATCAAATTTTTAAAGGATGTCTTTTTGTCTCTAACCCCCTCTTTACTCTGTTTAGCCGTGGTGACTTTTTTCCCTCTCCTCTTACTATTTTTTTATTTTTCTTCACTTAGGGTATACATATAGTTTGAGCCTCTACTGTGGTGTTTTTAAAGTTTGTTTGTGACTGTTCCTTTTATTTCTGTTTAACTAGCTTTCTCATATTTGTGTAGTTCCCCTTTTTGAAGTTAAATGCTAGTGAGGTGGGGTTCTTTGGTGTTCCCCCCCACAGGGATATTAAATTAAATTTATATTATGGTCGCTATTACTGAGCGGTACAGTTACAATCACTTCTTGTCACTTAGGACAAGATCAAGAATTGCTTCTCCCCTTGTGGGTTCCAGAACTAGCTCTTCCAAGAAGCAGTCATTAGTAGTGTCTAGAAATTATATCTCTGTATCTTGTTGTGAGGTGACATGTACCCAGTCAGTATGGGAATAGTTGAAATTCCCCATTATTTTTTAGTTTTCTGTTTTTGTAGCCTTTTTAATCTCCCTGAGCATTTCACAATCACTGTCATCATCTTGTTCACGTGGTCAGTAGTGTATTCTTAGTGCTATTCTCTTACTATTCAAGCATGCAGTTTCTATCCATAGAGATTCTAGGTTTGTTTAACATTTTTCTATATTTGACTCTAAGCTTTCTTTCACATGTAGTGCCCTCCCCCAGCAGTATAACCTACTCTGTCTTTCCTGAATATTTTATTCCCTAGGTATTACTGTGTCCTATTGATTGTCATTGTTTCACCAATTTTCTGTGATGCCTGTTAAATCAATATTCTCATTTAATACCAGTCACTAAAGTTCACCCATCTTAGTATTTAAACTTCTAGCATCTGTATACGAGCACTTACAAAATTTGTCATTATTTAGTTGTCTGCCTTCAGGTGATATAAATGAATGAGACTTTTTTTCATTTGACTGTTTCTCTTCAGTTCCTGTTTATAGTTTATCAACTTCTGCCTTCTCTTCTTTACTAGGATATAGACACTCCCCTTTAATAAACCCACTAGGGATGTCTCTGTTTGAACCATGTGCTCCTCCACGCTGTTGTCTTTCTCCCAGCCCTTAGTTTAAAAACTCCTCTACAACCTTCTTAATTTTACATGCCTCTCTGTATATTGGTAAGTCAGTCATTTTGATACATTTTGCAATAGCACATGTGATTTGTTCTTCAGGTGCGGCAGCGGCTGCTGTGATGTCCAGCTCTAAAGTAACCACAGTTCTGAGGCCAGCTTCACAGTTGCCAAATGCAGCTACAGCTCAGCCAGCTGTTCAGCACATCATTCATCAACCAATCCAGGCAAGCGGCAATCATGCTGTATTGCAGACATTCTATTACTGTTCATTCAGAGATCTTCCTGGCTTTTAGGAGGAATCCACCCAGAACATAACATTAGCATCCTTTATGTACTGGACTGTTGGCATTGGCAACCATCGCTTCTGTTTTTATTATTTAGACATCCCAGCCTTATGAAGCTGGTATTGGCAGCACTATGCAGAAAGCTTTACAGGCTTTTTTGTAGGCTAACTATGAGCTGGAGATTAATCAGTTTGTAGACAGTTTAAAGGTCTGTAAACTCTGGAGAAGTCTTCATTCTGAATATGCTTGAAAACTTTATTTAAGTCCAAAAAGACCTGGCTTGAGTTTGTGCTCTTACTTTATACTCAAACTTTAAATCAGTTTGATGGGGATGATATAAATCTAATAGTGGACCAGGAAATATATATATTTAAAATGAGATGGTGCATGCTCATGTGTATGTCTGATTCCACATAATGTTGTGCATATTTTTATAGTTATGTCCAAATGTAACCACATTTGCATAACTGTCTATAGTATAGATTATGTTTGGTAGTTTTTTAATTTTTTTTTAATAATGGAAATATCCTATCTCCTAGAACTGGAATGGACCTTGAAAGGTCATAGAGACCAGCCCCCTGCCTTCACTAGTAGGACCAAGTACTGATTTTTGCCCCAGATCCCTAAGTGGCCCCCTCAAGGATTGAACTCACAACCCGGGGTTTAGCAGGCCAATGCTCAAACCACTGAGCTATCCCTCCCTCCCTCCCTTAGTCATGAATGGAATGCATCAAAATAAAATAAAAAACAAAACAAAATAAAAAACATATTTTCTAATAGCATATGGAAGCTCTGAATCATTGGAACAGTTTCCGTACATATCTGATCTTTTAACTGCTTTTGATCATCAAATACCTCTGATGCTTCTGCTCTGAAAACCAGGCCAGCGCTTCTTAGGAGCTCACAAAAGAGTTTTATAGACTGGGTACCAAGGCTGGCTTTAGGCCAATTCAGCCAATTCCCTTGAATCAGGCCCCACACCTAAGAGGGCCCCGTGCCCAAGCCCTGGTCCGGCAAACCAGCAAGAGCCAGTGCGCCACACTGCTGTGGCCCGGCTTCCCCAGGGGGCAATTTAAAGGGCCTGGGGCTACCAGCAGGGGTTGGAGCCCCAGGCCCTTTAAATTGCCACCAGAGCCCCACTGCTGGAGCCCTGGGGTAGGGCTGTGGGGCTCTGTGGGCTATTTAAAAAGTCCGGGGCTCCCGTTGCTTCTACCGCCCCGGAGCCCCACCGCTTCCCCAGGACTCCCTCGGCTATTTAAAGGGCCGGGGCAGTAGAAGCAGGGGAGCCCTGGGCCCTTTAAATAGTCCCTGAGCCCCAGGGACCCTGGTGGGGGAGGAAGGAGAAGGGGGTACTCACCGTACAGGGTGGGTTGTACCCCCGTACCTGCACCCCCTGCCCAGCCGGCAGCCAGCTCCTGCTGCACCCCCTGCCCTGCTGGCAGCCAGCTCCTGTCTGCAGCCAGCCCCGCACCCCCTGCCCTGCCCACAGCTAGCCCGTCTCCAGCCAGCTCCGCACCCCCTGCCTGCATCCAGCCCATCTCCAGCCAGCCCCTGCCGCACCCTCTGCCCTGCCCGCACCGGCCCTGCACCCCTTGTTCTGCTTGCACCAGCCCTGCACTCCCTGCCCTGTCTCCAGCCAACCCCTTGCCACACCTGAAGCCAGCCAGTCCCGCACTCTTCTGTCTCTAGCCCTGCCAACCCATGCCGCACCCCCCTGCGGCCCTGCCTTAAACCAGCCAGCCCAGCCCCCACACCCCTGTCTCCAGCCAGCCTGTGCAGGCAGGACAAGCCCCACTCCTTGTCCTGCCTGCAGCCATACCCTACCTCTAGTCAGCCCCTGCCCTGCCTCCAGCCAGCCCCATGTCCACTGGTGCCCTGCAGTTCCCAGGGCAGTAACCCTGCACACCTGCTTCAGTGAGGGGGGCAGGGAGCAGCTGGGACCCACACATATGCACACCCTAGGGTGACCAGACAGCAGGTGTGAAAAACCAGTACGGGGTAGGGGATAATAGGATCCTATATAAGAAAAAGACCCAAAAATCGAGACTGTCCCTATAAAATCAGGACATCTGGTCACCCTAGCACATGCCCAGGGAATGGCGGGGACCCACACAAGTGAAACAGAGCTCATTTCTAGTTCAGGCCCATCTTTTTGAAAAAGAACTTTAGGTAAGGTTAACATACATCTGTATTTTCCCGAACATGTCAGGCTTTTTGGTTCTTAAATGGCCACCCGGGAGGAAAATATGGACATATGGTAACCCTGTTGGTACAAAAAATAAATACTGGGTACATCCCTGAAATCAGAACTTTTTATAGGGAACCGGTTGCTAACTTATGAAAGGCATTTTTTTAAAATTTTTTTTACATTTTTTTTTTTAAGTCATCCCTGCTGGGACCCCGCCGAAAACGTTCAAATTGGGCCCTGCACTTCCTAAAGCCGGCCCTGCTGGGAACATCTCTACTTCCCAGTATTTTATACTGAGATCTAGGAAATTTGGCTTTATCAAAGTATTTCCCAGCTACTTTCTCAATTGCATCATTGTGACTTACTTTTATTATTCTGTTATCTTTACAGTCTCGTCCTCCTGTGACGACATCAAGCACTATCCCTCCTGCTGTAATAGCAACAGTCTCTGCCACAAGAGCTCAGTCTCCAGTTATTACTACAACAGCAGCACATGCTACAGAATCAACCCTGAGGTAAACACATAAGGAAAGTGTCTTGAGGAGCCCCAAGATTCCTGACATTCACATAGCATGAAAGGGAATAGAGAAGGCTGATACCCCGTGAATGTCAGAAATACTATATAGGAGTTGAAGATTTCTCTGCTGAGGTCCAATTGATACAGCACATGAGTGTGTCAGGAGACATGGGTTCTTTGCTCTGCCAATGACTTGTTGTGTGACTTTAGGCACATCACTTAAGCTTTGTCTGAGTGGGTTCATCTGTAGGACAAGGGAAAGTAATGCTTACCCATTGTGTGAAATGCTTGCAGCTCTGTGAAGGAAAAACACTGTAACTGCTAAATATTGTTTTCTGTTCCCAGAGAGAAAAACAGCTAAACAGGAACTCAGGAACTTAACAGGAACTTGACCAATTTGTTTCCCAAGGAATTGGGTTTACTGGTCTGCCATGGCAGCACCTGGCTAATTCAGTCCCATCCTCTTCTAGCAGAAGTTGATGTAGAAAATGGCATATGAGTGTTGGAATATTCAAAATATCTCAGGGTATGGGGAGGAATAGAAATTGAAATTAGCTTGTTTTGCTCATGTTGGTATCTAGATACTGAAGAATCTGTGTGTTCCCACCTGTGGAAGACACAGAATAAGAATTATACAGCAGGCACTTCTGCATATTCTGTCACTGTGTTAACATGGATTTGATAGTAGTGTAGCCCTCAAAGAGAAGACAAGTGGAGTCTGATGTCCCTGCTTGCCAGTATCGGGAGAGCCAGTAATCCTTGTTTAGCTGTCTGGATACTAAATAAAGATTACTTCCCTGAACGTCCTTTCTCTTTTCCCAGTCGGCCCACTCTGTCTATCCAGCAGCACCCACCTTCTGCAGCTATTAGTATTCAGCGCCCTGCGCAGCCGCGGGACACGGCAACTCGGATCACACTGCCATCTCACCCAGCCATAGGAACACCAAAACAGCAGCTCCACACCATGGCTCAGGTAAATCCCATGAGATGAGATCAGTGTAGTTTCTTCCACAGTTCAGGCTGTGAGAAAGTTGGGATTTTTTGGGTCAAAAGTTATGGACACAGTTGTGTTTTGGTGTGGTCAGTGCAAGTGGTGTATGGGCAAGGGGCAGGTATTTGTGTGGGTGGTCAGCTGTGGGGGGAAAGGGTGCATGTTGGGAGAAAATCATGGCCCACAATTGTTTTTCATAGCCTTATCCCATATTTTTTTCTTACTTTGAACCACAACATTTTGATGACCCAGAGTAAGTGATGAACAGGGTTCAAAGTTAGGCTTGAAACCTGGTGTCCTGTTCTCTTAGGAATAGCTGCAATATGATTGTAAAGCAAATAAAATGTAAAATGTATCTACATTTATCTTGATATGAAACTTCCTTTTCTCTAGAAAACCATTTTTAGTACCGGTACTCCGGTGGCGGCAGCAACAGTGGCACCCATTTTGGCAACCAATACTATTGCTTCAGCAACCACGGCCGGTGAGTATTCACAGCTCAGTAGTGGGACCATCATGTCTCCAGAACGTCTTCGTTCTGCAAACAGTCATCAGAGATCCTGTCCCTAGTTAGGATGTGAATTGTTTTTGTTGAGGGGGGGGTATAGGGGGCAGGGAATGCGTGGATAGAAAATTCCTGGTGCTTGTTCTCTAATTCTCTCTATGTGTTTAGGATATGGATATTAGGGTGATGTAGCTGTATAGAAATATATAGTGTCACTCTCTGTCTTTCAGGTTCTGTGTCTCATACCCAAGCTCCTACAAGTACAATTGTCACCATGACAATGCCCTCCCACTCTTCCCATGCCACTGCTGTGACCACCTCAAACATCCCAGTTGGTGAGTGATTTCAGCTTCGGATGGAATAGGTGTAATTCAGTTGACATCTCTTTACACCTACATCCAGGATGGTCTGGGGCATCTATGTATTACTAGCACATTAAACAAGAGAAATAACAAAAAAATCAATCCAAATTGGGAGAGACAAACAAGTAGATTTGATAAGCCCTAATATATTTTTTAATGGTGCAGGGAGAGTTCTGGAAGCACTTGGTTAGTCTAATTAACTATTGGCCTCCTAACGTGCATCTTTATTCCAAACAAACTTGACCCTCCTGGAACTTCATACCATGTAGTATGATGTATTGAGGATATGTCTACTAAGGGATATAAATGTGTCTTCCTTAGTGAAGGAGTAAGTTCTCCTTCAATGTTGCTAGAAGTTTTAGCTGGAGCCTAGTTGCATCTGACTGTGTTTTGAGAGTAGGACACTTAGTCCAGTTTATCTCCTCACTCACTGTCTTAGCATCTAGATGTGAAATATGGCTGAGACATCTGTTTCCAACAGTGTTACTCAGAAGCTCTTAAAATTGTTGGTGCTGACTAA